>NC_060119.1:924961582-925271582 GCF_021461395.2 Schistocerca americana | reverse complement strand
CACACTATGAAACGGGTGGTCATAAAGTTTTGGCTCATTACAGTGTATTCTCTCTTTCTCTCTCTCTCTCTCCCCTCTCTCTCTCTTTCTCTCTGCATGCGAACCGGCCTCGGAAGGCTCAACAGTACCGACCGATCGCTGGGTTATCCTCAGCCGATGGGCGACACTGGATGCGGATGTGGGGGGCGTGTGGTCAGCACACCACTCTCTCGGTCGTTGTCAGCTTTCGTGACCGGAGACGCTACTACTCGGTCAAGTAGCTCCTCAATTGACCTCGCAAGGGCTGAGTGCACTCCGCATGCTAACAGCGCTCGGCAGATCCAGACGGTCACCCATCCAAGTGCTAGCCAAGCCCGACATTGGTAAAATTAACTGTCCTGACGGGAATCGGTGTTACCACTGTGGTAAAGCAGTTGGCCTTTAGTATACAGGGTGTAAATTTTAAGTTGAGAAACTCGAAAAATAAACTTCACACGAAAAAATGTGTAGAATCCAAAGTTGATAATTTTCGAGGTAAAATTAGCCGGCCACCCCGCCCCCCCCCTCCCCTTTGGGGGGAAACTTTAAAATTTTAAATGGGAAACCCCATTTTTTTATTCCAGAATCAGACCTTACGTACAAAACTACGTACATTTTGCCTTAAACATTTGTTTTGATTCTTGGTAGTTGGCACTGTAATTCAAGAAAATCCATGTTCTCATTTTTGCGTGTAAAATGGTTACGGATAAATAAAAAATACTTATTTACTTCGTAAATTTTGATTCGATAAAACTAAAACTCTCCCTCTATCCCCATATGGGGGTGATTTGTTTGATAGTTAAAAGTTGGCCGGCCGCTGAGGTCGAGTGGTTCTAGGCGCTTGATTATTTTCGAGGGGATATCTGCTGGTGCTAAAATTAGCCCGCCACCCTCCAGCCCTCTGGGGGTGGGGCGGGAGTAAACTTTAAAATTTCAAATAGGAACCCCCATTTGTTATTGCAGAATCATATTCTACATAAAAAACTTCGTACATTTTATTTTAAACATTGGTTATGATTCTTAGTAGTTGGCGCTGTAATTCAAGAACATCCGTGTTCTCATTTTTGCGCGTAAAATGTTTACGGATAAATAAAAAATACTTATTTACCTCGTAAATTTTGATTCGATAAAACTAAAACTCTCCCTCTCTCCCCATATGGGGGTGATTTGTTTGATAGTTAAAAGTTGGCCGGCCGCTGAGGTCGAGTGGTTCTAGGCGCTTCAGTCCGGAACCACGCTGCTGCTACGGTCGCAGGTTCGAATCCTCCTTCGGGCATGAATGTGTGTGATGTCTTTAGGTTAGTTAGGTTTAAGTAGTCGTAAGTCTAGAGGACTGATGACCTCAGATGTTAAGGCCCATAGTGCTTAGAGCCATTAAAAGCTGTGTGGCCTCATGATCACGAAACAAATAAAACTTATCCGAATCTGGGGAAAAAATTAATATTTGCGTCAACATTTGTAAAACTCTAATTCTCTTCTCTCAAACCCTACTCTATGGGGAGAGAGGGAGAGTTTTCGTTTTAGCGAATCAAAAGTTACGAAGTAAATAAGTATTTTTTACTTATCCGTAACCATTTTACACGCAAAAATGAGAACACGGATGTTCTTGAATTACAGCGCCAACTATCAAGAATCATAACTAATGTTTAAAATAAAATGTACGAAGTTTTTTATGTAGAATATGATTCTGCAATAAAAAATGGGGGTTCCTATTTGAAATTTTAAAGTTTACTCCCGCCTCACCCCCAGAGGGCTGGAGGGTGGCGGGCTAATTTTAGCACCAGCACATGTCCCCTCGAAAATAATCAACTTTGGATTCTACACATTTTTCCGCGTTAAACTTATTTTTCGAGTTATTCTGGTTTGTCAATTTAAAATGAACACCCTGTATATAGGTAGTGGTAACTGGATTATCAGTCTATCTTCAGGGAAGGTTTCTTAACCCCACGATAATAGACATTCTATAATAGACATTCTCCTGTTGTGTGAAAATTGTCATGCAATGCGCCTGTTGATTGATCTTCATCAAAATATCTTCATGGTAATTATATATTTTTTGTTGTAAGACTCGTCTGGAGTTATGCACTGTAATGCACTGTGAACCTGACAAACAGAAGCTAAACGATGTCAAAGTCAGCGTAAGGAGGGCTATGCCTGAAGCTTTCAGTGAATTCAAAAGTAAAATTCTATGTACCGACTCGACAGAAAATCCTAGGAAGTTCTGGTCTTACGTTAAATCACTAAGTGGACCGAAACAGCATATCGAAACACTCTGGGATGATAATGACATTGAAACAGAGGATGACACGCGTAAAGCTGAAATACTAAACACCTTTTTCCACAGCTGTTTCACAGAGGAAGACCGCACTGCAGTTTCTTCTCTAAATTCTCGCACGAACGAAAAAATGGCTGACATCGAAATAAGTGTCCAAGGAATAGAAAAGAAACTGAAATCACTCAACAGAGGAAAGTCCACGGGACCTGACGGGATACCAGTTCGATTCTGCACAGAGTACGCAGAAGAACTTCACCCCCTCTAACAGCCGTGTACCGCAAGTCTCTAGAGGAACGGAGGGTTCCAAATGATTGGATAAGAGCACAGGTAGTTCCAGTTTTCAAGAAGGGTCGTCGAGCAGATGCGCAAAACCATAGGCCTATATCTCTGACATCGATCTGTTGTAGAATTTTAGAACATGTTTTTTTCCCGCGTATCATATCATTTCTGGAAACCCAGAATCTACTCTGTAGGAATCAACATGGATTCCGGAAACAGCGATGGTGTGAGACCCAACTCGCTTTATTTGTTCATGAGACCCAGAAAATATTAGACAAAGGCTCCCAGGTAAATGCCATTTTCCTTGACTTCCGGAAGGCGTTCGATACAGTTCCGCACTGTCGCCTGATAAACAAAGTAAGAGCCTACGGAATATCAGACCAGCTGTGTGGCTGGATTGAAGAGTTTTTAGCAAACAGAACACAAGATGTTGTCATCAATGGAGAGACGTCTACAGACGTTAAAGTAACCTCTGGCGTCCCACAGGGGAGTGTTATGGGACCATTGCTTTTCACAATATATATAAATGACCTAGTAGATAGTGTCGGAAGTTCTATGCGGCTTTTCGCGGATGATGCTGTAGTATACAGAGAAGTTGCAGCACTAGAAAACTGCAGCGAAATGCAGTAAGATCTGCAGCTGATAGGCACTTGGTGCAGAAAGTGGCAACTGACCCTTAACATAGACAAATGTTATGTATTGCGAATACATAGAAAGAAGGAATCTTTATTGTATGATTATATGATAGCGGAACAAACAATGGTAGCAGTTACTTCCGTAAAATATGTGGGAGTAAGCGTACGGAACGATTTGAAGTGGAATGATCATAAAATTAATTGTTGGTAAGGCGGGTACCAGGTTGAGATTCATTGGGAGAGTCCTTAGAAAATGTAGCCCATCAACAAAGGAGGTGGCTTACAAAACACTCATTCGACCTATATTTGAGTATTGCTCATCAGTGTGGGACCTGTACAATGTCGGGTTGACAGGGGGGATAGAGAAGATCCAAAGAAGAGCGGCGCGTTTCGTCACAGGGTTATTTGGTAAGCGTGATAGCGTTACGGCGATGTTTAGCAAACTCTAGTGGCAGACTCTGCAAGAGAGGCGCTCTGCATCGCGGTGTAGCTTGCTATCCAGGTTTCAAGAGGGTGCGTTTCTGTATGAGGTATCGAATATATTGCTTCTGCCTATTTATACCTCGTGAGGAGATCACGAATGTAAAATTAGAGAGTTTCGAGTGCGCACGGAGGCCTTCCGGAAGTCGTTCTTCCCGCGAGCCATACGCGGCTGGAACAGGAAAGGGAGGTAATGCAGTGGCACGTAAAGTGCCCTCTGCCACTCACCGTTGGGTGGCTTGCGGAGTATAAATGTAGATGTAGAATGCCACTGTGAAAGAAATAGATGATACTGGTGGCGAATTACAGTCATATCTGTTAGACGCTCGTGGAGACCAAGGGTACAGATTAAATATCGGGCGTTTTGCGAACTGCATAAGAGTTGTCTCTGGCGTTGCGCGGGGCCGAATTCCCACTAGGCAGGGTCTGATCGCTGCATGCGCTGTGAAACCTTCCTGGGATTCTGGTAAGTGGCGAGTTACTTGCGTCCTTGGAAATAATTCGAGAATGTCGTTGCTCCATTTAGCACTTCATACTAGTGCGTTAGTAGCATGTTCTAACAGAGCTGTGCATAAACTCCTACTGAAGCCCAGCAAAGACTGACCAATTCATACACTGTTGCACGGTGTCAGTACTGAAACTAGTTGCTGCGGCCTGTGATTGGTAGTCTGATCCTGAAACGCTGTCTTTTTCTGATGATCCATAGCTGCATATATCATGGTACTTCAACTATCAGACCAATCACCGTTGAAGTTTAGAAATCCTTTGCCAGTTGCATCAAGAGTACATGATATGAAAACAGAATTGTGGTATGCACTTAGTGTAACACGAATTACAAATACTGGACAGATCTTACTGCAATAAACCCTAATATCGCGTATCGCCTTGGAGAATGCGTGTGCATCCTTGCCACGTGCACGGTTGAAGAAACTACCGCCCATTGAAAGGCCACTGCAAGATTAAAAAGAGGAAAACAGTTCTACGTAACGAAGTGCTGATAAATACCAGCTTTGGGGAAAATTTTGTAGACCTGTTTGGGAATGAAGATAGTGAGTTGCGTTCCACGTCTCCATATGAGGAAACTTAGCTCTTCGATGCTATCTTCCTCTAGGATATTGGCGTGTCAGCCCGCCGCTCCTTCGAACTCTGCGTAAGGAATCCTTAGATAGCAATATCGAAGGAGCACGTGCCATCATGACTCTGAGGCGGCCACGTCACACACCTCGCACAGAGGAACATTTCTTGCCCGTACAGAGGTTTGAATACAAGTTGACTGTGAAACAGTGAAACATATTTACTGTTCATCGAATGTGGAGGAGTTCGTTACTTCAAAACATATAAATTTATTTAGCTACCTAATAGGAACAGCTGCGACCGTTATTTCGAGTACACGTTCACCCGATCGATACAATTAGAAACGAGAATCGTCCGACCAGGCAACATGTTTCCAGTCATCAACAGTCCTATGTAGGTGTTAACGGGTCCAGGCGAGGCGTAAAGCTTTGTGCCGTGCACTCATAAAGGGTATACGAGTAGGCCTTAGGCTTCGAAAGCCCATATCGATGGTGTTTTATTGAATGGTTAGCACCCTAACACTTGCTGATGACTCAGCATTGACATCTGCAGTAGTCTGCGGAAAGATTGCACTCTGTCACGTTGATAGATTCTCCTCAGTCGTCAGTGGTCCCTTTCTTGCAGGTTCTTTCTCCGGCAGGAGCAATGTCGTAGTTTTGGTGTTTTGTCGGATTCCTGATATTCACGGTACTCTCGTGAAATGCTCGTACGGGAAAATCCCCACTTCATCGCTAGCTCGGAGATGCTGTGTCCCATTGCTCGTACGCCGACTACAACACCACGTTCAAACTCGCTTAAATCTTGATAGCTTGCCACTGTAGCAGCAGTAACCGATCTAACAGCTGCCCAAACACCTGTTGTCGTATATAGGCGTTGCCGACCGCAGTGCCGCTTCTGTTTACGTACCTCTGTATATGATTACGCATACCTATACAACTTTGTTTCACGCTTCAGTGCAGATAAAATGGTTTTAGTACTTTTTTTCCCCTGTTACATCGGAATCCTTCCATATTCAACGATTTTGCGTACGCATTCAGTTCTTTCTTCGGCTGTTACATTTTTTTTCTAAATACTTTTCTTCATTCGTGCTTTCACTGTCGGTGTTGACTTCCAGACTGACAGGGTATGGTCGACATGTAAAATTTTCCCTAACATTTCGTCTCCAGCTGCGGTAGAGATCTTCAGAAGTTAAGCGGCCAACAGTTCGGAGTGGATGAAAAGTGAGTGGTGATGATGAAAAGCGTATAAACGTGCCATCATTTCTGGCGGTCCCGTTCCGTGTTGGAGGTTAGCTGGCGACTCCCCCGTGACAGAGGACGGTGCGGTCGTTTGTCACGTGCGCACGGGAGGTGCGGGCGTGTTGACGGGCGGGACAGAGGCTGGCTGGGTGCTAACGACGCGACGGGAGCGCTGACCCGCGCCGGGCCGCACACACAGCCGCAGCTGCGCCAGAGGCAGCGGCAGACAAGGCAGTCGTAAATACAGGCGCGCCGAGCCACGCCACGCCGCGCCGCGGGGTCGCCGACCTCTGCGGGCAGCGACCGCCCGCGAAAAGCCGGAGCCGAAATACGAGTACCACGAGCGCTGCTCCGTGCGACAGCCGGCAGGTACCGACGAGCCGCGGGCCACCACGCCTCGCGGTCGGAGTCACCACAGGCAGCGAGTGCCGGGCAAAGGCGCACTCGTACTGTCGCTGCAGTATGGCCAACAGAATGACCGCCTCCTTCCGAACATATCGATAGTGTGAAACGCAGTTTTCGCTTTTGTCACATGACGTACTCAAAACGAGTGGCGGCTCGTGCAAAGTTATACCATGTGATGTCCTACAGCCTTCTGACTTACAGTGGTAGTAATCGTAACTAAACTCAATAGTATTATGGAAAGAGATTTTCACTCTGCAGCGGAGTGTGCGCTTATATGAAACTTCCCGGCAGATTAAAACTGTGTGCCGGACCGAGACTCGAACTCGGGACCTTTGTCTTTCGCGGGCAAGTGCTCTACCAACTGAGCTACCCAAGCACGACTCACGCCCCGTCCTCACAGCTTTACTTCTGCAGTACCTCGTCTCCTACCTTCCAAACTTAACAGAAGCTCTCCTGCGAACCTTGCAGAACTAGCACTCCTGAAAGAAAGGATATTGCGGAGACATGGCTTAGCCACAGCCTGGGGGATGTTTCCAGAATGAGATTTTCACTCCTCTTTCAGGAGTGCTAGTTCTGCAAGGTTCGCAGAAGAGCTTCTGTAAAGTTTGGAAGGTAGGAGACGAGATACTGGCAGAAGTAAAGCTGTGAGGACGGCTTGTGAGTCGTGCTTGGGTAGCTCAGTTGGTAGAGCACTTGCCCGCGAAAGGCAAAGGTCCCGAGTTCAAGTCTCGGTCCGGCACACAGTTTTAATCTGCCAGGAAGTTTCAATATTATTATGATTTCCCGACTTTGCCGACTGTATCATAGGCGATCTCAGGATCTAAAAACTGTTGTTTTTCTTAATACAAAAGTTTATTCGTGCAAATCGTATAAAAATACTAAGTGATTACTAGTTTAGCGAAATTAACTCGCCACCTTCAGATCATTTGCACAGAAAAAAATTTTACAGTCGACGAAATGGATTGGCCCTGTAAAATTTTGTTTCTATACAAATGATCTGAAGATGGTGATTTAATTTCGATGAAATAATCTGGTCGAATAAACTTCCATAATAAGAACAACGGTGTTTAAACTGAATATATTGATTTAGTGTAAATAAAACTGTTTAAAAATGTGTAAATTTTATAGTTAATACGAGGGTCACTCCAAAAGAAATGCACACTATTTTTGTAAATATACAGTTTTCATTCTGCATTTGTGAAAGTTTTACAGTGTGTAGACACATCCTTCCCGCTTGTTTTCAAACTTAGTTCAACCTGTTCCCGTGAGTGGCGCCGTCACAGCATGTCTTTAAGATGGCTGATAGACTTGATGTTCGTTAGAAGCAACGCACTGTCATAGAATTCCTGTGCTGTGAAAACGAGACAGTGGCAAACATCCACAAGAGGTTGCAAAAGGTGTATGGTGATGCTTCTGTCGATCGCAGTGCAGTTAGTCGGTGAGCAAGCAGGTTACGTGATGAAAGCGGGCGTGGCAATATTGAGGATTGTCCTCGCAGCGGCACACACTCCAGACAATGTGCAGAGAGTTAACGAATTGGTGACTGCTGACAGACGCATCACAGTGAACGAATTGACACGATACGTTGGGATAGGGGAAGGAAGTGTTTGCAGAATACTGAAAGTGTTGGCGTTAAAGCGATCACAAAACTCGGATAGACAACACTGAAACACCTGCCTTACAGTCCTGACCTGCCTCCATGTGACTATCATCTCTTTGGGAAACTGAAAGACTCTCTTCGTGGAACAAGGTTTGAAGATAATGACTCCCTTGTGCACCCTGCCAAACAGTCGCTCCAACAGGTTGGTCCAGAATTTTACCGCGCGGGTATACAGGCGCTGGTTCCAAGATGGCGTAAGGCAGTTGAGAGGGATGGAAATTATGTGGAGGAATGAAAATATTGTTCCTAAAGGATGTATCTACACACTGTAAAACTTTCAAACATGTAGAATAAAAGATGGATTAATACAATAGTGTGCATTTCTTTTGGAGTGACCCTCGTAGTTTAATATTGCGAGGAATAAAATAAAATGCAAAAAAAAAAAAAAATGTCAGTATTGGCGACAACTGAACTAAAGCCCACAAATTACCAGCCTATACTTTGGACCACTCACCAACAGTGGTGTCAATACAATAGGGCCTCAAAAATCTCTCATATTCTATGCTACATGCAGTTTCAAAGAACAATAGTGACCTTGCGCTGTTAGAAACGTAGCACTTGTAGCGCAGGAAGGGACGACGTCACAACATAGCATGCGCACTAGAATGTAGACAATTACAACAGAATGAAAAAACCAGTCTAAGTTGAAAATATTTTATTATTCATTCGGTGACTAGTTTGATTTTCAAATCAACACAACAAAGACGAAAATGGCACTTCCGAAGATTTTGTCTGTATGCACTGTGAACGGATATTACACATTTTGTTAACATCTTCAGAAACGCCATTTTCGACTTTGTTATGTTGATCTGAAAGTGGGTCTCAGCCCGAAACTAGTCATCAAATGAAAAGTAAAGTATTTCCAACTTGAACTCGTTCTATTGATTCTATTCATTAATAGATGTTGCTGACCCAAGTTACTCCAGCATGCTGGAAGTTCGTAAACTGCATCGCTTCTCTCAACTGTTTGTAGTGCGGCTGACTGTCATTTCAACACGCGACACTGGTTCCCAGTTCTGACCGAGCCGTCTGTTTACTTTGGATACCAGCACGCATTCGAACAGAAATGGCAAGTTTAATGCCATTTCGCTGGCCAGTGTGGCCGAGCGGTTCTAGGCGCTACAGTCCGGAACCGCGCGACCGCTGCGGTCGCAGGTTCGAATCCTGCCTCGGGCATGGGTGTGTGTGATGTCCTTACGTTAGTTAGGTTTAAGTAATTCTAAGTTCTAGGGGACTGATGACCTCAGAAGTTAAGTCCCATAGTGCTCAGAGCCATTTGAACCATTTTGAGTGCCAATTCCGGATTGCATTCGAAGAGAAAGGGGGTAATTTTAGTGCGATTTCCGGCATAATTTCAAAGCAATATTTACGTCGTGCTGTAACACATTAGCACATGATAACTTGCCACCATTGCTGTAAGTCATGGATCAATGCAGACATATAGACGCAAGATTTCTTGACTTCCGAAAGTCATTTGTCTCTGTACTATCGGGTGTCACTTGTGCAGTTTTGCACACCCCTGAAGTCCGATCTCTAGTGACCTACAGAGAAGTGGAGCACTTCACAGGATCATTCAAGTTAATTGATGGAAATAATAATGTCATGTGATGGGAATGTCTTACTGAATGATAATTAAAACTGGTGGCCTAATGAAACATGAAAATATGGGTAACACACCATACACTTAGACATAGACGTATTAACGAGGCGAGGGATTATGTAATCTACAACAGAAACAAGTGGTCACTATGAAAATCACATTCATTATTGAAAAGTAAAACACGTGAGTTACCGGATGAGATAAACAACTGAACGTTAGACACATGCACAAGTGGATACAATGGTGAACTGCAACCTTGGCACAGGTGGATAGACATGGTAAATGCAGATAATACATGAATACAACCAGTGACTGTAAGCATAGTTGGTAAATTACAGGAAGAACATGGAAAGAAAGTATCGGACACTAGTAAGATCCCCAAAACGCATACTGAAAGCTGGCTGTGGAGTATTAAAACAGAATAAATGTCTCCTGAAGGGAGTGAACTAATACTGCATCCCTACTGAATCGCCCTTCGCAACGAGGGCGCACCTCAACATACTCTTAGCGTAATGCGGAAGGCAGTGGTGGTAGCGGCTGGACGCACAGAGTTTGGCTCTCTTTCTGTCCTCAGAACTCGAATGGAAACATCGTTCCCTGCAACTGCAAGGCTCGCCTCACAAGTCATCCAAACTTTTCCGCTGTCTAGACATCAGTGTTTACTCCTCCATCTCCTAGCGTGAAGTGTATTCTTTCGTTGCCTAGCATGAAGTGTTATCTTTATGGACGCTCTGAAATTTTTGGTGCTTTTCGCCAGAGCAGCAACTCGCTAGCCAATGTTGGCAGATATTGCAAGTTCCGTCAAATAAAACTCAGGTAAAGATGTTAAACAATCTCCTATTCTTTATGATTTTTTCAATTTCCAACCAATAGTGTTCTGAGCTGGGGAGGAAGACACAACATCTTCCCTCTACATGGTACAATTTTGATACATGTCTATGATATGACTGACACATAGGTACCACCAAGAACCTGCTGCTTTATGAAAAATAACGGTAAGAAGCAATCAGGACGCCGGAATCAGCAAATTTAAACCGAACCTTATTTTTTGGTGTCGCTCCTGATGTGACAAAAATTCACAAGCGAATCTCCGGGAATCGCCACCTGGCTGCTAAAAGATTTCTACGAACAAGACTGTGTTTTTTCGCTAGAAAGTGCTGGTCCCAAGGCTTTGCTGGAGAGTGTGGGATGGGGGAAGTTGCCTATCTAGCCACACGAAGCTTTTCGCCTCATATTCTGAACCTTTTTATGACAGCTGGTTCCTCGTAAATGGATTCCTGTCTTTTGCTAGCTAGCTCGTAGGATCCGAACTGTACAGTTTCTTCATCTTGCTAAAACGAGAAGCGAACAAGAAGTAATAAACGAAACAGTAACTGGAGGTACTGAATCTTGACTGTGATCATTACGCAGTGTCACTGATCGACTACCTAATCAAGTGAAATGGACATAAAAATATCCTGAAACATGTTGGGTGACAGTTTCAGAGAAAAATGGCCACCTAACAATACCACGTACGCCTACTGCCAGAAGTACGAGCATATGGTGTATCTGTTACTGTATTGAGAAGTTCTTGGTGGATACGGTACAGCATGTTATCTAGGGTGGACAGTTATAGAGAGATGTCGAAGTAACGTCAGATATACCTCAACGAAATGTGCTGGGACCGGAGGTGTTCATATTACATACGAATGACCCTGCAGGCAGTATTATAATAGTATCCTCAAACTTTAAAGTGACAGTGCAGTTAGGGCTATACAAATTGATATTGTGATGATATTAAAAACTTTCAGGGATGATGCAGAGGAGTAAATGTATCAATTTGGCACCCTGGTTCGGAAACGACTGTGTCGAAAACTGTAAGCGATTATCGTTCTCATACCTCTGACAGTGGACCTCGTCCATTGCAAGCTCTTTGCTTTCCACATTTTGGGAGAAGGTATTGTGGACCAAAACAAGAAAAGAAGTCTAGTAAACAAATATCATAAATAGCATGCCTTAACACCCATGAATACTTTCTCAGCTTTGCTACCGTGAAAATTTCTCTTCTACAAGTATTCAGCAAATGCTCGTAGCTCTTAGGGCATGAATTTTGAATCGACATCTAATGGACAATTTCTTGTTTTTGTCCATACTATCTACTCCTAAAATGTGTAAAGTAAAGAGATACAATAGGAGAGGTAAAGTGTCGGAGGTATCAGAACGATTGGTTATTTCCAGGCCATAGTCCCTTACCTTAAATTGATACATTTACCCTTCTACATCCCTCCTGAAAGTCTGTAACATCATCACGGAATGACACTGTATATCATATGTCCCTCCTAACGTCGGGCGCATTATCTCTCGTGTTTCTGCACATACTTGCAATATCCTATTTGCGATGTGTAGATGGAGCCAGCTCTAGCAAACACTGCTCGTTGACTTCATTGTCAATGGACAGTGTGTGTTTGTTTCCCATTACAAACAAATTTATTTTTAAAGGGCAGTTTTACGTGCCCATTCGATAGAGCGGTCCCAAATCAGTCTTTTGCGAGATTCGTTGCATCGATTCGTATTAACAGGAACAGTAAAACAAGGAGAATAGCCAGTAATGAGTAGCGCTGGTGCATAACTGTTGCAAATAGCGTGGGCAGGGCAGCAAGCGACTCGCTGCTGGAATATTGATTATTCTTCGTATTTTACTGCCGGTGTTAATACATCCCAGCATTGATAACACGGTATGGCGCTAAACTAATTTTAGACCGCTCTTTCGAATGAGGGGGTAAAATTCCGCTTTAAAAATCAGTTTGCTTGTAAAGGGAAACAAACTGGTGCCTCCCGTCGAGACTGGCTGTCATCGAACGATTTTCAACTTGTTTCTCTACCGTTCCACTCTCCAACGCTTAAATCTTTCCGTGCGAGCTCCGATTATTGTTATTTTATTATAATAGTCATTTTTTCCTACATTTGTGGGCGACAACAAAATATTTTCACATTCTCAGGAAGATGTTGGTGACTGAAATTTCATGAGAAGATCCTGCTGCAACAAAAGGCGCCTTTGTTTCGATGACTGCGCCAGCCGCTGTGGCCGAGCGGTTCTAGGCGCTTCAGTCTGGAATCGCGCTGCTGCTACAGTCGCAGGTTCGAACCCTGCCTCGGGCATGGATGTGTGTGATGTCCTTAGGTTAGTTAGGTTTAAGTAGTTCTAAGTTCTAGGGGACTAATGACGTCAGATGTTAAGTCCCGTAGTGTTGACAGCCATTTTTTTCAATGACTGCCACACCAATTCATGTATGATATCCGTAGAATTCTCTCTCTCTCTCTCTCTCTCTCCTCCCCCTCCCCTGCTTCGCGATGTGGGTGTAACGCTTTGTAGGGATGTGAAGTGGAACGATCACATAGGTTCAGTCGCAGGTAAAACAGATGGGAGAGTGCAGTTCATTAGTAGAATACTAGGAAATATTATCAGAGTACAAAGGAGATAACGTACAAAACAATGGCGCTACCCATCCTAGACTACTCGCTAAGTGTGTGGACCCGTACCAAATACGGCTTGGGGTTCAGTTACATGGATTACTGAGCGAATACAAAGAAGTGCAGCACGAATGGTCGTAGGTTTATTCGACCCATGGGAGAGCGTCGTGGCGATGCTGAAAGAACTGAACTGGCAGACTTGAAGATAGACGCAAACTATCCAGAGAAAGCCTACTTAGAAAGTTTCAAGAAACAACTCTAATAGATGAACCTCGAAATATATTATAACCCCCAATGTTTCGCTCCCAAAGATATCGCGAAAATAATATTAGAGTAACAACAGTGCGCAGAGATATTTAAGCAAGCATTCTTCCCGCGGCCCATACCTGAACGGAACGGCTAAAAAACCCTAGTAACTGGTACAGTGGGACGTACCCTCTGCCACGCACTTCACAGAGATTTTCGGAGTATAAATGTAGATCTAACTGTACCTGCAGTATCTACAAGAACGCTCTATGTACTGCGTGAAGCAATGGGTTCACTGAAACACTTTCTACAGCGCCAATGAAAAGCAAATCACGGATAACAACGAAATATTCACAGAGCTGTACACAGTGATGGTCATTAAAACCACAACACCGTGGAGATTGTATGCAACAAATGTAAAATTTTTATTATGTGTGCGACATGACCGAATATACAATATTAAGTAACTGTCCTTGTCAGAGAGTGTTCATCGGAGGTAATGGTTTGGAGTGCCCCAGGGAAGTGTGATACAACCGCTATCATTCTCCAAACGCATAAGCCATCAGGCAGATAATGTTAGCAGGAATTTACGGATGTTTGCTGATGACGCTGCATTGTACGGGAAAGTGTCGTCTTTGAGTGACTATAGGTGGACACAGGACTATTTATGTGGGATTCGTCTCTGATGCCTGGAGCCAAGAAACCGAGTAAAATCAACCCGGACTAAATACAAAATTCAAAGAAGTATACGAATCGTTCCAAAATTATCGTGGAACAGGAATATATATTTTGATAACAAGTTTTGGGCAGTTGTATGGTGAACAAAAAGCTCGTCCATCCCATGTATTACATTAACGATCAATCGCGACAGTAAGCAGTTTCCGAATTTTAAACGTCTATTTCACTTATTATCATTATATCTTTAAACTGACCTAACAGCATTAACTGAGCACCCCAACTGTGTTGGATAAACCTTTCCGCGCTGCGAGAGTAATTTGAAGTGTTAGGGGGGGGGGCAAGAAACAATAAATTTGGGAACCCATTGCGTTAAATCCTAAATATTTCTCTTTTTAACAGAGCGGCATTTGTTATTCAATATGCTGGAAGACTTTGCAGTAGATGACTGTCAAAATTACAATATAGTCTGACAAATACATTGTCTAGGACAAAACTCATGATTGATGTATTAGAAACTTTCGAGATTAAAACTTGTATCAGCCAAGTTGATAGAGTTGCTCCATTAATTTCCATTTATGGTTTGTAAACAGTAGTGAGAGACTAGAGGAAGACCAGAGCTGAGAAGATGAGGAAAATGAACCCAGATTCTATCACAAATGCAAAGGAGTGTGCATAGGCTACCATGCCTTTGTCGATGACCCAGCCCTCTTGTATAACAACATCGACTCATCAATGAGGAAATCAATTGGCTAGAGGAGGTAGAGGTGAGAGAGCGGGACAGCAGATTTACTTCCCCACAATTAATTAGGTCACAAAGTTCAGTGGTGGACTGGAACAGATTACCGCTACTTACGATAATATCACATGCGGCATTTTAAAAATTTAAATTTAAATTTGTGGTAAGGTCCTATGGGACCAAACTGCTGAGGTCATCGGACCCTAAGCCTACACACTACTTAATTTTACTTAAACGAACTTACGCTATGGACAAAACACACATCTATGCCAGAGGGAGGACTCGAACCTCCGACGGGAGAGTCTAGCACAATAATAGCTCAATGGAAGAATCTCGAAACTGGACTGGATCCTTCCCATGGCAATAAGTTTCGACAGCAACAAGGCCCAATTTTCGAGCCAGGATAAGAAGTCACAGCATGGTTACGAAATCAGAAGGGACTTAAGCGATGTATATAAATGGGCTAGTCAGTAAGTTGGTCAAACATGAACGCAGAATACAGAGAAAACTTTAAGCATGTAGGACGAGAGACAGACAAGATTATTTACGTACGTAGTGTTATACTTGAAGGCACAATCATAAGGACATCAGAAACAATTTGAAGATTGCAGCCTAGTTATATATGTGACATGTCCGAAAGAACAGCCACCATTTTGAGCCTGCAGCCACTTCGAATCAAGCAGAAAGGAATTAAAGACATTAGCTGTCACTGGGCACTGATTTATACAAATTAGGCAAGTTAAAATTTGTGCCGGTCTGTGATTCGAACCCAGGTCTCCTGCTTACTGGGCAGATGCTACTGGCAGCTAATGTCTTTAATTCCTCTGTGTCTTGATTCATAGCGGCTGCAGAATCAAAATGAGGTCTGTTCTGTGGGACATGGCACATATAATTAATTAAGGCAATGAGGACCAATGGTCCTTCAGTACAGACGCACACCTAGCTCGAACTCTTACGAGAATCGTCGAGATGCCGCGAATAATGAGGCTAATGAGCAGGGGTTCTACATCAGTAGAGTTGGTATAAGTTGAGAATTGGGGTCTGACGGTGGCTTGCTAGGATAGTCCGTGTAGTTCTAGTGACCACTGTAACCAGATGGCCTAGTGGCAACACATCTGTCTATAGTGAGCAAGAGACCCGTGTTTGAATGCCGGCCCCATTGATATAAATCATTGTCCACTGGCAGGTAATGTCTTTAATTTCTCTGTGTCTTGATAGCAGCCTAAGATTACACAAAAAAAAAAAAAAAAAAAAAGATGGCTCTGAGCACTATGGGACTTAACTTCTGAGGTCATCAGTCCCCTAGAACTTAGAACTACTTAAACCTAACTAACCTAAGGACATCACACACATCCATACCCGAGGCAGGATTCGAACCTGCGACCGTAGCAGTCGCGCGGTTCCAAACTGTAGCGCCTAGAACCGCTCGGCTACTTCGGCCGGCCCTAAGTTTACGTATTTGTAATGGACAATGTCAAGCAAAGAAGATTTGGAATTTGTTAAGACGAAACGTAGCATAGCCAAGATTTTTACAAGTGAATGAGGCATGTTTCAAAGGAACTGGATGTCGTGAAAATAGCAGTCTGAGTCTTGGACGGATTCAGGAACATGTTACGAAGCCTAGAAGACAAAGAGACCCTCTGTCGAAGGAGCAGGAGACAGCACTGACTGATAGATCCAAGAGATTCTTGCAGGATGTGAATGCTGGCAGAAGAATAAGTCGCAACAATGGTTTTATGTTTTGAATGTGAAAAGAAAAAGATAAACAGACTTTGGACCAAATTAAATTCGCAATGAAATAGCTAAATGGATAAATCATGTAAAAGAATGCAAGTTCAGAAGAAAAGAGAGGAAGAAATGGAATTGCACTTTGACTTACTTTAATGGAGATTCCACCATTTAGGTGCTCGCATTCAAAATCAGGACAACAGAATATATCTTGCAAGCCCACTCTACTACTAGTAATTCGAATTTAGCCCTCCAGCCCGCGCTGCCAGATGAATAGCATACCATCTCAGCACACTGTATTTACTTTTTAAAGGATACGGAAATATAATTAGAATGACGACGTGCAAATGTGATGGAAAGGAAGTTTATCTACTCCAAAATCATCAGAGAGCTTGATTCTGGAGTATACGTTAACTGTTGTTTTCGGCAGACAGGCTGCATCTAACCTAACCGATAGCAAAATTGCCGCGCGGATTGGCCGCGCGATTTGAGGCACCATGTCACGGATTGCGGGGCCCCTCCCGCCGGAAGGTCGAGATCTTCCTCGGCCATTGGAGTGTGAGTGTGTTGTTCTTAGCAAAAGTTAGTTTAAGTTGTGTGTAAGTCTAAAATTTTTGATAGCAAAATTGACCAGAATGGGAAATGAGCACATAAAAGACGAATGTGTCCTGGGCAGTGTTAGGGATGTAAAAGAAGGCATTTTGACTTATGTGGTAGTTTAAAAGTCATTTGAACCATAACATATTAACGTATTCGCAATTTTTTACCTATTAGTATTAATACCCATGTCCTGTAATACAATGCCATCGTGCCAAGTAAAGTAACTTGATTAATGATGCCATCTCCCCTCCTCAGGAACCAAACCACCACCAGAAATTTTTTTCCCTCCCCCCCCTCCCAGATAGACCTTTTTAGCTATTACATGTATAATCATCAGACATCAGGGGTCAGGCAAAATAATGTGAACACCTGTAATTACTTGGGAATGGTTTATTAATAACGGATTCGACTCCCATTTGCCCGTAATACAGCTGTATTCTTCTTGGAATATTGGCACATAATGATTCTATAGTCTCCAGTAGAATGTTATGCCACTTTTCGATCAGAACCTCTTCCACCTCTAACGAGGGAGGCGGAAATCTGCTCCGCAGTTCAAATGGTTCAAATGGCTCTGAGCACTATGGGACTTAACATCTGAGGTCGTCAGTCCCCTAGAACTTAGAACTACTTAAACCTAACGCCTAGAACCGCACGGCCACACCGGCCGGCCTGCTCCGCAGTCTGCGCTCCAATACCGCCCACAAGCGTTCGATAATATTGGAGTCCAGGAACTGTGCTGGCCAGAGAAAATGGTGCGGTTGAGTTGCAAGCTTCTCATACCAGGATTGTACTGTCCTGGCTGTGTGAATGGCTGCATAATCGTCCTGATACATGGCATCATTCTTGGCGAACATGATTTGAAATATGCGGTGCACCTGATCATCTAAAACGTTCACATATACGTTGCCTGTAAAATGGCGTTTGAGAGTAATGATGGGACCAGGAGAATACCATGATATGGTTGCCCACATCATCGCACTTCCACTTCCATGCTTGACCTTTGGAACCAAGCAATCAGGATTGTTGACTTCTTTCCGCGTTCTTCAGACGTAAACCCGGGTCGATGTTGAAAATAACTAAAATGTTGACTCGTCGGACCATATGACGTGCTTCCACTGATCAGCCGTCCAGGATTTATGCTCCTGCCACCATGTTTATCGCTTCTTTGAGGTGATTGTCGTCACTAACGGTTTCGATATAGCAGCTCATCCATGAATATTCGCTTTATAGACAATGTCGATAGATTTCGAGGAAGGCTTCTGCAGTCACTTTAGCAGTCGTGTTTTGTGTTGTTTTGCCACAATTCGTGTTAGCGTACGACGATCTCTGTCATTTGGTTTTGATTTGCGTCCACTATTACGTTTACACTATGATGTCATAACTGTTGAAACAGTTGCCCTTGAAACATTCAATAAGTTGGCTGTATTTATTACTGATCCTCCAGCTAATCGGGCCCCCATAATCTGCCCTCTTTGGAACTCTGTTAGGTCTTTCATTGCACGTGGACCTCGGCCTCTGAATGCAAATGAGAAGTGTACACTGCTCGTAAACAACCTGCACTGATGCCTAGTCCGTACTAAACACGCACAGTCCAGTGCGACACGTGCCTTACCTCCGTTGTTGACGGTCAAACACATCCATCCCATTACTACCACTGTTCACATTATTTTGCGTATCCCCTGTATATCATATACTGTTTGCTAAGCATGGCGATTCTTCTGGATTGTGAGTATAGATTTAGCGACTTGAGCCAATAATTTACAAGATGCAGGCGCACCAACTTCTTGCAACAAAGACATCTCATTGCGCTCGGAAGATAGGCTTAACTCGTAAAAAAGCGCGAATATGTCAAGAAGTTTTGATTTAAATGTCTTTGGAGTTGCCAGGGAAGCCGAAAAGCTAGTTCCTTTCTTTTACGTTCCAATTCTGTACTACGACAGGAGCATATTTCTTTCTGGTTTCCAACTTTTACTATACCATGATTTTGACATTAGACAGCCATAGCTTGGCAACCGATGTAGGTTTTTGTTGACTCGGGCGACGATTGATTTAAGTTTTTTTTCTGTCTCGAACCATGTTGCTTATATTGTAGCGAGAGGTTAACCTTTCAGAAAACAACAGGATGACCATTAATTACATGCGTTTGTCTCCCTTCTTACAAAACGTGAACCGACTGGCACTTCTTCGAAATATATAAGTGCCGCGTGTAAAAAAAATCCCACAAAAAGCTTATTTTTTGCACGTAGGATTCGAATTAAGCTAGATCTTTGAAAACTAGTTCTCAATTTAATCTTAAGGGCGCATTTTTTTAATTATATGAATAACTTTAAACTGTTTATGCGCATTTAGTTCAAGTAAGAATGATTTTTTATGTGTTACATTCACCTCAAGTTTAAACCATCGCTCTCCACAACGGGTACAGATTATTGGATAAAAAAAACTGCGTTTTGACTTTAACCATTTATCCATTTTAGTTCAAAGTTTGAACCGATCCGTACAAATTTAAAATTTAGAAGTCAAGCGCTTCAAAAAACCCCCAGAAAAATGTTTTTTGAATTTAATTTGAAAAGTAGATGTGGACTGCTCAAAAACTCACAAAACTGTGTTTTTTGCACATAGAAACCGAACGAAATTAGACTTTTTAGGGTTTCATGCCTCAATCGGCTAAAACGGAGTCATTATGTGATCGCTTTGTTATCTGTCTCTCTCTGTCCGACTACAAAAAACCGTTTTCCTCAGGGTCGAGTAAACGTATCACATATTGACGGTGTAAAAAATTTAAGCTTCCAAGTCAGTACAAACAAAAGCTACGAGCATTTACATCACATATTTTGGTACTCGCAAACTTCCTCATCAAAAGTTATAGGGTACTTCCCGTTCACCTAGAATCACGAAAGTTGGCAAAAAGTAATATTTCAAAGTACAACATAAGATTAAAATCTGAAAGCTATGAATTTTTTGCTATATCGCACGAAAAATTTTTTTTGACATTTGTTATCAGACTGTTTGTCCATCCATCTATTAAGACACCTTTCTTTCTCAAGAATGGGTATACGTATGTAGTTGACACTTGTACTGCACCACCCTTTAGGTCCCACTAACGCCAACTTCGTACTATGTTTCAATCGTAGGAGATATACTGTATGAATAAACTCTGTCAGCACTGTAATACGTAGGTGAAAAGCAACGTCAGGAAATGTAGCTCGTTCTCGTAATGCAACAAGTTGTCCTGACAAGACCTTGCCTACACTAAACGGCGTAAACTGCGTGGCTTGAAATAATCGTCTGTACTAACACAGCTTCACGTAAGACTTTATATTCAGCTTACCACACTACAAATTACACAACTACGGTCGCAGGTTCGAATCCTGCCTCGGGCATGGATATGTGTGATGTCCTTAGGTTAGTTAGGTTTAAGTAGTTCTAAGTTCTAGGGGACTAATGACCTTAGAAGTTAAGTCCCATAGTGCTCAGAGCCATTTGAACCAGCCAAATTACACAACCGCTCGCTGCGACATCACTAAATACAAGAGGATGGACACAATAACACTTTTCATAGTATAATGGGGTCAGTGATAGTTATCTGGATATTACAACAACGCATCTGACTATCAAGGATCACTAGGTTCGAAAGATAAACTACCACCAAAGCTAGTGTCAGTCAACAGAAAAGTACTAAATGCGAGAGTCTACGGGGAGTAAGAATGACGTATTTACTTTACCAATAACAGCAACGTATATTGGATAATACGTTCAGAAGGAAAAGATATGATTTTGTACTGTCTCTGTCTTGTTGTCAATCAGCGTTAACGTCCACACGTAGCTACAACAGTATCCCTGACTCTATGGAAATTTTATCATAATAAACTATTTCGTTAATCTCAGTCTTCCAGAAGTAAATGAACTATTTTTTCATTTATAATTAATCACTTTCCCATAGTACGCCAAATTGCTTTCCCTGTCTAAAGATTAATTATATTTCTTTTCGTTAAGAGTCGTGCTCTAAAAAAAAATTGCTTCTCTTTAATTACTTTGAACTTTGCTTTTACCAGTATTCCAGTCTTTTCCTTTATTGGCATTTGGATTTACTTTATTCCGACAAAATATATTCCATATATTAGTCTGCTATCAAATAAGCCTTTGATTACTTTTTTTATAATAGTTTTGGGGATAAATGAGATCTCGGGTACTAACTTTTTCAGTTTAAAACAATTTTCTTTATTTCCCGCAACTAAATCAACTAGGGGCACAAGTTAGCATTTTATTTTCCGAGTCTTGTTTATCTATTCAAAATCCCACTAAGCGGAAATCTAATTAAAAAACAAAACTTAAGAACCTGAGTGTCACCGCCACTTTTCAGCTATACGAACTCAAATAATCAGGTAAAGCGCAACCACTTTGGGCGTTGACTTCAGCGACCGAGTAATATTTAAAATTTAAAACACGGCACTCGACGATCTCAATAAATGAGTATTGCGTAGGACGACCGTTCTCTTTAATATAGACTACAAGTCAGTGTATCCAACAAGATTTCCGAAATTTACTATATTTCAACACTCACTCCGAAGTCACACAATAAATCCTAATCCAAATATCGCTACGTCACTACTCCTTAGTGCTTGCGTACACCTGTACAACCACAATAACACAATGCAGTGCTACTATCCCTTAGTGCATGCTTTAAACCTCAGCCACAAAACTACTAAACGACTTCGTATGAACAAGTCTCTTCACATACTCCATCCGACGTAAAATCTCACTAAAATATTGAAATACGATTCGCCTAACATTGCGTGGCTAATAAGCAGTACAACGCACCGTTAATCACATCCAGGAGAAACTAATCTCACACTTCAATAAAGCGGAGCTTTTCCTGTACCTGGTTAGTCTACACTCTACCAAAATCAGAGAAATAATCATTTCCTACATAGGCCGATAATCTGCTCAAACTACCTTTCTAAACAACTTAAAACACATCTGAGTTCTATCTGCACTGCAGACTAGTTGCCCGCATCTCGTGGTCGTGCGGTAGCGTTCTCGCTTCCCACGCCCGGGTTCCCGGCTTCGATTCCAGGCGGGGTCAGGGATTTTCTCTGCCTCGTGATGGCTGGGTGTTGTGTGCTATCCTTAGGTTAGTTAGGTTTAAGTAGTTCTAAGTTCTAGGGGACTGATGACCATAGATGTTAAGTCCCATAGTGCTCAAAGCCATTGGAACCATTTTTGCAGACTAGTTCATGTATCGTACGTGTGAGCCGATCTCATCACCGTCTTCAGATAATCTCTCTCAAGGCTCATTACTGGAACGATACTCGAATACTACCCCTGAAATTCTAAAAGGACAAGCCAAGAACCATTCTCTGTTAACAAACATATCACGCTCGTCCTCTCTTTAACAATAAGTCTTCTTTCTTTGCAGTCACCGGCAAACGTTCGTAGTGGCCAGCTGCATCGTGTTAGTAAACTTTGCCCCACGCCGCGATTCAGCAGTCGGCTGGGCGTTGCAAACTCACTGACTTGACAGGACACAGCCTTTCTCGACCATCAGCTGTCACATATATACAACATTTTAAGACAAAAATTTAATAAAAATGTATAAACAACTTAAACTCTTCATTCTTCTAGCACACAAAAATCGATACTAAGTTGAGGCGATACAGACAAGTGATGCGCTTTTTTAGGGCTGAAGACGGTTTGGCGCATTGCAAACTTATGTCATATACTAAGATCCATAGGCCCTTTGCGGTAATGAATGTACGCTTCTGAGTCAATGCAACCAAAAGTTACGGCCGTTTAGATTACACATTTTGATACTCCTAAACTCACTCATCAAAACAATTGGCGTTGGTATAGAATCATGAAATTTGGCAAGAAGTAAAGTTTTACGGTGTAAGTTACGGAAAAAAATTCGAAAATTGTTAATTTGTAGTTATATCACTCGAAAAAAAAGTCTTCTGTCATTTATTATCCTTCGTAAAACATGAAATTCAAACAGTCAGTAGTTGCTTCATTCAGGCTGACTGGGTCGCAACGGTTAAAGTCAAACAGCAGGCATGGAATGACTTCATTACTCATGTGACGAATTTCGGAATTTACTCATCATCGGATATCCAGGAGCGATTACTGCACGTAGATAATGACGTTTCAAGATGTTTGTTTATCCAGGCACCGATCCTGTTTCAGGTCCCCGTCTAGCAAGTAATAACAAAAGAGATTCATAACAGAGCAGAACGGGCATAATACAGGAGTGAGTGAGACTCTTCCTTCAGCCAGCATCTCCTATTGTCCTAAATAAGAAATTACATTTTAAGCAGGTCAGTCGCCATGTAGTCTGAGATCCACTCTTGAGGCTCGCAGTAGAGGAGGTGGCTTATAGTTTTGCGTTATTTAATAGAAGGCTTTGAAGAGAAAAGTCGAAGTAAGATGATTTATTAATAAATATGGAATTCAATAGTTTACAGACGTGGGCGCTAGAGACATATACATGATTCCGAAAAAATATTACCTAAATTCAGTCTGATGTATATTTGAAGATGAATCTTAAGATGAGGCTGCACCAAATCGATTTTACATTAATTAAAATAAAAACTATTCTTCCAGCGAGAGGCTAATTTACTTATTACGGAAAATTTTCTTCCAGCGAGAGGCTAATTTACTTATTACGGAAAATTTTCACACGGCTGCTTTACCACCACCCTCGACGAGAAGTCAAGATCAGTTAATATGTAATATATAATGGCCAGGTGCTTCCTGCCGGAGGATTCAAGTGGCATCTTGAAGACATTTTCGCTGGTGGCTCAGAAGTCCGATACGAGAGCTGACTTGGCGCCCACAAGCGAGGATAATATGAGTCGCTCCAGCAGGACGGTTAGTCATAAGTTCATGTCTGCGCGATAGTTTTGCAGCTAAGTCGTTAAGCTATACTTGGTCTTGAATTTTGCTTCCATCTGCAGTGTTTCCTCCATTTGCTGCGATCGTCAGCGAGTTGCTCCCACTTGTCACTGTCAATATTAAATGCGCACATGTCACGCTTGACGCAATCCCTAAAGCGTAGTGAAGGTCCTCTACGAGGTCTCTTTGCTCCTGCTATTTCACTGGGTAATGTGTCCCAGGGCAGACGGGAGTGGTTCATGCGATGTAGATCTTCTAACAACCGCAGGCGACGTTGCTTGAACGTGGCAGTGATACTCTGTTGTTTTGCAGTTTTCAGAATCCTATCATTTGTCACACGATCCTTCCATGATGTTCCAGAGATGCTCCGTAAGCACCGCAGGTGAAATGCGTTGAGCTTTCGTTCCGATTTGGCATACGACGTCCAAGTCTCAGCTCCATACGGGAGAGTACTCAGCACACATGATTGATACACAAGTATTTTTGTCGACAGTGTAAGATGTTTGGTGTCCCAAGCTCGTGCGCAGAACTTTCCGAAAGTGCTGGTAGCCTTACCTATTCTGGCATTTATCTCGCCATCCAGGGAGAGATATTCTATCATTATTGAAACAAGATAGCAGAGTTTATCGACTACCTTCAACAAGGAGCCGTCCAGTTTGATGACAGGCGGATCTGTATATCCTTGTGCCATGACAACCGTTTCTTTACGCTTATAGACACGGAGAAGAGCTTGCATGCGGTAGAGAATTTATCCACAAGCTCTTGCGGATCGTTATGAGTATACGCTACAAATGCAGCATCGTCAGCAAATAAAAGGCTATTTGCAAGCAAGTCTTTTCGGAAGCGCTTGGATCTGAGTAGAGAAATGTTGTAGAGCTTCCCATCAGTTCTGGTATACAGATGAACGCCGAGGTTAGTTTCGCCAAAAGCAACTTTTAGGGGAGCTGAGAAAAACATATTGAACGGATTGGAAGCCAATACGTAGCCTTGACGAACCCATCATTTCATAGCAAACGGGTCGGATGTGATTCCTTCGAGAACCACAGCACCTTCCATATCTATGAGAAAAGTCTTGATCATTTTTCAGAGTTTTGGAGGACACCCTATCTTCAAAAGTACTGCATACAGTTCTTCTCTGGTGACTGTGTCGAAAGCCTTGTTTAGGTCGTTAAAGGCAATGAACAGAGGAATTTTTCTCCACGCGCACTTTTCCTAAATTTGCCGCAGTGTGAAGATTATATCAACTGTAGATTGTTGGGGACGGAAACCACATTGCTCCTCAGGGTATGTGCTCTCGGCAAGCTTCTGAAGTCTTCCCAACACCACAAGGGCAAATATTTTCCCAGGTATACTCAGAAATGAGATTCCACGATGACAGTTGCAATCGCCACGATCACCTTTACCTTTGAATAAAGTAACAATATTGGCTTCGCGCATGTCTTGCGGGACAGTACCCTCAGCCCAACATTTCAGTAAGAGGTTGAAAAGCAGCGGAAAAACTGGCTTAAGTTTTACAATTTCTGTGGAGATGTTGTCATTGCCAGGACACTTCCCACATTTGAACTGTGCAGTTGCTCTTTGAAGCTCCTCCATAGTAAGCGTGGCATCCAAGTCATGGTAAGATGTCATCTGAGGAATTTCATCCATTGCATTTGGACTAACATTGATGGGATGTGAGAAGAGGCTGGAGAAACGTTCTGCCCAACGGTGCAATTGACGATTTCGATATGTGATGACTTTTCCATCTATTTCCTTGAGTGGTACACTCTTCTTTGGATTGGGTCCAAAGGCCCGTTTGATGCCCGAGTAGCCACCACCAATGTCGCCAGCATTGAAACACTCTTGTATGCCACTGCAAAGTTGCTCCCAATAGGAATTGATGCAGTTGCGGACAGTGCGTTGAACAGCTGTCTCTGGTTTGTTTAGCTCCCTGCGTGTAGAATTGCTTGGGTTTTTATGCCAGATGACAGTGGCCTGACGCTTAGCCTCAAGGAGAGGTTTCAGGACATCTACGTTCTCGACTAACCAATCCTGGGATTTTGCCTCCAGATTGCCGAACACATTTCCAGCCGTAGCGGTAAGAAGCGATTTTATCTTCTGCCAGTCTTCAGAAATAGAAGCGACTGGGTCCCAAGAATCCACCTCTTTTCGAATCTCGCCACTAAACACTTCTGCTGCAGCGGTGTTTCTTGTTTGGCAATGATCAGTGGTGTTCTGGCAGAATGAAACTTTTTAGTCACAAAGCGCATTTTTGTCGCTACTAGTGCATGATCCCTGTCACAGTCTGCGCTAAGGAAAGAACGTTTATGAAGGAAGTAACGCAAATTTTTCCTTTTAGTTAGAATAAGATCTAATTGGTGCCAATATTTTGAGCGAGGGTGTGTCCAGGAAACCTTGCGGTTCAGTCTTCCTTTAAAGTATGTATTGGTGACACAAAGCTGATACTTTGCACAGAATTCAAGCAACCGTAATCCCTTTTCATTCATCTTGCCCACTCCGTGTTTGCCTAGGTAGTCAGGCCAAGGGGCAAAATCGTTACCAATACGAGCGTTGAAATCACCAAGGATGCATAGACGGCCCCTGGAATGAACTCATCGCACCACATGACTGAGTTGTTCATAAAACTGATCCTTGGCACCTTCAGCTGAGGTAAGTGTTCGTGCACATACAGACATCAGCGTTGGTGGTCCACTACTTGTTGTGAAACGCAGAGTCATAACGCGTTCTGAGATCATAATCGGGTTTTCGGTACAACACAGCAAGTCATTGCGGGCAGCAAAACCGATTCCGTGCTGTCTGGGGCTACCAACATGTCTGCCCTTCCAGAAAAAGTGTAGTAGTTTCTCCGTACTAAGCCTTCTTCTGGTAGCCTGGCTTCCTGCAGTGGTGTTATAGCTATATTGAGTCTGACTAGCTCTAAGTTGATAGCAGCCGCTTTTGCGTAGCTCTTGTGAGCTTCCACAGGTGTCCGGGAAGCTTTGCAACATAGGGTGGATGTTCCATGTACCGATGCGTAATGAAATATCTTTACTTTTTATTTTATTTTATTTTTTTATTTTGGTAGCAGTGGGTGTCACTATTAATGGTAACGACTTCTAGCAGTGCTAGTGTTCCATACACGCAATGGAACAATCGGCACTAGGACGGGCCAGTACCTAACTGAATGGGGGTTACCCAGCTTCAAGCGGGCGGTGACTGGCCAGTGGACTTACGATAGGCTCTCCCACTGTCAATAGCGACCCCAGGCGCCCGCTCCTATGTCCATTAGAGCGAGTCTATGACCGGCAACTGCCGCTATCCGTGTTGTTTTCACATGGATGGAGTGTCCTCTCCGTGGATGCTACTGCGCCTGGGACAGAGATTTTAGGTGACGGCGAGCTTGTCCACTTTTCGTCACATCTCTCGGCCTATCTGACTGGTTCCAGAGGAGCGAAAATACGCGACGTGCGGAGTCAGGTTGGCTGCAGGCAATTGCCGCTCATTTCCGGTTGGACCGTACTTGCGCCTAACGGAAGTACCGATTCCGGGTTTCAATTTCAAGTTGTCCCTCTCCAACACAGATGGGATGCCAGTGCTAAGGAAGTCCGTATCTCCGAAGACAAGAGACGGGAAACAGGATAGGATAAGAGGAAAGAAAGGGCGTTGTGAGACACACTTTGTCTGGCTCCTCTGCAGAGGCCCGTCCGGCTTGGGAGGCCCTGCCGGTAGCTACGCCACGGCTGGTATGGCCCTCTGCATCCCTGGCTCACGCAAACCCTCTCGCCCGCACGGACAGTGCTACTCTAAGGCGGTGTCTCCTGAGAGGGGTGAAAGAGTAATTATACATTTTAAGACGTTACAAGTTCAAAAATGGGTCAAATGGCTCTAAGCACTATGGGACTTAACATCTGCGGTCATCAGTCCCCTAGAACTTAGAACTACTTAAACCTAACTAACCTAAGGACATCACACACATCCACGCCAAAGGCAGGATTCGAACCTGCGACCGTAGTGGTCACGGGGTTCCAGACTGAAGCGACTAGAACCACACGACTACACCGGCCGGCGACGTTACTAGTTTGTGAATTGATTTGTTGAACCTGATCTCGAATTTGCGCTGGACCACTACCTGTGTTGGGTACAAATTTTACTGAAACGGTAATCTCTCTGCAATGTGTGAAATCCCGCTGTATTTCTGTCCCTGCAGAAAACAACAGCGGGCACGTGCAGGCCTTGCTTCCACTGTCGTTAACGCGCGCCTGGAGGACTCGTATTAAGGGATGCTGCGTGTGGTTAACACACATTATTTTGATTTAGTAAGGCGTGACGAGGCGCTGGATATCTTTTCTTTATCTTCATCAGATTCTACATCTACATCTACATGGATGCTGTTCAAATCACACTAAAGTGCCTGGCACAGGGTTCATCGAACCGCCTTCACTATAATTCTCAATTACTCTACTCTCGAACTGCTCTCGGAAAAAACGAACACCTATGTCTTTCCGTGCGAGCTCTGATTCACCTTATTTTACTATGATGATCGGTTCTCCTTGTGTAGGTCGGCATCAATAAAATATTTTAGCATTCGAAGGAGGAAGTTGGTGATTGAAATTTCGTGAGAAGACGAGAAACGCTTTTGTTTTAATGGTGTCCATCCCAAATACTGCATCATTTCCATGACACTCTTTCCCCTTTTTCTCGACAATGCAAAACGTGCTGATCTTCTTTGAACTTTCTTGGTGTACTCCGTTAATCCTATCTGGTAAGGATCGCACACCGCATAGCAGTACTCTAAAATAGGACGGACAAGAGTAGTGTAGGCAGTCTCTTTAGTTGACCTGTTGCATCTTCTAAGTGTTCTATCAGTAAATTTCAGTCTTTGATTTGCCTTCCCCACAACATTTTATACACCTTCATTCCAATTTAAGTTGTTCGTAACTGTAATTCGCGAGTGTTTAGTTAAATTTACGGCCTTTAGTTTTGATTGATTTATCGTGTATCCAAAGTTTAACGGATTCCCTTTAGCACTTATATGGATGACCTCCCACTTTTCATTATATAGGGTCAATTTCCAATTTTCGCAACATACAGACATCTTTGTTAAATCTTTTTGCAATTGGTTTTGATCTTCTGATGGTTTTACCAAACGATAAACGACAGCATCATCTGCAAACAACCCAAGACGGCTGCTCAGATTGTCTCCTAAATCTTTTATATGGATGGGGAACAGCAGAGGGCCTGTAACAATACCTAGGGGAAAGCCCAAAATCACTTCCGTTTTACACGATGACGTTCCGTCAGTTACTACGAACTGTGACCTCTCCGACAAGGATATCACGAATCCAGTCACATAACAGAGATGATATTCCACAAGCAAGCAATTTGATGTACAAGACGCTTTTGAAGTACAGTGGCAAAAGCCTTCTGGAAATCTAGAAATACGGAATCAATTTGAAATCCCTTGTCGAAAGCACTCTACAATTGAGGTGTTGAGATCAAAAAGGGGATATGTCACTCAATTGATGTTCTGAGATATATTAAAAAAACTGTATAACTCTGAATAGCTTTATTCCCAAACCTTATAGTTAGTCCCACAGACTCGTGAGGAAGAATGCAATGTTATACTAAAAATCTGTAATCATAGGAAGAAGTTAACTAATAGAAAATGATAATAGAAGATGACTGACCTATTATCTTTTTGATTTAAACAACAGTCATTCTACTGAAATGTTGATTTAAGCGGCACAGTCTCTCCACTCGGCGTTTTGATATGCCATGGAGTGCAATAAAAGCTTTCTTGCAGACCATAGTTTCCTTGAAGCCAACTTTAACCTGCAGATACAAGTGAATTAGTATCACAAAACAAAAATCTACATAATAGTAATACTCTAACCCTAGTAATATATGCCTCAACTATTTGCCTTAAAGATTTTACAAAACGTGGATCAAAGATGACATAATTTGGGAACGAAATGGTTAATAAAATAATATTACAGTTGTCATGCCAGTTACCTTATAATAATAATTTGCTGTCCTTCCACGATTGGTAATGCAATTTGGGCGTGGTCTCCTTGCTTGCGGAAAGAAGTGAAGAATGTGAGCACCCAAGTACCCATCCTGTGTTGGGCGTATTGTTGAATCCGGTGAATAAAGTTCCTTCTCAGCAAATGAGAACTTCTCAAAACTTTTACACCGGCATCTGTAAACAGATATTGGCATATTATTAACCTGTATACTCGGCGGATAACATATTTTTGTCGATTTCTTGTATTACAACTAAAACATAAATTTAAACTTTGCGTCCATGAAAAGAATTTGTATTCACATTTTAGTGTAATGTTTGTACACAACTTGCCTCTGCTACAGAATATTACATTACGTACAGAGAATTCAAACGATGAACGTTGTATGACTATTTACCTGCAATCTGCACCTGTTTCCCTCCTAGGAACAGTGTTTCCATTCCAGTTGGCAAGCTCCAAAACCTTGGTCTTCTTTTGTTTAATCACATTCCTCTGCCACAATTCGGGACGTTTTTTCTTCCTTCTAAATTCATATAAATCGTCTTCGGACTCGTCTGACGATTCCGTCACCGAAGCCATTTGGAAAACTCACAGCTGAATATTGCAAACCTCTACAGTGCTGCCCTCACGCCTCACGTTCTTTCGTGCAATATGGGGACTTGTCTCTGTGACAAGTCCTCTTTCTGCTCGAAACGTAATTTCAACACTGACTTTGACAGGGTAAAATCACTAAACAAGTCCAACTTTAGAACCAACAGATGCGAAATCGCGTGAAAATAAAACAACAGTAATAACTCATATACCCCAAAAATGATTACAAGTCCCGTTTCTGATCTCAACGTCTCAATTCGTGTGAGTAAAGAGCTTGTTGTGTCTCACAAGGACGAAGTTTCCTAATCCCTGTGTTGGCTGTGTGTCAATAGACCGTTGTCTTGGAGGTAATTCATAATGTTCGACCACACTATATGTTCCCAACTACCGCTCCACATCGACGCTAATGGTATGGGCCTGTCATTTAGTGGATTACTCCTTTTGCCTTTCTCCGAATATTGATGTGACCTGTGCAACTTTCGAACCTTTGGGTACGCATCTTGTTGTTAAGCATGGAGCTAGCTATTGCATCAGCATACTCTGAAAGGAACCTGGCAGGTATATGGGCTGATCCAGAAAACTTGCTTTTACTACGTTATTGAAGTTGCTTCGCCATTCCGAGGATATCTACTTGTAAGTTACTCATATTGGCAGCTGTTCTTGATTAGAATTCTGGAACATTTTCTTTGTCGTCTTAGGCGAAGGAATTTCAGATGGCTGCGTTTGCCAACTCAGCTTTAGCGGTGCTATCGTCGATTGTATTTCCATTGCTATAGCGCAGATAGTTCTTTGCACATTTTCTGGAATGAAGTCACTATTTTCCTAAGCTAACTTTATTGCTAAGAACGTACTGTTTACCCAGCCCACCTTGGGCACTTCACATGGGGAATGAAAGACTCAAGAACCTGAAGTAAACTTCCTGTAATTTCTTCGTCGCGTTGTGAAACAATGAACAGTCAGCCAGCGTAGCGTGAGCTGGCGGAGGGGCGTTTACTGTCAGTGCGATAAGGCAATCACCGTGGCTGGTGGACAAGGGATTTTCCCCGGTGGATAGACACAGGCGTGGGTGACGGCGTTTAAAGAAGATACAATAGCGGCTACAGTGAACGCAATATGAGACTGATATTGCGTTTTGTGGAAAATTATGTTACAGGCCTTACGAGCATTAATAAAATAACATTAATAAAATGAAATACACCACAAAAATGGCGGCAACGTGAGAATTTCATTGGAACTTTGAGCGTTATTGAATGATAAGTACTAAGAAAATTAAACCTGTCTTCAATTACGGATATTTTGCTTCACGATGGAAATCAATAACAATCAAACCATGGGAACCATCTTTCATATGATGCATCGAACGAAAGCTGACGATGTCGCAAACAATACGACAGAGTATGTTTCAAATCCGGCGTTTATATCAGAAATAATAGGCGGTTTTATAAAAGGTAAATATAAAAATGTTTCACACTCATAGATGACCCACAAGCTACACGTCGTGTCAATAAAGCATGCACTACCTAGTTCCTCATCTGATAATCCCAGGTAAGGACGACCTACAGCTAGCAGTGAAGAGTTACTTTAAATAATTAATTATGCAGAAGGCCATTAACAAAAGTTGTAATGCATTTTCTTCAAGCTGACCATATGCATTTTTTAATTTCAGACTAACTGTTTCGTATTGTAAAACTGGATGAAAGTATATTTACGAATTTTGCTAGTAAATATGTAACTCAGTACATTTTTTTAATGAGAGATCATGAAGTGATACAATCATTGTGGGAGTTTTGTAAAATTGTGTGCATATAAGCAGACAGCCTTTCTTTGGAATGGTGGTCACTGTTTCAGTATTTAACTAGGATTCGATTGTGCTTGACGCCACAGGAAGTATTTCAGTGCGAGCGGCAGCGTGCACACCGTCTTTTATCGGCAGCCTTTGATCGTTGTAAACAATAACTGATGGTCTGAGCGACGTAGCAGCCGCGATAGTTAAAGAGTTTGACTTCGCTTGGCGGCTGATCGTTTAATAATTTTGGTGAGCACTGACCGATACTTTAACTTTTCACTGCACTGAAAACTTTTGATGGTGGTTTTTGGTGATGGAGTCTGCGCATTCGAACCTTATATTTGTAGAACCACACTACTGGCCATTAAAATTGCTACACCAAGAAGAAATGCAGATGATAAACGGGCATTCATTGGACAAATATATTATACTAGAACTGATATGTGATTACATTTTCACGCGATTTGGGTGCATAGATCCTGAGAAATCAATACCCAGAACTATACCTCTGGCCGTAATAACGGCCTTGATACGCCTGGGCATTGCGTCAGAGTTTGGATGCCGTGTACAGGTACAGCTGCCCATGCAGCTTCAACACGATACCACAGTTCATCAAGAGTAGTGACTGGCGTATTGTGACGAGCCAGTTGCTCGGCCACCATTGACCAGACGTTTTTACTTGGTGAGAAATCTGGAGACTGTGCTGGCCAGGACAGCAGTCGAACATTTTCTGTATCCAGAACGGCCCGAACAAGACCTGCGACAAGCGGTCGTGCATTATCCTGCTGAAATGTAGGTTTTCGCAGGGATCGAATGAAGGGTAGAGCCATGGGTCGTAACACATCTGAAATGTAATGTCCACTGTTCAAAGTGCCGTCAATGCGAACAAGAGGTAAACGAGACGTGTAACCAATGGCACCCCATACCATCACGCCGGGTGATACGCCAGTATGGCGATGACGAATACACGCTTTCAATATGCGTTCACCGCGATGTCGCCAAACACGGATGTGACCATCATGATGCTGTAAACAGTACCTGGATTCATCCGAAAAAATGACGTTTTGCCATTCGTACACCCAGGTTCGTCGTTGAGTACACCATTGCAGGCGCTCCTGTCTGTGATGCAGTGTCAAGGGTAACTGCAGCCATGGTCCCCGAGCTGACAGTCCATGCTGCTGCAAACGTCGTCGAACTGTTCGTGCAGATGTTTGTTGTCTTGCAAACGTCCCCATCTGTTGACTCAGGGATCGAGACGTGGCTGCACGATCCGTTACAGCCATGCGGATAAGATGCCTGTCATCTCGACTGCTAGTGATACGAGGCCGTTGGGATCCAGCACGGCGTTCCGTATTACCCTCCTGAACCCACCGATTCCATATTCTGCTAACAGTCATTGGATCTCGACCAACGCGAGCAGCAATGTCCCGATACGATAAACCGCAATCGCGATAGGCTACAATCCGACCTTTATCAAAGTCGGAAACGTGGTGGAACGCATTTCTCCTCCTTACACGAGGCATCACAACAACGTTTCACCAGGCAACGCCGGTCAACTGCTGTTTCTGTATGAGAAATCAGTTGGAAACTTTCCTCATGTCAGCACGTTGTAGGTGTCGCCACCGGCGCCAACCTTATGTGAATGCTCTGAAAAGCTAATCATTTGAATATCACAGCATCTTCTTCCTATCGGTTAACTTTCGCGTCTGTAGCACGTCATCTTCTTGGTGTAGCAATTTTAATGGCCAGTAGTATACTTTGCTGCAGTTAACATTAAAAGACAATATTTTAACATGTCTGGGACGCAGCTGGGAGTCATATCCACGCCCAAAAGCCAACCTGCAACTGTGCATAACCAAATACATCGGAAATTCTACCAAGGACTTGTGGAATCCATGCCACAAACAGTCGCTGACGTGTTGCGTTCTAAATGTGAACTAACAGCCTTTTAACCAGGTGGTCGTAACTTTTAGCCCCATAAGTGCATTATGTGGACGTTACTGTGTAACGCTTTTATTTCCATGTAAAAACTGACTTTCTACAATTCACAGGACATCAGTCTTGGAACATATACAAGAACGGAACGCACAAATACAACAAGTAATTTTTTTTCGGCATATATCCAAAATGCGCTCTTGGCGACGTACGGGAAAGTTTTATTTTATAAGTTTCCAACCAATTTAATTGTGTGGCGAATGGGTAGGAACGGGTGGGCCAGCTACCTAGCCTCCACGTCCTGTCAACTTGAAAACAGCAGGTTTTAATTTGTAGAGCCACTAGAGAGCTGTGATGTACCGAAACCCATTACAACCATGACTAGATGCTGAGATCCTCCTTACCCCATTTGCGGATTGGTAAGAAGAAATCACAGATGGCTCTCCAGGGATCCATCGGTAGAGTAGTGTTTCCCTGTGAAGGCAAGTTGGTGAGTATTGCGTGGTGAATAAGCTGCCCCTACCCATGTCGTTTTACGCGCCCCGCAATGTTATACCTTGCCGTCAAACCCATGCACGAGAGTTTCATAGTCTCCCTCGCTAAGCGCAAACTGTTAATCCTACAGAAAAACTGAAACTGACCCTTCTGTGGAAAATTTAATGTAGTTAAATTTTGTACTTGGGTATGTTTTCGAGAGAGGCGGTAGATTTAGAGTTATTCAAGAAAACGTACAAGGCTTTTGACACCGTTCCTCACAAGTGTCTTCTAAGCAAGCTGCGTGCCTACGGAGTATCGCCTCAGTTGTGCGACTGGATTCGTGATTTCCTGTCAGAAAGGTCACAGTTCGTAATAATAGAAAGTCATCGAGTAAAACAGAAGTAATATCCGGCGTTCCCCAAGGAAGTGCTATAGGCCCTATATTGTTCCTGATCTATATTAACGACATAGGAGACAATCTGAGGAGCGGTCTTAGATTGTTTGCGGATGATGCTGTCATTTACCGTCTTGTAAAGTCATCAGAAGATCAAAACAAATTACAAGAAACGTTAGCAAAGATATCTGTATGGTGCGAAAAGTGGCAATTGACGCTGGATAAGGAAAAGTGTGAAGTTATTCATATGAGTACTAAAAGAAATCAGCTAAATTTCGATTAGGCGATAAGTCACACAAATCTGAAGGCTGTAAATTCAATTAATACTTACGGATTACAATTACAAATAAACTAAATTGGAACGATCACATAGATAATATTGTGGGTAGCGCAACCCAAAGACTGCGATTCATTGGCAGAACACTTAGAAGGTGCAACAGGTTTACTAAAGAGACTGCTTACACTACGGCTGTCCGCCCTATTCTGGATTATTGCTGTGCGGTGTGGGATCCGCATCAGGTGGGACTGACGGATGACATCTAAAAACCACAAAAAAGGGCAGCTCGTTTTGTATTATCGCAAAATGTGGGAGATAGTGTCACAGACATGATACGTGAATTGGAGTGGCAATCATTAATACAAAGGCGTTTTTCGTTGCGACTTGATCTTCTCATGAAATTTCAATCACCAGAGTTCTCCTCCGGTTGCGAAAACATTCTGTTGGTTCCCACCTACATAGAGACAAATGATCATAACGATGAAATAAGAGAAATCAGGGCTCGCACAGAAAAATTTAAGTGCGCGTGTTTCCCGCGTTCCGTTCGAGAGTGGAACGGTGGAGAAACACCTTGAAGGTGGTTCATTGAACCTTCTGCCAGGCACTTTATTATGAACAGCAAAGTAATCACGTACGTGTAGATGTAGCTGAAAGTGATCGTCACTCCCACACTCAGCACCCACAAGTCAGGAATTGTAGTGTGTTGTTCATTGCACTCCCTTCTACCACTGTAAAAAAAAAAAATTCGACGGTATGAATTATTTTCCACATTCGGCCTTCTTTTGCCTTCAGTGGCTAGCCTTATTACTCCATCAGCTTAGTCGAGCACTTACAAATTGTAAAACTGTGGTTTCTGTAAATTTTACCTAACAGCTTTCTGAATTTTAACAGCATAAAATAGACGATTACATCGTTGTATCCGTCATACCTTCTGTCGATGAAACTACTGTGCTTGTAACGCTGTGTTTGTATCGAATGTTTTAGCGTAACGTTTTCAGCAGTCGTTTTTCTTTCATTATCTTTACTGTCTTGTTTAAATTAGTAATGTTAATGAAATAGCTTACTATTCTGGTGGTGCAATAGCCCAATCAATCGAGTCCAAAGGAGGTCGAATATCGGCAATAATTGGTGTAGTCAGAAATTTTTGTACAGTGGTAGGAGGAAGTGCTATGAAAAACAAATTAAAAATCCTGACTGGCGAGGGATATGTGTGGGCGTGGATGTTCGTCTGAAAGTCACTTTTGTAGGTTTTTCTTGAATAACTTAGAAACGATGGCCTCTAGCAAAAACATATTCCGGTACAAAATTTAACTACATTAAATTTTCTGCAAAAAGGTAACGTTCATTTCTTCTGTAGGACTAATAATAAGCGAGTGAGAGAATATGAAAATCTCGCTCGTGGTTTTTGATGGCCAGATATAATATTGCGGGTAGTATAAAACGACATCGGTAGGAGCGCACGAATCTCCCTTTGTAATTGCTGATGGATGGTATCTTGAATATTTCAGGCAGGCAAGTGATTCATTTGATATGCTGGTACGTTCTGTTCCTGATTAGTGTACCATGAAGAGCTGTACAAAATGAGTTACAACATGGAAATAAGGCGTTAGTGGTTCCACATCGACATAAAACGATGTTTTTTCGCCCTATATATGTGAGGAATGTTTCCTCAAAATTTGGCCGTAACTTTTTGGTACACAGCGTGTATCACAAGATTTGACACGTTTCGTACGTACACACTTTTCTTCGGATTTCTGCTACTTGCTACAAGTTTATACACTTCTGTTTATTTTAATCGACATAATCACAGAATATGTGATAGAAACATAATTATTACCTCTTTCGGCCATAAAGTGGGTATGTTCAGAATTGGATGGTGAAAATTGTCAAAGCATGGCTGAAACCGGTAAGGATTGTGAATACGTTCTGTGGATCTGTCTAAAACAAACAGAAAACGAGCGTGTAGTACAAGTTGTTTAATAAAAAAAAAGCCATAGACCTATTTCAAAAGATTATATGGGGTGTTCCATGAGCAATTTTCAGTATTCAGAGATATGACAGGAACGCTCGCTGGAAGCAAAGAACTTCGTATGGATGTATGCCCTATTCCGAATAGTTTCCGAGATACAAGTCATTTAATGTACATTTATTTTTGTGGTAATTATAAGTCAAGTCATTTTGGAAGGCGAACGACAGGGCAGAATAACTTGTATTTTTTGGAAAATGCCTTTGTTGCACATCTTAAGGACGTTCCTTGGGCCACGTAGATTGTAATGTATTTCCAGTGAGGCGTAACTGTACCACTTTTACAACATTTATGTGGGACCATCTCAACCGCACTTATCCTGTTCGTTTGATTGGTCGTGGTAGTATAGTTAGCTGGCCACCAAGATTGCTAAATCTTAGGTCATTATTTTTGTTTGTGGGATTCGAAGAAGTCTGAGTGTATACGCGAAAGGTTGGTACGCGTGGTGAACTGTTTGGTCGCGTCATGAAAGCTCCTGCAGTCACTAGCGAACGTGTAGAGGCACTCAGACAAGCAAAACAGCATGTTCTCCAAACAGTGGACAGATAGCGTTAAAGTTGATGGTATGATATTCGAGCATTTATTTTGAACTCTACAAGCAGGTGAAATGTGACGTGTACGATAATGCTTTGGGGTGAATGTGTTACAAATATTCATTTTTCAATCCATACTTTGTGAAACATGCGCTGTAATTTTTGCTAGCTGTTGTACGTGTGAGAACCTGACAGTGTATTAAATAGCACAGAAAGCACACGGTCCAGTCACATTAATGTTGCCAGAAGCCGGTTGTGCTGTGAAAACGACCTATAGCTTACCAGATGCTCCGTAGGTATGCAGATTAGACTGATATCATATAAAATGATAGATTACCCTCGTGAAGTTCATAAGCTACTTGAAAAATCAGCTGCCATGCACATCGGAAAACGGTATTTGATACGTTCCTGAACTCATCAAGGGCCTCTCCTATTGCTTATGGTTGGAGGATCTGGGCACTTTATTTGAAAAATTTACTTTGGTTGATCGGTTGATTTGGGGGAAGGGACCAAACAGCGAGGTCATCGGTCCCATCGGCTGAAACAAGGGACTACCAGTAGCGTGTCCTGAACGATCGTTCAGTGAACGTTGCTGCATATAGGCCCCCGAAGCAGGTGCCAGGTTCATTCACCCTTGCTGACTGCGTTAGTCTTCGGCGAAAACTGGAAATTGGACGTTCACCGAATGGTGACAATACGCATTTACGGAAAAATCTCGTTTTATGCTCCATCGGACAGGTGGCCGTTGATGTATACAGCTTGAAACGTCTGACAGCAAACGTCTGTAACAATCATTAGAAGGGCTCAGGCCGAAGGAGGGAGAATTATGGTCTGGGGCATGTTTTCGTGATATTCCCTAGGTGACCTCGTCGTTCGGGAGGGCACAAAGAATCAATACAAGTATTGGACGATGGTACAAGCAGTTTAAAGACACTGGTTCTTTATCCAACGAGAAAATTTAATGTCCCATCCAATAGTGTTTTTGTATAATGTTTACAGAAGTATACTCGTCGTGTCAGCTGAGACTTTGTCATTCCTCATGTGTCCATCTGTTGTGTTTTTAGCGTCATTTTTGTTAAAAATCACACAGGATTTGGCTGTTAGAATCTCTTTATGATGCTGAGGACGAGCTACGTCTAGAGCTTTGTGAATTTATTCTGGGCGTGAAAACTGAAGACAGTTTTCTTTCGTTATTCAGGGATAAGGCTACATGCCATTTGAAATGTATGTGTACATAATTTTACAGAATTTTTTTTGTTTTTTTGATGACGCTCACGTAATATTTGTATCGTTTGGTCATGCGCGTGCAGACTCGACAGAGACACTGTGCTGCCCGATACTTTTTGGGTCATCTTAGGTCTGCAAAGGTGCGCAGATGTTAAGAATTGATCGTGAGGAAAGGAGAGGGAATACGGAGTCGTAGCAAGGATGTCGCGACACACAGTTTGTACAGGAAGCACGCAGAAAATGGTACTCTTGGGAATTATTTTATTGAATGGAAAATATTATTATTATTATTATAAAACGAATATTATGCATTGAACGAGACGGATTTACTAAGAAAGGTACTATTTTGAGAACATTGGAATTTAAGGTAACGAATGACCATATTATACTTTATTGCGGCAGCATTTAATTAGGCATTCTTGGTTCAACACACACATCCAAGTCAGGAATTTCTTGATACTTCTACAATGTTTTCTCACAGTCAATGTTAATGGAATGAAGAGACGAAAAGAATTTGGTGAACAGTATGATTTTGGTATATATGAGCTTCTGTGAAGTTTGGCAGGTAGGAGACGAGGTACTGGCAGAACTGAAGCTGTGAGGAGCGGTCTTGAGTCGTGCTTGTGTAGCTCAGATGGTTGCCGGCACGGTAACTCAGCGTGTTCGGTCAGACGGTTAGCTGCCCCCTGAGATAAAAAAAAAAAAAAAAAAAGTGAATCAACGACGAACTGAAATGGGTGTCTTGCGACGTCCGCCCCGAGCAGATGCAACGAACTAATACGAACAAAATGAGATTAAAAAAAGTTGGTAGAGGACTTGCCGCGAAAGGCAAGTCCCGACTTCGAGTCTTCTTCCGGCACACAGTTTTAATCTGTTAGGAAGTTTCAAACAGCATGAGGACTTTCGTGTTAGAATAAATTTTCATGTTGAGTTACATTTTTGTATTTCTCCAGTGTTGACCTTATATAATTGTAATTTGTATTGAAATATTTTCTTATTGCTTGCTAACCTTTGAATAATGCAAAGCAACATCTGTAACATCAGGATTCGAACCTGCGACCGTAGCAGCAGCGTGGTATTTTAAGTTAACACTACCAGTCACAGACTTTGTTAACTATTGTATTGCTTATTTATTCAGCGACATGTTTCAAGGGAATACCTCATCTTCAGGCTAAATGGCATTACAAAAACAATTTTACAATATGGTCATACTGATGTTACATAGTCTTTTCATAAATGCTGTGGTTATCCTGTGGAGGATGAGAAAACTTAGTAAGAAGCGATGTCACTTACGAAGCTGGACTGATGTTTGAATGGAAATGTTTTGTAACGGTCACTCACTCTGTTCTTCTGGCGTGGCAGTCTCGTTGTGATGCGCTAAGGTGTTTCCATTTCTGTGGCTCTCTTGGCTTTCTTGGCCAGTGTTCACTAATTTTCACAAACGTAACAGTAAGTTGGAAACACTGTCGCAAAAACAGATCTGTAGTGCAGTGGACAATATGCACTACAGATTTGCACCCGAACAAATGCAAATAACAATAGCGAACAAAATGAGATTACAAAAAACAGAAATAGAATGGAAAGATAACAGGGGATGTTCTCGAGGTTAGCACGTCAATGGATCTGGATATTTTTTTATTACTGGTCTTCACGTTAGGTCCTAATACCTTGTTATTAGTTTAATAAAAGCATATTCTATAAAATTCGATGTTATGTGATTATAAGCGCGCTCTTTCTGGAGGGTGAGTTTGTTCGATTGGCTTAATCTACAAGACAGCTTGTACTACTTCCTTATCTTGTCTTAAGTTTCTCATTTCAAATTTTTTTAAATATTTTGCTCCTATGAATACATGCTGTTCCTAAGCATCGGCACGTTGAAGCTCTCGAGAACACTTCCAAATTTGTGTGATTTGACGTAATAAAATGGTGGAAAGGTCATATTGCTGATGAAGAGTTTTCGTATTTAGTTATTTTCATAACTCGCGTGTTATGAAAGTAAACCGTTTTAAGGCAGCGGCACATTGTAGATTCATCAAAAAGTGTAATATTTTTAATAATTGTCAACTAATAACATCGCAGCCCCTCCCGCCAGAGGTTAGAGTTCTCCCTCGAGCATGGGTGTGTGTGTTGTTCTTAGCATAATTTAGTTTAAGTAGTGTGTAAGTGTAGGGACCGATGACCTCAGCAGTTTGGTCCCATAGGAATTCACTCACATATTGAACTAATAACACGTCGGCGATTAAAGTCTTCAGAAGATTGCAACATAAAATACAAGGTCGCCTATTAACGAACTTCAGCGTAACGTAATTAGTTGGAGCATTATATTAGGGATCAGTGGATAGCGAGTTGGCATTCTTTTTTCGACCATTTTTTCCACCTACTCGTTTTCTAAAAGGATGTGTGTTTCTCAATAAATGAACTGAAATAACTTCTGTAATATTTGATGTCATGCAAGCATAAGTGCTTTCTCTGCCAAGAGTGAGTTTGTTATATTTTGTGAACCGTTAAAAAATTGTGTTCTTATTGACTGGACATAGTACTTTTCTTTTTGTCTTATAACATGTCCACGGATATTAAAGTTTTTATTGATGTGTATTACAGACAAAACAACATAATTAGCATGTGGACAAGAGAGCAAATGTGCGGTTTAATAGAGCTGACTCGGAAATTTTACATTCGCCCGTTTCGTAAACAGTGTGATGTGTGAACCAGATACAGGCAACAGCTGCCGCTCAGCAGCGTTTTGCGATCGCGTTGAGGCACACGTACCGTACGCTCAAGTCGTACCGCTTCTGAGCGTCCAGCAGCTCGTCGAACTTCGCACGTTCAACGTTCGCGGTCGACTGCACGGTACGTGTAGCCGTCTTACGGGAATTGTGGAAAACTTGAATCTTGGTGGGCGGGAAGAACTGTGCGCCTGTTTGATGAATGGCAATGATCAGTTCTCCGTGCCGTGAGAGAAACCACTTGCTGCAGGTGAAGTGGAGGTGAGTAGCGAGCGATTGTGGAGTGTGGTGCTGGGACTGAGCCGGTGCAGGCCGCGGGGGCAGGTCGCGCTGCGTTTGGGTTGGGAGGGGTCGAGCTCACCCTGCGGTTATCCGCCGAGCTTTCCCACGGTCGGCGGCCGCGCGCCGCGTGCGTGAGGGAACGTGAACGTGAACGTGAATGCGGAGCCAGGCGCTGGCGTCGCTGCCGGTGCCGGTGACGGCTGTCCGCTTTGCCCTGCGCCGCCACGCTCTGCGTATTTCTGGCCATTCAGCGCATACCTGCTGCCGCCCCGCAGTATAAGCGCAACTCGAGGCTGTGGGAACCCGGCCGCTCTGGAATTTTTCTGCGACGACAGAGTCTTACAGCTGGGTGACGCGATGAAAACAACAAGTTAAGACTCTACGCCCCTCATGCAGACACCTGTTCCGGGAGCTCTAAGGAAAGCTCTGCTACCCAATATATCTGGCAAACAGTCTTCAATAAACATTAAATGACTAGTTAGGCCCCAGATTTCTCGAGTTCTTCTCACACTGTTCCATTCCATACCCCGACTTTATTAACTAGCTGCGAACTTGACAATCCGCGGTTATTCATTTCGTCGACTTTCTGTTAGAAAGGAAAACTTGCAAGTAATTATGCAGTAGACTCGGTGTGAGATGATGCTGGACACTTTCTGTATGCTGCGTGCAGCTGCGTGCAGAACCTGTCTGTGGTAACTACTGTTCATTGCTCTGTAGAAGGCTCCTGCTTTTCCCTACAGTTGTTTGCGCTTCGCAGTTGAAAGCGGTCAAAAGCGCTACCAAGTGTCGAGGATTTCCTTAAACTCACTCGACTGTAAGAATGTCTTAGCACTAAAATGTTCATACTTGATGAGGCACTTTTTCACGCATCTCAGTGTTTATGACGTCATATCTCTTGAACTATGTGTTGTACAATGATGTATTTGGGTAGGTACATTCAGTTGCATATGCCAATAATGTCTGCGAAATATGTCGCGGATGGAGTCAGTAACAGAGAACAGAAAATTTGATCGTCATGCATGAATCGGTAGTTTCTCACGCATCTTTTAGTGGTATATGTGGTTACACTCTGCGAAATTTATTACGAAAATAGCAAAATTTAAAATTCGTACATGATTCGGCAGTTTGTCTCGCATCGTACTGCTTATGAAGTCATATCCCCTGAAGTATAACAGGTAGGTTGTTCTTATCCCCACAGCGATTGTTAACTGATACTAAGGGACATGTGATAGGGTTTTTCAAGTGCGTCTTCCGGAGCAACTTACAAGTTATGATGCGGAGTTACATGGCATTCTAACGGCACTGGAGAGGGTTCACAGGCATCACCGTACGAGTTTTCTTGTCAGCTCCGATTCTCTCAATGCACTGCAAGCGCTTCACCAAATGTATCCGGTAGACCCGCTGATTGAGCTCATCCATGACTGCTTACAGAGGCTCCAACCCCGTGGCAAGGAGGTGATCTTTTGCTGGGTACCTGGTCACGTTGGGATGCATGGTAACGACATTGCTGATAAAGTTGCCAAGGAAGCATGTTGGGATGGTGCTATCCATCAATGTCTCATCCCCTTGCACGCCATTATCTCATTTTCTGACACATGCATCATGCTTCAGTGGGAGACTGAATGGTTGCAAGTGTCGGACAACAAACTGCGGTCACTCAAACCGACTACAAAAACTTGGCGGACTTCGTGTCAGCCTCGCCGCTGGAAGGAGGTTTTGCTTACCAGACTGCGTATCGGGCATAGCCCTTTCACACATAGCTTCCTCCTGCGGGGGGAGGATCCACCTTTCTGGAAAGTTTGTGGCGTGCCGCTTTCAGTTCAGCATATTGTGGCTACGTGTGTCCTGTATACTGATAATAGGGCAGCCCTTGGTCTCGCTGGAGATCTGCCAACCGTCCCCGCAGATACCGATACCAGTGTTAACAGAGTGGTGAAATTTTGTGTACTATCAGGTCTCATCCCTAAACTGGTGGGGAAGGGCGGCAGACTTTAGTACGTTATAAACTGCTCTGCATGTGGGGACAGCCTTCGTCCCCTCCCATGTGATTTCATGTTGATTTTCTGACAGGGTGCTAATGGCCGTGATGTTGAGCGCCCCCTCAACCCAACTCATCACTAAGGGATATTTGTACCAAGTTTAGCTAAAATCGGTCCAGTAATTTAAGGGGAGATGTGGAACATTTACAGAAAAACACACACACACACACACACACACACACACACACACACACACACACACACACATTTTAATAATATGTATGGATTTATTGTGATCGTCTGTGTTCTGCATATATTCTGTTGTTTTATCAGTTTAATAAATGTTGGTTGTCAATTAGTGACACGATATATTTACGAGAAATGCTCGACCTAGGAAAAGCTGAGTTTGGGTCCATAAAACTCCAGACGTAATATTAACCGTACGACTTATCTTAGAGAATAGGTTAAAGAAGGGCAAAGCTGTTCAAACAAATTTCGGGCTTGCAGCCGGTCGTCGTTCAATACTTCGCACGATATTTCAACTGGGCACCTGCCAGTCATCTTCAGGTGAGCCGTCGCAGACTGGCGGTATCGTCCTCCGCTCCGCAATATATAGCGTACTGAAAACTTGATAGTTGAACCAACACTGCCCGCCGGCAGCGCCCTCGCTGGTGGAATAGCGGAACTCAGTCGCCCTCTGCGTTGCTGTTTGCCACGGCCGTCGACGCACTCTGTCGTCTTCGATTTGAGCAAATCGTGGAGATGATGGGATTCCATGCAATGTCCAGCTGGTAGCCGCTGTCACGGTTTAACAGATTTTCCGCCAGTCGTATTTCTACGGATTTTTTAATAATGGAGTCCCAGAAAGACGTTGCTGTGGACAAAATCATTGTTTTCTCATACTCCATTGAATGTCCAGTAGAAATACAATGCTCAACAATAGCGGACTTGCTTGGCTGCAAAAGGCGGGTGTAACGTTGATGTTCAGTGCAGCGTTCTTTCACGGTGAGTGTGGTTTGACCTATGTAAGCCATACCACATTGGCACGGTATCTTGTAAATTCCGGCCTTTCGTAGTAACAGATTGTCCCTAACTGATCCCACAAGATCCGCAATCTTCGATGGTGCGCGGAAAACCACTTTTACCTGAAATTTTTGGAGGATTCCTGCTGTTTTAAACGAAGTGTTGCCAACGAAAGGAAGAAAAGCTAAAGATTGTTCCGGCATGTTATACTCTTTATTCACTTCCTGCTTCTTAGTTTTAACTGTTAGTGCCCTGTTAATCTGCCGGATGGAATACCCATTTTCGCTGAATACTGTCTTTAGATGGGCGAGTTCTTGAGATAAGCTATCTAGATCTGAGACAGTATGACCTCTATGAACAAGCGTTTTAAGCAAACTCATGGTTTGCGATGGGTGATGGCAACTCGATGCTTGCAGGTACAAATCAGTATGAGTAGGTTTCCGGTAAACTGAATGCCCTAGAGAACCATCATTCTTCCTTCGAACCAGGACATCCAAGAAAGGCAAACAACCATCTTTCTCTATTTCCATGGTGAACAGGATGTTGCTATGAATGGAGTTGAGGTGATGTAGAAACTCCATTAATTTATCTTCTCCCTGAGGCCACACTATGAAAGTGTCATCCACATACCGCCAAAAAACTGTTGGCTTCAGGGCAGCTGATTCAAGCGCTCTCTCTTCAAAATCCTCCATAAAAAGGTTGGCGACCAAAGGAGACAGGGGGCTACCCATGGCGACACCGTCAGTCTGTTCAAAAAATTCTTGATTAAACATAAAATAAGTTGAGGAAAGTGCGTGCCTGAACAAAGCAGTGATATCAACAGGAAACATGTTACTAATCAGTGTCAAAGAATCTGCAAGAGGAACTTTTGTAAAAAGTGAGACCACATCAAAACTTACTAGAAGGTCTACACTGCTAAGACGAAGAGCCCCCAGTCTATTGATAAAATCGGCTGAGTTTCGTATGTGATGTGAGCACTTGCCTACGAAAGGTCTCAGTAAGGAAGCGAGATGTTTAGCTAAATCATATGTAGGAGCTCCAATGTTGCTCACTATTGGACGCAGAGGAAGACCCTCTTTGTGAATCTTTGGAAGGCCATACAGTCTTGGAGGTACACAACCATGTCGTTTTAACCTCTTGGTGGTCTCTTGCGGTAAGGAGGAGGAATTTAATAGTGCTGAAGTTTTTTGTTGCACACGGGCTGAAGCACGTAGAACCGCTCGGCCACAGCGGCCGGCACAGTGGAGTTCATCTGACTGGTAGAGTGTGTGACTGGTTTTCTGAACACCCCTCCACCCTATTACATCACAAGTGCCTGCAAAATCACCTGACCTGAACAGCGTAGAAAAATTGTGGAACATGTAGGAACAGCGGATAAAACGCCGACTTCAGTATCCCGCATTTTAGGGGATTTGAGGGATCAAATCCACAGTGAGTGGCTTGACCTGGATGTGTTGTACCGGCATAAGTCGTGGACTCACTTCCTAAGCGTATCCGGACGGCTTTCGACTCCAGGGGTGGAATTACTCTGTACCGATTTCTCCAGGAATGACTAATTTTTCCCCGGTGAGGCTATTTCTTACAAGAGCGTCAGAGTAGGCTAGCAGTATAACACGAAAATGATTTGCTGTAACAAGCTAACATAGCAAAACTTTGTAGGGACGGTACGCAATGTAAGAACAAATGACAAAATCCAAAGATGACAGTTCGTGAGCAAAATTCCTACGACAAACTTCTTTCTTTGTACACTTCAAAGTATAAAGTTACATAGAACGTTAGATTATGACATATTAGTTACATATGTCCCTGTTAATTCCAAAGCTCGCCTGTACGAACGTACCTATTTAACAATCTTACTCTTTATCCCACATTTTTAAGTATAAGATATAAATGCATCTACAAAGTTGCTGAAAAAGTTGTAGTTGTTGAGGTTAGTCTTCTCAAGGAACAAATTTTCTGGTTGCTTAAATACGTCTACATGAATATAAAGGTTTTCTTGCGAATCGAGTATTTTGCTATTAACTCTGGTGCGGAGGATACTGAATATTTTGTCCATCACACGAATTTTATGATCCATCGCACGTGCGAAGCCATGGTTGATTTGTTGAAGTGGTTCAGTCTAAATGAGTGAAGAAGTCCTGCAAGCGTTTCTTAAAACTCCTTCAGAGCTGGAAGGAGGGAAGATTAAGGTTTAAAGTGCTGTCATTAGAGACACAGCACAAGCTCGTATTGTTTTGTGAAGGATGGGGGAAACAAATCGACCGTAGAGGCAATAAGAAACGTCCCGGCATTTTCTCCCGAATTACGGGAAGTTTGAACCTGGTTGGCCGGAGGCGGATATGGACCGCCCTCTTCCTTAAGCGCTCCGGCACCCTGCTATGCCCAATATAATGTATAGAACATTCTTCACAGAAAACTTTATATGCACCACTGTAGCCTTTTCATTTCTCTGTTGAGTGTTGCTGTTGTCACTGGAGTAGAATGCTAAGTCAGTATTTGATTTCCTGAAACTTCCTGGCAGATTAAAATTGTGTTGCAGGACTGAAACATGAAGTAGGATTGTTGCCTCTTGGTGGCAACGCGCTTACCGAATGTGCTGTCGTCTTTCTTTTATCGACCTACAACTTACTCTTGCAGGTGAATCACAGTCCCATATCACTAACATCGATTTGCAATAGTATGTATACTGTATTCGAACATCATGAATCACCTGGAAGAAAACAATTTATTGACAAATAGCTAACACGGATTTAGGAAATATCATTCTAGTGAAACTCAGCTAGCTACTTGTTGTATTCACGAAGTAACGAGCGCTATCGACAACCGGTGACAAATTGATTCTACATTTTTAGATTTCCAAAAGGCTTTTGATCTGTTCCTCACAAGCTACTTCTAATGAAAATGCGTACGTACGGTGTATCGTCTGAGTTGCGCGACTGGATTCGTGATTTCCTGTCAATAAGGTCACAGTTCATAACAACTGATGCAAAGTCATCTAGTGAAACAGAAGTAATATCTGAAGTTCCGCAGGGCCTCTGCTGTCCTGATCTACAAAACGATTTAGAAGACAATTTAAGTAGCAATCTTCGATAATTTGCAAATTATGCTGTGATTTAGCGTCTTGTAAAGTCATCACACGAACAAAACCAATTGATAAAGGATTTAAACAAGATATCTGTATGTTCCGAAAAGTGGCAACTGGCTCTAAATAACGAGAAGTATGAAGTCATCCACACGAGTAATAAAAGGAATCCGCTAATTTTGGTTACACAATAAATTGAACTAAATGCTAAGCGATTACAATTACGAATAACTTAAACTGGGATTATGACATGGATACTCTTGTGGGGAAAGCAAAGCAATGACTACGATTCATTAACACAACACTTAAAAAATGCAACAGATCTTCTAAAAAGACTGTCTGCAGTACGCTTTTCCGCCCTGTGTTAGAGTATTGCTGTGCGATGTGGGATCATTGATAGATAGGATACGCGGAGGACATCGAAAAAGTCAGAGGAAGGGCAGCTTGTTTTGTGTTATGGTGAAATAGAGGAGAGCGTTCCACGGATATGATACGCGAATTGGGGTGGCAATCATTAAAAAAAAAAAAAAGGAAGAAAGGCGTATTTCATTGTGGCAGGAACTTCCCATGAAAGTTCGATCACCAACTTTCTCCTACGAATGCGAATATGTTTTGTTGGCAACCACTTTCACAGGGACAAATGATCACTACAATGAAATAAGGGAAATCAGAGGATGCATGGACACGGAAAGATTTAAGTGTTCGTTTTTCCCGTGAACTGTTCGAGAGTGGGACGGTAGAGAAGTAGCTTGACGGTGGTCTCTGCCAGGTACTTAATTGTGAATTGCAGGGTAGTGATGTAGATGTAGATGTAGATGGAGATCTTACGCTCTTCTAAATCATCTTCTTCAGCGTTAGCATTTGGCTAAGGAAACTCACTTTTCAAGATTTGCTAAAATATTTTTATTCCCTGGTTATTTCAAAACTAAGAGAAGAAGCCTTCCCTAACATTTTACGTCGAAGCCAGTGAGACTTCACCTATCTTTTGAATGTGAAAGCTATGTAGTTATGTGAATTATTAAAGAAGCCAAGATAGAATACAAAAAAATTAAAATTAAAGTAAAGAAAAATGTTAACAAGTTTGGTACTGATTCTATAACCTATACTGTTCTATAGTTCTAAGGCATCACTTGATTCCTACTGTATTCTTACAGAGAATGTTTTAAAATGTTCTGCGATTTTTTCTTATGTTTATCTTTGCCTCGGTTTCCAGTTCAAAAAATGGTTCAAATGACTGAGGATTATGGGACTTAACAGCGGAGGTCATCAGTCCCCTAGACTTAGAACTACTTAAACCTAACTAACCTAAGGTCATCACACACATCCATGCCCGAGGCAGGATTCGAACCTGCGACCATAGTGGCCGCACGGTTCCAGACTGAAACGCCTAGAACCGCTCGGTCACAACGGCCGGCTTTCCAATTCAGATTAAGTAGGTAGTATCATCCTGCAGTCCTGGCTTTTCCAGTTGTAAGGTGTAAGAAGTAAAGTAACCAAGCACCGATGTGAGCTTACTGTGACCGGATGATAGGTAGAAATTCTGGTGTGAAAACAGCACATAATACAACGATATCGTTTACGGCGCTCACCTCGTTATGACAGCGAGCTTTTTCCAGATCTAGTTTCAGATTTTACATCGCGCGGTACAAACAAAATCATGAGAGAAGGATGCCACAACATTAAATGTTCCGCTACATGTGGATGTCGCTAAGTGGAATCCAAAACAAATAGGAACTGTGTCAATGAGCACTTCAGACCAGCAGGCCGCTGTGGCCGAGTGGTTCTACGCGCTTCAGTCCGGAGCCGCGTTCCTGCTACGGTCGCAGGTTCGAATCCTGCCTCGGGCATGGATGTGTGTGATGTCCTTAGGTTAGTTAGGTTTAAGTAGTTCTAAGTTCTAGGGGACTGATGACCTCAGAAGTTAAGTCCCATAGTGCTCAGAGCCATTTGAATCATTTTTTGATAAGAGCCATTTGAACCATTAGAGCTTCAGACCAAACTGAGGAAGACTGCTGTGGCCTATGGGCAGTGGTTTGTTACTGCTTGGATGTGTTCTGGACTGGAACTCGAACCCAGAACCTTTTCTTCCACGGGCGATGCTTTTTCTGGCTGAGCTACTAAGTTACGCCTCATAGCGCCCTCATTGCGCCCTCATAGCTTACCGTCTATCACCAACATCTCTCCCAGTTCTCAAATTTCACATCTTCTGTATACCTAGACGGACTAGCATTCCTTAAAGAAGGGACATTTCGAAGACATTGCTTTTAGGGGATAGTTTCCAGAATGAATCTTCCTCTCTGCACCGCGGAGGAACCCGTTTCCCTTTAAATGTCGACAGCTCTCTGCGGAATCCTGCCATTCCTGGTAGAGGTGCAATTGCAGACGCAGACGGCCGAGCACGGACACAGCATCGGCCTCCGCTACGTAGACAGACAATGAATCGCCGTGCTACCTGAGCCACGGCAGAGTGCCACCACAGCAGACCGGAGCGACGCGCGTGAGGTGCGCAGAGCACCGCGGCGACCTTTCCGCCAGGGCGCGCCCCTGTTTCGTCGTGTCGTGTTTTATCCTCCTGAGGTGAGGCGGCGGATAGCGTTACGTACCGTCTGTCTCTGCGGCCGCCAGACCCGCTATTGTATTTCCGGCCGCTGCTCGCTAGGGCGCCTGCCCCTCGGAGAAATCCTTTTGACTGTGTGCGCCCCGTAAACAGGCGCATACGAAACGAGCTGGGAAAACCCCTGGCTCGTACTGTTCCTGCTTCAAAAAACACCCGCTGCGTCTCAGAGACCTATCTCATACCGTATCTTTTTTCTCCCCAAGAGTGTTGAAATTATTCCAGCGTAAATCCGCCAAAGTTTCTAAATTCTTGCTAAACGGGTAGGGTTCTTCCAATCCATATGTGGCAAACAGCAAACCGGTGTTTAATAGTATTGGTTAAAAACAGTCTTGGTTGCAATTTTTGTTTTTTATTTTTCAACGACGCGTTTCGCCTTGTTTATGCATCTTCAGGTTATCTTTTCTAGATGGACGCGAGAGGCACCAAGATCTGCATAACGCGTTCTCGTGAACGGGAACGCGTTATGCAGATCTTGGTGCCTCTCGCGTCCATCTAGAAAAGATAACCTGAAGATGCATAAACAAGGCGAAACGCGTCGTTGAAAAATAAAAAACAAAAATTGCAACCAAGACTGTTTTTAATCAATACTAAGGGTACGGCAAGAAAAAAGGAATAAAAGTGAGATTTTGTCAATACTTTCATCCTTCTTTACCTCCTCTGCATTACTGCAGATGACGTGTCACTGCGCACATTTGTACTGTGCATGCAGTACACGTGAGGTGCCTAGTTGTTTCCACTGCACTGTGTGGAATACATAATTTCTTGTACACTTCAATAACCTGCTGCCTTCATGATGATGATGTCCCCAGTGCAGAAAACAGCACCCAGGTCGTGGATTCTTTTTCTTCAGGCTGAAATTAACTTCGCAAGGAACTGCTGCTACGAATAAACTATAACTCATTTGGGATGCCACTCGCGTTTTTATTGATATAGACACTAGAAACTATTCTTGATCACAACGTATTGAACATATCTTTCCACAGTCATTATATCTGGCTAAAATAACATGAAATACATCCTGCCACAGACAACATGTCTGTCTACTGGATCCATCAGAACTGCAGAATAAAATTACATGAATCAAATACTACCATTACAGACAACATGTCTGTACCTTGCGACGGTCGGAACTGTAGTAAATAAAATTGCATGAAACATATACTGTTATAACAAACAACATGTCTGTCTACTGGAACGGTCAGAACTGGTGAGCCGGACAGCTCGAGACACTTCGCGCGCCAAGCCAGCAAGGCCTGAACCGAACGCCACCGAAGTGCATCGGCAGTAATATCGTCAGTCTTTTGTGTTAATAATACTTTGATTTTAATAATTTTGAAATGACTGATTGATAGCTGGCTGTTGAGAGATTTTTATTTAAAAAAATGAAGTAATTTGGATGACAGGTTTAATTAATAATGGCAACTAAAGTTTAACGTTTTGGCGCCCTACCGCCGAACACAGCAGCCAATCACAGAGCAGCAGCATCATGCAGACGGTCTTTCTCACGGGAATGGTACCGAATCTAACATCTGTCACCGGTACCTCATCCCACATTGCGTCATCTCTATGCTTCTTGCATCTCCACTGCCCTGGAAATAGCTTCCTGGAGCCTAATATGATGGCTGAATAAGCCAGAAATATTACAAGGGGTAGAGTTGTTTGGGGGAAGAGACCAGACAGCGATGTCATCCGTCTCATCGGATTAGGGGAGGACGGGGATGGAAGTCGGCCGTGCCCTTTCAAAGGAACCATCCCGGCATTTGCCTGGAGCGATTTAGGGAAATCACGGAAAACCTAAATCAGGATGAGCGGACGCGGGACTGAACCGTCGTCCTCCCGAATGCGAATCCGGTGTGCCAGCCACTGCGTCACCTCGCTCGGTTCTTGCTCAAAGAAAGCGTCCTTATACTAGGGCTGTTGATAAAATGTCGACATATCGATATTTTTTCCGAAAGATACCTGTATACATCGGCGATATTTTACCCTCGATATATCGATACATCGATACCAAAACAGCAATATCGAGTGCCGATAGTCTTATTTCATATTATTTTTTTCACATTTTTTGGTAAATACTTGAAGTTGTTCTTTTGAAATTGTAGTAGAACATAATTTTACTTCCACTGTGTGAAGGAGTGTTACTGTTTTCTGAGCTTCCATTTTGACTGTGTGACGGAAATATATGTGGCACAAAAGAAAAAGATGTCCCACTGCACGGCGAGGGTTGGGGGAGGTAGGGGGAGTGGCGGTGTGAATGTGATAACAAGATATCCGGTGTGAAGAAATAGCATACACCAACTACTGTGCTGTTTCTTCACGTCGGCATTCTTCAAAAACAGTTGCTGAAAATGATGAACAAAAATCTAAGCTAAAACAGGACAGATCTGATATCTGACGAAACCGATCGAAGGACCAGCAGACATTTTTTATTGTGCCACTTACATACACTTACCATTGTTATCAAAGTAGTTTTCATCAAGCGCGAACGTGTATCGTTTTCCTTTCAGTTCTTGCTCTAAGGGGGATTCCCAGACTGCTAGCTTGTCGATGTACAGAACATCTAATAAGAAATCAATACTTAAATATACAGTTCTAAAACTGGCAGTAAATTTACAATGTTCAGCCGATATTTTTGTAGCTAGATACATCTATATTATTTCCGTCGTGGTATCGATACCTTTTTTGATAAATCGGGTCCAATATTGATATGTCCTTAAATATCGAAACATCGGATTCCCGATATATTTGAAAATATACCGACTGATTATGATTAAAGTACAGCTACTCACGGATATCCAATGTGGGCTGTAATTATTGTATGTCAACGGAACTTAATAGATATTCTGATTCGTTAATGTGGAATTGGTCACACTGGAAAAAAATTAGTTCCAATTTTGTCCACCAGGTCCAAATCTACCCCTAAGAATGCAAGAAAGACGTATAGAAATGTTTCCATATGTAATGGATTACGAACGTGACGTGGGCAGAAAAGATGAAACAAGTGAGAAAAACACAAACTAACGCTTACACAATTTGTTTAATATGAGCACTGAAGTCGTCGACGTGATACTGCGTTCGTAAAACGATGTAATCAACAGTTGCTCGAAGCAGTTCCAGTGGAATCTGAGCAACGTGCTCCTGTATACTGGCCTTCAGATCAGGTTGAGACCGAGGGTGTCCATGGTAAACGGATTCTTTTAAATACCTCGAGAGGCAAAAGTCACATGGATTCAGATCAGGTGATCTTGCAGGCCACGCTTCTGGAAAACCTATGGAGATATTACGCTCGTCGAAGGTTGTATTAAGGAGATCCTTCCCTGGGCGAGCGACGTGAGGTGTTGCCACATCTTGCTTGAAAACAGTGGTTTCCACACAGTTGCGCTAGGTGTTTCAGTCCGGAACCGCGCTACTGCTACGGTCGCAGGTTCGAATCCTGCCTCGAGAATGGATGTGTGTGATGTCCTTAGGTTAGTTAGGTTTAAGTAGTTCTAAGTGCTAGGGCACTGATGACCTCAGATGTTAAGTCCCATAGTGCTTAGAGCCATTTGAACCATTTTCTTCCAGAGCTGGAATCACATGCTCCCTCAGAGGGTATTCTCTCCAAAGAAGAACGAACCGAGAGTAAAGATGCTTGTGAATCCACGACACACAGTCACGTACGGAGGGCGCAGTGGCTCTTCGTGCACAATACGCAGCTTAGTGGTGCCACAAATTCGGTAGTTCTGCGTATTCACTGCAGCCTCTATTGTAAAATGTGCCTCGTCACTCCATAGAATATTATCCGGCCACGCGCTGTCAACTTCGATTCGTACCAGAAACTGAAGAGCAAGTTTTCAACATCGCTGCGGATTAAGAGGTTTCAGTTGCTGCACAGTCTGGATCTTGTACGAGTACGAGTGTAAAAATAGACCACAAATCTTCCGGTTGACCGTGGGATGGAGAATTCTCGTCACATTGCACAGACCCTAGCACTAGCCGGGGCACGGGCTGAATGGTCAGGTACAGCAACAGTAACCTCGTCAGTAACGTCCACTGGGACAGGACGCCTTTCTCTTTCAAGTGCCATACCAAGCTCACTCGTGTTTTGTTATTCCATTATTACCTTCTTTAAACCATTTAATGACATTGTCCTTCTATTCAGATCTTTCAGTCCATGATACTCTCTCAATGCAGCATTGTAAATGCTACCGTGCGTATAAAATAGCTTCACTAACAGTGCACGTTCTCTCTTCTGGATGCCAGTATTGTTCATTCACATGGATATCACACGGTCATACATACAATGTACAGCACCGGATTTGCGCCTGGTGGCAAAAATTGGAACTAACTTTTTCCAGTGTAAATTGATCCCCTTAACGCATTAGCTAGCATACTACCAAGTTTCACAGCCATGCGATGATTACAGTCGACAATGGACTTCCATGTGTAGTTGCACTTTAATTATAACCACCCCGGTATTTCTTTGCTATTCTAACAAACACCTTTCAGTTTATATGGTGTTGTTTGAGAGTATTTGCTGTGAGCATCTGGTGGAAATTGGTCGTGATTTGTAGCGTATCGTTTCTTTGTCTTAGGAAAACTACCTTTTTTAAAAAAATTACTAATACAGTAAAGATTTTAACCTAGTTACGAGTTATTCGAGAATCCAGTGCGACGCCACCGTTAACTGCAATGGGTTCGGGCATGTTGTTCTAATAGTAGAATGCGTGCCAGAGACCATAAGACCACGCGATTGAATCCCGATCAGGCACCGGAATTTTTCAGTCTGTCTCAGCGCTAGCCTTTATCTCTCAGTCCACATCTGTATCTACATGATTACTTTGCAAATCACAACGAAGTGTCTGTCAGAGATTTAATCCAACCATCTTAAAGCTATTTCTCTACTGTTCCACTCTCGAACATCGCACTGGAAAAATGTACCCTAAATCTTTCCGCGCGATCTCAGGTTTCTATTATTTTATCATGTTTATCAATTGTAGGTGGACGCAAAAAGATATTTACGCGTTCAGTGAAGAAAGTTGGTGAATGAAGTTTCATGAAAAGATACTGCCGCAACGAAAAACGTCTTTGTATTATCGACTGCCACACAAGTTCATGTATCAAGTTCGTGACAACCTCCTCTGTATTTCGCGATAATTCAAAACGAACTGCCTTTCTTTGAGTTTTTTCGATGCCCTCTGTCAATCCTATTTGATGTGGACCCACACCTATCAGCAGCACTCCAGAAGAGGACGGACAACTGTGGTGTAAGCAGTCTCTTCAGTAGACCTGTTGCATTTTCGAAATGATCTGCCAATAAATCGCAGTCTTTGGTTCGCTTTGCCCACCATGTTATCAATGTGATCGCTGCAATTGAAGTTATTCGTAACTGTTATCCTTAAGTATTTAGTTGAATTGATAGCCTACAGATTTGTGTGATTTATCGTGGAACAGAAATTTAGCGTATTCCTTTTGGTACTCATGTGGGGTGACCCCACACGTTTATTTAGAATCAGTTGTCACTTTTCTCACCATACGGATATCAAGTCTAAATAATTTTGCTGTTGCTTTTCATTGGATTGCTTTACAAGGTGGTAAATTACAGCATCATTTGCAAACTATGTAAAAGGATTGATCAGATTGTCTTCTAAATCGTTTATATAGATCAGGGACAGCAGAGGGCCTATAGCAGTTCCTTGGGGAACGACAGATATTACTTCTGTTTTTCTCGATTACTTACCGTCAGTTAATACGAACTGCGACATCTGTGACAGGAAATCGTGAATTCAGTCGCATAAATGGGACGCAATTTCATTACAAGCCGCTTGTGGGGTACGCTATCAAAAGCCCTCTGGATATCTCGAAATACGGAATCAAAATGACATCCTCTGTCGATAGCATTCATTACTTTGCGAGAAGGAAAATGTGGTTGTGTTTCACACTAACTATATTTTCTGGAGCCGTGTTGACTATACGTCAATAAATCGTTTTCTTTGAGGTAATTCATAACATTCGAACACCGTGTGCATTCCATAATTCTACTACAGATCGAAGTTAGCGATATGGGTCTGCAATTCAAGGGATTACTCCTATTTTCTTTCTTGGGTATTCGTAAGACCAGCGCAACTTTTCAGTTTTTAGGTGCGGATCTTTCTCTGAGTGAGAGGTTGTATATGATTGCTAAGTATGGAGCTTGTGTCAGCATAGTGTGAAAGAAACCTGACGTGTACACTGTCTGACCCGGAGGCCTTGTCTTCATTAAGAGCGTCAAGCTACCTCGCTAAACCGAGAGTATCTACAGCTAAATTGCTCACGTTAGCAGTTACTCTTTATTCGAATTCTGGAATATTTACTTTGCCTTCTTTGTTCAAGGAATTTCTGAAGACAGTGTTTAGCAATTCTGCTTTAGTGGCACTGTCATCAGTAACATTGCCTCTGCTACAATGTAGTAAAGGTACTGATTGCGTCTTGCCACTGGTGTACTTTACATGGGACAAAAATCTCTCCGGGTTTTCTGTCAGGTTTAGAGACAGTTTCGTCGTGGAAACTATTAGAAGCATCTCGCTCAGGAGATCGCGCTAAATTTCAAGCTTCTGTAAGACTTGGTCTATTCTGGGCATTTTGGGTTCTTTTAAAATTGGCATGCGTTTTTCGTTGCTTCTGTAGGAGCATTTTCTACTATTTTGTGTACCATTAGGGGGTCATTACCATCTATTAACAATTTATTTGGTGATGTGAAGATGTGCCAGGAGCGACAGATGGTTCGGATTTCACGTTAAGCTGTAGGTCGCCTTTCCCCATTAGGATTACTGGGGTGGGTTAAAATTGGCAGCTGAACCATCCGTACTGAAGACTTCGCAGTCAATCCTACTATATTAATTTACTTAGTTTCATTCCATTACTCACGCTATTGACAACAAAGGCGACTGGAACGGCGATGAGCTGTGGACGAAAGGAACTTGATAATCGGACACCATGTTTGTAGCACAGCTTCATACTGTCGTCCAACCCTTGTACTCCTAGACTCTGTTGACTCCAGTACAGCCCTAACCGACAATACTGTTTGTGGCAATGTTGGTATCGAGACATTCAGAGCGCATTAATATGTATGTCAGCTCGGCTATCACTACAAGTATCTGTCATAATGCCACATGCATTGATTCTTAGCTCATTGTCAATATCGAGTGATGTCGGACGCGTAGTTCACGCACACCTTTAACGCCTGTTATAAGACCACTTTCATGGGTAGCCATATGTGTATGACATGTACTTCGGTGTTCGTCCTAGTATGCTCTAGATTCTAGAGCCATATGTGTGCGACAATAGGTTCATTTTAATCCCTACTACCTTCGTAACTGCCATTATCTAGCTTTCTGTAACATGCACCATGCACTATAACCAGACATCAGATTGCGAAGAAATAGTGGTGTAATGCTCGTTAGATAAGAATTCAGTTCCATTCTGCAAAAGGGAAACTCAGATCTCCTTTCGGTTATCTGAATTGTGTTTCTCGTGGATGGCTTAAATTATGTAAGCGAATGAACGGGCAGTTGTTTAGAGAATATAAACGGCGATTTTCTTTACAAACATTGTCCCGTCGGAAGTTTTGTTCTCAGTGTCTACAGACATCATCGTCCACAGAACACTAAACCCTACTTTTCCTTTCTTCCTCCTTTGATATGGGAACTATTTATATAAAGCATCCAGTGCTGTGAATATCTAATACGACTGTATGATGTCAGACTGCTTCGTGTGCGTTTCACGTCTTCTGTCTGATGGTACAATATAGTTACGTTTGAGGGGAAGACTATGCCAGGAAGCCGTCATATGACTAAAATGTTCTTTATACCACATTTTACGTATACTTTAATTTATTAGTCATTAGGCCTAGAGGACTATCAGGGCGTGCTGAAAAGTAATGCCTCCGAATTTTTTACTCTATTCCCAATATCGGTTAAGGTATTACATACCATTCATATTAATCGGTCGAGTTTCCCGCTTCGCCGACGCAAGTTGTAACTATTTGCCAGTAGACGCTTCCGAACTGTGTTACGTATAATGTGGCTGTGTGTGAAGTAACTATGTCGATGCGTGAGAAACAGCGTGCTGCAAACGAGTTTCTAACCGCACAAAAGTGCTTTCAATTTAAATCCTTAGGAGAATGAAATCTGTGTACGGTGATATTTGTATCGACGCTAGGAACGCGTGACGCTGGTCTTTTGTGCTTGTAATGAAGAAACGGTGGTACTAACCTCTATGTTCGTGGCAAAGTTCGGAGTGGACGACTACGTACGGCAACCGACGAGACCCATCGGAACCGGGTTGATGGACTCATCACAGGAAATCCTCCGATAACACAGACACAGCTCTCAGATAAGTGTGGCATTTCACGAGAACGTGTACGGGCCATCATTGTAGAACTGCGGTACAGAAAACTGTGTTCTCTGTGGGTCCCTCGAATGCTCACTCTTGATATGAAGCAGAGGAGACTGGACATAGGGTAGGAATTTCTTCTGCGTTTTGTACATGAGTGCGAGAGGTGATGAAAGCTGCGTTCACCATTTAGACCCCGAAAACAGATGATGTTACTAGAGTTGCGCCGGGAAGGCTAACCAACGCCAGAAAAGGTCAAGACTGCGCCATAAGCAGGCAGAGTAATGCTCACAGTGTTCTGGGTTGTTCAAGGTATGGTGGATTTGGAATTCCTGCCTAAGACAGCACCATAACTCTATAATGTCCTGCGACACCCTCAGAAAACTAAAAGCACGAATTCGAAGGTTCACTTGCTGCGTCAAGTGATAAGATAAATTTTTATGCAAGGATTCTGCCGTTAAAAACTTCGTAGCCGCGAATTCGAATGTTAGTCCCGACATGGAGCACTCTCTCCTTCGGCATGACAATGTCAGATCACATACTGCGACATCTGCAACAGTCCGACGCCTTGGCTTCACTGTCATCGATCATTCTCTGTGCAGTTCCGACTTAGCTGCATCCGATTTTCATCTGTTTCCAAAACTTAAAGAACATCTTCGAGGACTCCACTTGGACAATGATGAAGAGGTGCAACCAGAGATGAGCTTTTGCTTCCATCAACAAACATTCTACATTGATGGTATCAACAAACTGGACTTTTGTTGAGAGAAATGTGTTTGTCGCCAGGGTGACTGCTGAGAAATAAATATGTAGACATGAAGAATAAATATGTAGAATATTAATTTTTCAGTTAGAAGAATATTAATTCTTCATTTAGAAGGCTTTAAGAGCTTTCACACAAAAAATTTGGAGGCATTTCCTTCCAGTACGTCTTCACATATACGAACTCCGAATCTGGATATTTATTGCTGCACGAAGCAGTATCGTTCTGTAGTCAGACCAAATAAACAACGTGGCTTGGTCTCAAAGAGGGCTGAACGAATTCTTAGGGCACCTCCATCCACACCGTTAATACTGTTTTTCGGAAATTCCCGTTACAGACTTCTGTCACTTGTAGAGGAGAGTGAGTACATAATATTTTGAATAGGAAGCCATGTCCGGAAACCTACCGTTTCCGTGCTACAGCCATTTGAAAACATGTTTGCTAAGTAGGTATTCAACAGGACAGTCATAGTGGGGTGTGGTTACATCGGATCGACTGATGTCATTTGGCGTCTATCCTACTCTTTGACCTGGTTCGAGCCTCATTCAAGTGTCTGTGAGTGTCAGAGCAACATGGTTCAGTATAGGTCTGCAGAAAACACAGACATGATTCTTCTGGATGGCGAAGCTCATGGTAATGGGAAGAGCTGCTCATCCCGTTTATCAAGATCATGGCCTTTTCGCCACAATTACGCAACAGCTTCACCGTCAGCACTCGTGACTGCGGTCCTCCAGGGAGACGCCGCACTCCCGAACTGGAGGAGGCCGTACTGCATCACGTTGAAGGGAAGCCGTCAACGAGTACACGAGCAGTTGTTTGGCTATTAATGGGTGAAACTGTAAAACGAGTGATGTACTGAGTCGCGACTAATCAATTACTTGTAAACGTGGCCGCGTCACCAACATTTTTTCCGATTCCAATTCGCAATATTATCTACTGACTGCCTTCTACTTGTCCTGGAGGTTTTTACCAGGAATTTCGGGACACTTTGTATGCTAATTCAACAATTGATCGGAACGAGCGAACTTCCGACTGGCCGCAATTCAGGCATGTCAGATGAGAGAATCGTCATGTAAATGTGCTGATCATGGAGCACTTACTTTTTTATCTGCCGTCAATATGTAGTAGTCAAGGTTTCATTACATGTCCAATGACGCAACATTTTTGTTGTTTGCCTTGTTTTATGGCCTCATCGTCAACGAAAAGTCAAACCCTAATATTCCTTACTTCCCATGGAAGCTGTAAGGTACCCGTTGATTTGGTACCGTGTATATCAAATTAAGTAGTCATTCGACTAGGCGGAGTACGGTCAACTCTCATGCAGTCAAGCAGTACGAACTACGTGACGGCCAGGCTCTGCTGCTGCACAGTAACCACAGCAGCTGAGACAATCCGTTGAACCTGCATGCGGGACTCGAACCGCCAATGATTGTCCGTCCTCGGTATCTGGCGTCGTATCGCACGCAGTGCGCTCGGCCCATAGGTTATGAAGTTATTAAGTTTTACTCCTTACCACTAGTTCATGGGCTGCGAATAAAGAAGATATCCTAAGCTATTAACCTAATTTAGCTCCTTGTACCTAGCAGATGACTGGCTTGATGCTGCTCTGTCTTTTATATTTTACTCGAGTACATCTGTATCTACATCTACATGATTACTCTGCTATTCACAATAAAGTGCCTCGCAGAGGTTTCAATGAACCACCTTCATGCTCTCTCTCTACCGTTCCACTCTCGAACGGCACGCGGGAAAAACGAGCACTTAAATTTTTCTGTGCGAGCCCTGATTTCACTTATTTTATAGTGATGACCATTTCTCCCTGTGTAGGTGGGTGCCAACAGAAAGTTTTCGCAATCGGAGGAGAAAACTGGTGATTGAAATTTCATGAGAAGATCCCGTCGTAACGAAAAACGCCTTTGTTTTAATGATTGCCACTCCAATTCACGTATCATGTCTGTGGCACTATCTCCCCTATTTCGCAAGTAAGGTGGAAGGGGTGGCGTGGAGGAATGGTCAAACGGAAATAGAGACGGACTCTAAGAGTTCGCTTTTCTTACGGCAAAAGTTATGACGAAATGTTACAGTCCAATTTATGCCGAACCACGTCTCGCTAAACTACAACTTCTTTCTTCATGTGGCAAGCAGCGCGACCTGTTAAATAAAGGTCAAAGTACCCAATTTTGGAGTGGCTATCCGACACTGCACAACTATTTGTACCTTGGAACATGGTGGCAGATTAAAGCTGTGTGCCGGACTGGGACTCGAACCCGGGACCTTTACCTATCATAGGCAACTGCTCACCCACTGAGTTACTCGAGTACAACTCACGACCCGATTTCGCAGTTTTACTTTGATCACCATCTCATCTTCTACTTTCTAAACTTCACAGACGTTCTCCTGCGAACCTTGCGTGATAGCGCTCCTGGAAGAAAGGATTCTGCGGAGATATGGCTTAGACACAGCCTGGGGAATTGTTTCCAGGACGAATTTTCATCCGATAGCGGTGTCTGTGCTGACATGAGACTTCCTGGCAGATTAAAAGTGTGTGCCAAACCGGGATTCGAACCCGGGGACTTTGCCTTTCGCAGGCAAGTATTCGTTGTAACTTGTTGAAATCCGTCGTATAACCTAAAATCACTGGAAAAATCGCAACTAATAAACGATTATCAGTTGAGTAATGTTAATTCAAATCAAACAGTCGAGCTACCACACTCTGTCAACAATACAGCGCAAGTAGCCCAGAAGAAAAAAGTTAATGCACAGGACAAATTACTAGGCGCTTCAGTCTGGAACCGCTCTGTTGCTAAGGTCGCAGGCTCGAATCCTGCCTCGGGCGTAGACGTGTGTGATGTCCTTAGGTTAGTTAGGTTTGAGTAGTTCTAAGTCTAGGGGACTGGCAACCTCAGATGTTAAATACCATAGCGCTTAGAGCCACAGGACAAATTATACGAGTTTTAGTACACATTTATGACACAGAAGCTTTGACAAATAAATTATTTGAATCCAGACGGATTTGTGGTGCTACAAATAAAACGCTAACCAACAAAGCAAGAAAGGATCACAAACGAAATTTTGTAAATTGATGGTGGTGCCCATGCTGTTTATGGTTGCTAGAATTAAAATGTGAAGCGAAAAGGGAAGAGAGCTAGTGAAACAGTGAAAATAAGATTCCTGAGAGGAACGGCCCTTGAAATTTGATAAAAAAACGAAAACATATACCAGGGGCGTTCAGTAAGTAATGCAACACATTTTTCTCTGAAAGCCGATTGGTTTTGTTAGGATTCCAATACAGCGTATTATTCCCCACTCTTTTGGCAACAAAATCCTATATTTAAACATAATCTCCGTTCAATGCGACCACGTTACGCGTTTACTGGGAGGCCTGTATGGCCGCTTGGTGCGACTCTACTGCTCGACGTCGGAACTACCATTTTGCACCATTAATAGCCTCCCCATCAACCACGTACTGCTAGCCGCGGTGTGCGTCCTTCACATCCTTCATTGTGCCAAACAGATGGAAGTCGAATGGTGCGAGATCCGAGGTGCAGGTTGAATGAGAAAAAAAGGTCCAGTTACGTTTTTTGAGCCCCTCTCGGGTTCACAGAACTGAGTGAGGCATTGCGTTGTATGCTGTGGCGACAAACACGCTGAAGTCGTTTCTACAGTTTGCCGAGGTCAGTATAACACACTTTAGAGTTGGTCGTTGCACCATGAGGGAGGACACAAAACATAACTCCTTCATAGTCCCAGGTGACCGTCACCGTGACTTCACTGACTGAGGTTATATCTTGGAACTACTTCTTCAGAGGTGGTGTGACGCCACGCCATGCATTGCCGTCTTGTTTCCTGTTCGAAATGATGAACTCATGTTTCATCGTCCGTGACGATGTTCGGCATAATATCGTCACGGTCAGCCTCGTAACACACAAGCAGCTCCTGGCTGATCGTCCGTCCTTCGTTGCTCTTTATGGTCTCCTGCTGTCGGCGAGCAACATACATTTGAGTACCCCAACTGGTGGACGAGTGTGTCAGCACTACCAACATAGACGTCCAGTTGTGCAGCGAGATGTTCGTGATCCGTCGATCACCTCGAATGAGAATGTCCACACGTTCCAACGTTGCAGGAGCCACAACTACGTGCGGCCGACCGGCACGGGAGAGATCGGACAGGTTTGTTCCATCTTGTCATGATGACAGGCGCCTCGCCCATCGACTCACCGTGCTTTTGTTCACTGGCAGATGTCCGTAGGTGTTCTGCTAGGGACTATGAATATCAGCGATGCTCTGGGTTTCCGCCAATGACAGATCTCTGCTCGGAACACGCCTCCATGATAGAAGCCATTTTGAAGACTGTGTATAGCTGTTCGCAGATGATGCTGTAATTTACCGTCTAGTAAGGTCATCCGAAGACCAGTATCAGCTGCAAAGCGATTTAGAAAAGATTGCTGTATGGTGTGGCAGGTGGCAGTTGACGCTAAATAACGAAAAGTGTGAGGTGATCCACATGAGTTCCAAAAGAAATCCGTTGGAATTCGATTACTCGATAAATAGTACAATTCTCAAGGCTGTCAATTCAACTAAGTACCTGGGTGTTAAAATTACGAACAACTTCAGTTGGAAAGACCACATAGATAATATTGTGGGGATGGCGAGCCAAAGGTTGCGTTTCATTGGCAGGACACTTAGAAGATGCAACAAGTCCGCTAAAGAGACAGCTTACACTACACTCGTTCGTCCTTTGCTAGAATATTGCTGCGCGGTGTGGGATCCTTACCAGGTGGGATTGACGGAGGACATCGCAAGGTTGCAAAAAAGGGCAGCTCGTTTTGTATTATCACGTAATAGGGGAGAGAGTGTGGCAGATATGATGCGCGAGTTGGGATGGAAGTCATTAAAGCAAAGACTTTTTCGTCGCGGCGAGAACTATTTACGAAATTTTCGTCACTAACTTTCTCTTCCGAATGCGAAAATATTTTGTTGAGCCCAACCTACATAGGTCAAAATAAAATAAGAGGAATCAGAGCTCGAACAGAAAGGTTTAGGTGTTCGTTTTTCCCGCGCGCTGTTCGGGAATGGAATGGTAGGGAGATAGTATGATTGTCGTTCGATGAACCCTCTGCCAAGCACTTAAATGTGAATTGCAGAGTAATGATGTAGATGTACATGTAGATGTATAGCGGAGCCACCCATTGGACCTTCATTAAACTATAGGGACTGAAGCAGAAATATTCCACGATGTCCCACAACAAATTTCGCATTTTTTCAATAGAAACTGGGCGAGAAAAATAGTGTTGCGTTACTTACTGATCACCTGTCATAAATGAAATTCTAGAAGAAAAGAAAAGGAACCGTAACAAGCACCATTTTGCAGTGGAAGACAAAAAATTCGCGACGAAGACTTTCTTAGAACCGCCTGGTCGGTAAGATATTGGATGAAGTGGTAGGATGACGATGGAAACGATATGTGAGCGGAACGGACTGCACGTTTCACAACGAAGATGATGGTAGTAGGAATGGCGTTCGACTTCCCACGTGGACGGAACAGACTGGATGGTTCACCGAACGCTGTGGCTGCTTCGGGTATGGATGTGTGTGATGTCCTGAGGTTAGTTGGGTTTAAGTAGTTCTAAGTCTAGGGGTTGATGACATGAGATGTTAAGTCCCATAGTGCTTAGAGCCATTTGAACCATTTTGAAGTGCATGGTTCACAACTTGTTGTTCGCACGGTGGTTGTGATGAAGTTTTCTGCTAGCAAGTGTCTACCGCGGGGTCCACAGCACGGCACGGAGCTGCGACCCAGGGCGCTGGTAAGCGGATCCTAAGCCAGCAGGCAGCCAGCGCGAGGGCGGCGGCGGCGGCGGAGGCGGCGGTGTCGGGTGACCGCCAAGGATGCCGGCTGTGTATGCGCCAAACGCTCCTCTGGTTTCTTGAAAAGCCCGACTGCGACCGCATTACCAGCCACGTCTCGCGTAGCCGATTCTCCCGTCAAGGGTTCGGCTACATTCAGTTTGCCGCCGAAGGAAATCGTCCATGTTCTCCAGATTCCTGCAAAGAACGTGACGGAGAATGAATTTCATTGAGCTATTCATTAACCTCTTTCCGCTTTCAGTAAGCTCTTGAGCATGGCCAAAGTGATTCTTCTTATAGGTCCGCGTGGGAGTTTTCACCAGCACTACCTCCATTTAATATTGTGCGGATGCAATATATAGGTTCGATATAGCGGGCTTCCAAGCACATCAAATGCCTCAGACTCACAAGGAAGACGGCTTGCAAAAGATTATTTCATGGGGAATTAACGATCAAACGGCTAAATCGCACGCGGTGGCCTTCACGAACATATAATTCTACACATAAGTGCTATTGAATCAAACCAAGTAGCATTTAGAATTAGAAGCCATTATATTTTTCGACCGTGACTGTCTCAAGAAATATGTAAAGGTTTTTTTAAATTACAGCTACCAGTCAAAAACTTCGTCAACTATTGTATTACTTATTTATTTAGCGACATGTTTCGAGGTAAACCTCATCTTCACGCTAAATAACATTACAAAAACAACTTTAAAATAAGGCCATACAGATGTTACACAGTCTTTTCGTGAATGCTGTGGTGAAGCATAGTTGACGAAGTTTGGGACTGGTAACGGTAATTTAAAAAAAACCTTTACAAGTGGCATTTAGCACCATTTTTCATGCTAGTGACAGGGGCGACACGTTGTGGCGTGGATTTCGCTAGACAAGAAAAGCGTTGGAGGCCATCCTGTTCCACGAACGCTAAATAGTCCTCCCCTGGTAGCTAAGTGGTCAGGGCGACGGAATGTCATACCTAACGGCCCGGGTTCGATTCCTGGCTGGGTCGGAGGTTTTCTCCGCTCAGGGACTGGGTGTTGTGTTATCCTTATCACCATCGACACGCCAGTCGCCGAAGTGGCGTCAACTCGAAAGACTTGCACCGGGCGAGCGGTCTACCCTTCGGGAGGCCCTAGCCACACGGCATTTCCATTTCCAACGCTAAATATAGCCACCAAAAATCACGGCTATAGTTCGCAGATGTGTTGAAGCACTCACATATTGCTCGATAGTGTGTCATATGTCCCGTAGCCCATAAAACGCCATAGCAGCGACGGCTGTTTGGAAAGCTAGGAACGATCGGTCGTAAAATCGAAACAAAAAAATGTTTCAAATGGCTCTGAGCACTATCGGACTTAACTTCTGAGGTCATCAGTCCCCTAGAACTTATAACTACTTAAACCTAACCAACCTAAGGACATCACACACACCCATGCCCGAGGAAGGATTCGAACCACCGACCGTAGCGGTCGCGCGGTTCCAGACTGTAGCGCCTAGAACCGCTCGGCCATCCTGGCCGGCAAATCGAAACCACAGCGAAAATCAAAACTGTTGTATTTGTTACAGTTAGCTACACCTTCTAGCTAATTCTCTACGGAAACGCCGCTCCGACTTAGACATCCATCATAGGGTTGTACCAACTTTCCAATATCCTTGTCATAGAACGCACGATCCTGTGCCTTCCGACAATTTTCTATGCTTGTTTGCAGCTCGTTGTGTCAAAATGTTATCTTCATAGATGTCTGTGCCAAAACGTTACCTTGATAGTAAGTGGTTCATCTGAGCAGAGATGAAAATCAGAGGGACCTAAGCCTGGGCTGTATGGTGTGTGACTAAACACTACCCACCCGAAAGTGTGCAGGAACATCCTCAATGCGCCTGCTGTGCAGCCGAGAAATGTCATGAAGACAGTTATGTTATGTGGGTTGCATGAAATCAGGCGAAATCTCTAGCTAGGCATCCATACTTCGCATCTCACTGTGTGCACAGAAGTGAGAAAAGCGACGTGACGCTATCTACATGCTTGTGAGAGGTACTGCCCAGCATATCTGTGCAAAAATTCATCGAATTTTCATTGTGGTTTCCATTTTGTGACCTATAATTCGTACTTTCTGAATACCCCTCATACAAATTGGACCTCTCATTTCGTTTTCAGACTTGTTTCTAATGGAGATACAGAGTCCTTATGAAGGTTATTTGCGTTCCTTAAGTCATTGGGTATGCAACATTTTATTCGATACTTGACATATGTGAACGTGTATTGTCTGCTCTTTCGGACATGTCCGAAAGAACAGACACCGTACATTCAAATATACATCCGACTAGCTTCGGCCTTCTCTAGATATACGGCCAAAACAATCTACCCTTTGTCAAAGTTGATTATATCGCGGGATTCCCCATTTGCGGCTGGTATCGTCTTTAGAACGAATGACTATTTTTCCTTACCTCAGTGGGTGCCCACAAAAGTAGAAGGCGACTTTTAATCTCATTATAGGCAGTGCTCATAATGTTTTGGCTCATCATTGTGTGTGTGTGTGTGTGTGCGTGTGTGTGTGTGTGTGTGTGTGTGTGTGTTTGCGTGTGCGTGTATGCGTACAAAACCAAGGATATTAATTAGGTGCTGACAGGTCCCAAAGGTCGTACTTGTGTGAAATGGGGAGGGGAGGCGGAGAGCTTTTACCACTGTAGCAGTTCTTGAGTTCTGCTGTCTGGGTTTCACCACAACTGCAAAAGCTTAGATGGTACTCGACATACCCATTTTAGCACATTTACCTTGGACCTTGTTTTTCCTGCTCAGAATTTGTTAATAGGATCTAACTCTGTCCGAACAGGTCATGAAGGCCCAACGGTACCGACCGGCCGCCGTGTCATCCTCAGCCCACAGGCATCACTGGATGCGAATATGGAGGGGCATGTGGTCAGCACACCGCTCTCCCGGCCGTTGTCAGTTTTCGTGACCGGAGCCACTACTTCTCACTCAAGTAGCTCCTCAGATTGCCTCACAAGGGCTGAGTGTACCCCGCTTGCCAACAGCGCTGGACAGACTGGATGGTCACCCGTCCAAGTGCTACCCCAGCCTGACAGCGCTTAACTTCGGTGATATGACGGGAACCGGTGTTACCACTGCGACAAGGGCATTGGCGTTAATAGGATCACCAATTTCGTATTGGAGGGAAGTAGGGGAGGGGGCGCAAAAATCGTAGAGGGAGACTAAGAGATGAATACAGTAAGCAGATTCAGAAGGATGTAGGCTGCAGTAGTTATTCGGATATGAAGAGGCTCGTACAGGATAGAGTAGCATGGAGAACTACATCAAACCAGTCTTCGGACTGAAGACCACAACAACATGAGTGTATCATGTCATGGAATTTCTATATAACTGTGTGATAAAGACTTGAATGAATAAAATGATCACTTTGGTGTCAGCTCTCGAACCTACTAGACGCTTTTATACGACGTTGCTGATAAATGCACGATTTTGTTAATTGTACGTAAGTTTTTTTCGGTATACATTTATAAAAAGTATTTGTTCTTGTAATCTCATTTCATACCTCTCCCTCCACGTGAATATGATTAAGTGGAAATTATTAATTATCCCTAGAATTCAAGTTTTACCATTGGCCATGTACCATTCTATGCTGTAATGGCGCCTTGGTAGCCATTATTTGAAATATAAGTAATCGCATTGTTTCCGGCTTCAGCCATAGGATAACAGAAAAAAACACTTTAGATATATTTGCTACCAGGAAAAGAAAGTAGTTTTTGCAGAACTGTTTTCGTTAAATATACAAAACGAACGTAAAGATAAAAAATAATAATGCACGGTCCACGTTTGCTTATGAGTAAATCGCTGACTGGTAAAAATCTTGTTTTCACTGCCGTAAATTTTATTCAAATCACAATCAACAGTATGGAAGCTCAGTGTTTAACAAAGAATTTACGTAACATTGAGAATAATAGTGTAGCTCCGTAGGTGATTATACCGTGTCACTCTCTGCAACAATATTTATTTATCAGGCAATAATTACTACTGTTTTAAACAAACTGTGCGTATTTTTGAGCTAGCCGTGTGTGTTGACAACCTAAGCACACTGTTACAACTCAACCTAGTATTTTTAATCAGAATTATTTGACTATGTAGCAACATTGATAATTGTTAGCGTATATTTTGCCCCTACTACGAGTGTGCGAAATATACGCGGCGACACAACCTATAAATTTTGCATCTGCGATTCCGAACGTAACGAACCGATATCTTTTAGGCAAGAAGAAAGAGAGAGAGATAGAGAGAGAGAGAGAGAGAGAGAGAGAGAGAGAGAGCGTGTGCGACAGAGAGAGAGAGAGAGGGGGGGAGAGAGAGAGAGAGAGAGAGAGAGAGAGAGAGAGAGACGATACACCGATCGAATGCCGTACAGTGTATTTTCTTTTTCGTACGTAGAAGGCTCTAATCTCCCGTTACAGGCCTCCAGTCGAATTGTCTCTGGAGCGATTCCAGGTAGCTGGAAGAGTTTGTATGCGGGTGTAGATTTTGGTCAACCGTTGAAGAGTCTGCATGTTTTGTTGACTGCGCCGTCTACTTAGAGGGAACGGATTTTTACCGGCCAAGAGAGCTGTAGCAAACTGCCACCACTGACATTTATAGCGCTTGTTGTTTATCACCTCAGTTTGATCCTACAGCTCTGCAGAGGTTTTTTCTTCTACCAAAAACTTTGATTTGGTTATTGGTTCGGTGCTGGTTACGTGTCAGGCCCCAGTGCAGTATTCGGGGTAGGGCACAGCTCCTGTGGTGTTCCTCTTAGCGTAATCTGGAGCCATCTGGATGGATGCGAGGTGCTGTAGGATCCTGAAATAGACTGACGCCAGCTACGTTGTTCAGTATTTCTGTGCACCCGATCTCTTACTTTATTTGTATACAGAAATTCCTGGTGATATCAGTTCAAGGGGGGTTATTCATAGCGCAAAATGAATTCCTTAGTACATTGCGATTCCTGATTCCTTAGTACATTGCGTCAGGCGCATGTGACTTATTAGCTTTAAGTGACATTAATTCTTTTTCAATGTTGTTGTTGTTGTGGTCTTCAGTCCTGAGACTGGTTTGATGCAGCTCTCCATGCTACTCTATCCTGTGCAAGCTTCTTCATCTCCCAGTACCTACTGCAACCTAAATCCTTCTGAATCTGCTTGGCGTATTCATCTCTTGGCCTCCGTCTACGATTTTTACCCTCCACTCTGCCCTCCAATAATAAACTGGTGATCCCTTGATGCCTCAGAACATGTCCTACCAACCGAGCCCTTCTAGTCAAGTTGTGCCACAAACTTCTCTTCTCCCCAATCCTATTCAATACTTCCTCATTAGTTATGTGATCTACCCATCTAATCTTCAGCATTCTTCTGTAGCACCACATTTCGAAAGCTTCTATTCATTCTTGTCCAAACTATTTATCGTCCATGTTTCACTTCCATACATGGCTACACTCCATACAAATACTTTCAGAAACGACTTCCTGACACTTAAATCTATACTCGATGTTAACAAATTTCTCTTCTTCAGAAATGCTTTCCTTGCCATAGCCAGTCTACATTTGATATCCTGTCTACTTCGACCATCATCAGTTATTATGCTCCCCAAATAGCAAAACTCCTTTACTAATTTAAATGTCTCATTTCCTAATCTAATTCCCTCAGCATCACCCGACTTAATTCGATTACATTCCATTATCCTCGTTTTGCTTTTGTTCATTGTTCATCTTATATCCTCCTTTCAAGACACTATCCATTCCGTTCAACTGCTCTTTCAAGTCCTTTGCTGCCTCTGACAGAATTACAATGTCATCGGCGAACCTCAAAGTTTTTATTTCTTCTCCGTGGAATTTAATACCTACTCCGAATTTTTCTTTTGTTTCCTTCACTGCTTGCTCAATATAGAGATTGAATAACATCGGGGAGAGGTTACAACCCCGTCTCACGTCCTTCCCAACCATTGCTTCTGTCTGATGTCCCTCGACTCTTATAACTGCCATCTGGTTTCTGTACAAATTGTATATTGCTTTTAGCTCCCTGTATTTTACCCCTGCTACCTTCAGAATTTGAAATAGAGTATTCCAGTCAACATTGTCAAAAGCTTTCTCTAAGTCTACAAATGATAGAAACGTACGTTTGCCTTTCTTTACTCTAGCTTCTAAGATAAGTCGTAGAGTCAGTATTGCCTCACGTGTTCCAACATTTCTACGGAATCTCAACTGATCTTCCCCGAGGATGGCTTCTACTAGTTTTTCCATTCGTCTGTAAAGAATTCGCGTTAGTATTTTGCAGCTGTGACTTATTAAACTGATAGTTCGGTAATTTTCACATCTGTCAACACCTGCTTTCTTTGGGATTGGAATTATTATATTCTTCTTGAAGTGTGAGGGTATTTCGCCTGTCTCATACATCTTGGTCACCAGATGGTAGAGTTTTGTCAGGACTGGCTCTCCCAAGGCCGTCAGTAGTTCCAATGGAATGGAATTTTTCAATACCGGGCATCAAATGCTGCTACGACAGTAAGTGTAAATAAATATTTAAATGTGGAATTTAATGTATCTGCTTTATGTCTGCTATCTTCAGTTTGAAGGCCGCACGAAACCACCTGTCGCTTTCGTTTGATTGTAAAAACTGTTGTAAGCTCCACGCATGTCCCTTCTTACGGACTGAACGAGTTGGTAATATGTTTGCTCTATCAATTTCCCTACGGTTTCTCTGTGGTGCGACAGAAATAGTTCCTGTTTACAAAACATTTTGTGAACGGTATCATAAAGCCAAGGTAGGTCTTTAGAGCGCTTTCTCACTTCATTCAGTACCTATTTCGCTAGACCACAGTTTATAATATCTGTCGACTGCTTACACACTTGTTTTGCGTTCGCCGAATCTGAACTACACACATCAACAAAAGCTTTGCATCACCCCTTTATTTCAGAATTCACGCAGAGAAAACAAAAACTGGTTCTGACGCTCGCGCATATATTCATTCGCGACATGTCCATATCACCAAAGGAAAGATACAAACACTTGTGTAATGACAAACTCGTCTGTTTCGTATGGTGGGTTATCGCAGCACTCTTGAGCAGCGTTAATGCGTGGTGGAACATCACTTTGCTGGGATGCATGCCTAAATCCGTCGTGGCATACCATCGATGAGAACATCAAGTGAGTCCTGATCTAAATTGTCCCACCCTTCACTGGCGATTGTGCGTAGGTCGCGCTTAGTACATGCTCGTTGTCAACATCCAAACAGAGCTCGTTTCAATCGATCCCACACTTATTCGGTTGTTCGCGTCCGAGGAACAGGCAGACCACTTCACTCTGGTGATCACACCATGCTGGAGGAACGTGTTCACGAGAGCAACACGATGAGCGCGCTAGTTGTCATCCGTCAAAATGAAATTTCCACCAAAACGTTGGCAATACAATCCCATTGTTAGTTGCAGAATCTCATCCCTGTACAATAGAACAGTGAGATTGCCCTCAACAGACACGAAAGCTGTACAGTCGCCCCTGTAACGCTACCCCAGAACATCACTCCAGCACCACCATGTTGCACATATGGGACACAGTGTTGGTGTCTTCGATGTTACCGGGTTGTCTCGACACACGTCGTCTGCCATCTGTATAGTAATAGTCACAGTAGCAACACACTTACGCGACATATCAGCATAATGTAACACTTATCTTGATGCGTGTGAACAACCTTATTTCGTCCTTCAAGCGAGTTGAGTGTAAATGATTTCATTGCGTCCTTCAAGCGAGTTGTGTGTAATGATTTCATTTACACACAATACAAATATCCAAGCAGCTTTCTTTCTTTCTTTTTCTTTGGTGACAGTCGTACCTCAGCGTAACCGTATGTCATTCGTGATACTCTCGAGAAGATCGGCCTGTTTACAGCAGTAGGTCTAAAATACATCTTTAGCGTGTGGGTTGCCGGTGTATATCTTCGAGACAGCTGTCGGACAGTGCATTCCTTATTACTTTGTTACACAGTTTGTCCTTGCCGCCAACAAAGGAAGCGTAGTTTACTCAGTCGGTGGTCGGCAGATTAAGATCACCACTTACCATAAGCATATACACTGGATGTTTTCGTGCTGTCGAGCTTAGGCTATCTTTGGATGACTGTTAGACCAGTGTGTTTGAATCTAGCGGTCGGAAGAAACATCCGATCACTAATCTAAATCCACAGATCTTGTCGACATAAGTGTCGAACTCATTTAGAACCGGGCTGTAACCAATGTTTCTGCTTGTCGATATAAACACTCATCCTTCCGTGGCATCCAATCTATCATTCCAACAAACATTCTACGACTTGTCGAAAACTTCACTACTTTCTACTTCAGGTTTCTACCAACCCTCAAATACCTTTATGATATGAGGCAGACTGCTTTGTTGGAGACACGTGAGGTCTGCTATTACTACAGCAGTTCAAACAAAAATTTTTGGTTTCTTTCTCTTCGTAATTGCCATTATGTAATAAGCCTATTGTCCATTTTTCAGCGTCATATTACATATGAATACGTATCGCGAAAATATAAAATGCTCTCTTCTTTACAACATTTATACCCATTAAATCATATAATTATGCTATCTGACTACACTTTTTAACGGAATACAACAAGAGAACAGGGATAGCCTACTTCGTGAAACGTAATAGTAATGGCCCTAACTAATTGACCGAATTGCACGATCATACTAAGTTGTGATAAACACATGAACTAATGTTAGTATCCTGTAAGCGACTGAGCATTTTGCCAAGTTAGGTTCAGTGGGCATGACTGGCCGCAGTGGCCGAGCGGTTCTAGGCGCTTCAGTCTGGAACCGTGCGACCGCTACGGTCGCAGGTTCGACTCCTGCCTCGGGCATGGATGTGTGTCATTTCCTTAGGTTAGTTAGGTTTAAGTAGTTCTAAGTTCTAGGGGACTGATGACCTCAGATGTTGAGTCCCATAGTGCTCAGAGCCATTTGAATCATTTTGCAGTGGGCACACTTGCCCAGTATGTCAGCATAAACATTCTACTCAGAAATTTGAAAGTTCAAATACAGGAAGGAATCACATTATTTTTAAAGTGATGAACTGCCAGCTTACTGTGCAATTCCAGCTGTCGACTTAGCTTCTAGTCTGTAAAAGCATGCAAAGAAACTAGGCGAATTGCGCACCGCTCACTGAGGTTTTGCAGTAAATGAATTGATCCCAATAATAGTTCAGGAAAATTGGTTTATCTGCCGAAAGCACAAACACCATTACGCCGACTCGATTAATAAGGGACCCAGACAGTAGTATTTCACCCGATTCACTTGTGATGGTGCTCCAAAACTTTGTCGTATCGGCCACAAGTTTCGTTTCATTCTACTCGTATTTCATCAAATGACCAGTGGAAATACAATGTTCGGCGATAATGGCTTGAACGAGGCGGGTATGTCGTTGATGTTCTGCAGCGCGATCCTGCACAGTACGCGTCGTTTGCGCTGTATAAGAATTGCGCATTCGCACGTAATCCTATAAACGTTTGCCTTGCGCAAATCTAAGTCGTCTTTGACAGAGTTCGAAAGTTTCGAGATTTTGGAAGGAAGATGCCCATTTTCGCTGAAAAATACCAGATTTATGGTAGATACGCAGTCGTTTTGAAGGCCCCATCTTGTTCTTTGTTCTATCATTCGTGGGACTGTAGAGCACCCTGTACTTGCTGAGACAAAAATCCATTGCTCAGGAACACGGTTTGCCGCGCGGGATTAGCCGAGAGGTCTGAGGCGCTGCAGTCATTGAATGTGCGGCTGGTCTTGGCGGAGGCTCGAGTCCTCCCTCGGGCATGGGTGTGTGTGTTTGTCCTTGGGATAATTTAGGTTAAGTAGCGTGTACGCTTAGGGACTGATGACCTTAGCAGTTAAGTCCCATAAGATTTCACGCACATTTGAAATAATCAGGAACACGGTTGTCAGGTGTTTCGTTTCTGTTTGCAGACTATCTGTATCAGAGATGGTGTGGGCTCCGGGGATTAAGGTCTTTAGAATGTCCTTCGTTTGTGCCGGAGTGTGGCACCTAGTAGCTCATAAATACGGTCTGTATATGTGGGCCTTCGGAACAGTTATTGCCCAAGTGTGCCGTCGCTCGTACGTCGCAACAAGATGTCTAAAAAAGACAAGCAACCATTTTCTCCGTCCCCGCATTTTCATATATGGAGATTAGGTGTTGGAAGAACTGTTGGAGACTGTCCAAACATGAGTGCAAACTACTGGTCGAATCAGAAAGAAAGACGTGTTTCAGTTGTTTATTACTGACACACTATAAAAGATAGCAACATATTGTGTACGTCACTGGATAGAGGAAGGTTCAGAGTTTTGACAAAGCAGGGCTGTTCGTTGTTTTTAGCCACATGGGGAGCACAACCGAAGAGAAATCATTTCCTGTGTTGAAAACCCAATCCATTGTTCAAGAGCAACGTACATTCGGCCGTCGATTCGGCAAGAAGCCGCCTCTGTACAAGCAGGTTTATGACTGGCATACAAAATTCTTGGCAGTTTGTTGCATATACAAAGGTAGAATACTGATCAACGACGCACATCTGAAGAAAATGTCCAGCGTATCCGTCATGCGATCAGACGGAGCCTTCGGAAGTCCATAAGACAGGCAGGCCAGGAACTTAAAGTTCCTCAGACAACGGTGTGACATTATCTGAAACTAGGCTTGTGTATGAAGCCGTAAAAGTGTCAGTTACTGCAGGAATCGTGTCGCGACGATCATAACAGAAGGTACAAAATTTGTATTTCAGTTCTCCGGGATTTGGCAGAGTACTTTTTTTCTGGATGACTCATCTTTTCGGATGAATCGACGTTTCATCTGTCGGGTAAAGTAAACCGCCATAATGTAAAAATGTCGTCGAACATGAATGAGACTCACTGAAATTGACTGTGTTTTGTCCCGTTTCTGTCCGCAAAGTTTATGGACCTTTCTTTTCTGCGGTGGAAACTGTGGAAAGGAATCTCATACCTGTCAATGCTGCGAAACTGGCTGTTTCCTCAGCTTCACGAAAGTTCAATTGATTTCATTTTTATGCATGACCACACCTCCCCTCACTTTCAGCTTGAGGTGCTGCGTTATCTTAATAACACCATCCCGCAACACTGGATTGGAAGAGGTGGTCAACAAGATCTTGTTCATTACTTTTGGCCTCCCAGTTTACAATACCTCACACCTTGCAGTTTTTTTTCTGTGGGGGTACGTAAAAGACAGAGTCTTTGTCCCACCAATGGCAGCTAATCTTCAAGAGCAGATGAATTCAACTGCAGAAGCTGTCGGTTCAGGAAACGGTTGATTCGTGTGTGGAATGAAATGGACGATCGATTCCATGTTTCTCTAGCAACGCATGGTGCTCATGTTGAATGTGGTATAATGTCTATGTGAAGATGAAATATTGAACCTTCCCCTGTCCAGTGACATGTGCAATGTGTTTCTATCTTTCTTAGTTTGTCTGTAATAAACAAATGAAATTTGTTCCTTCTTTTTGAATTAGTCTATATGAAAGGGTCTTCAACGTCTCGCCAAAATTCTGTTGGCCTTAAAATAGCTGAGTTTAGCACTCGTACATCAAAATATTCCATAAAAAAATTGGCCACCAGGGCAGACAGAGGACTCCCCATAGCGATTTCGTCAGATAGTTCAAAAAACTTGTTGTTAAATGAAAATTACGTCGAGGAATACACCGCATATGTATGGCTGGGTCTTAAATACGTGAGCTCAGAGCATTCTCGTCAGTATTCACCTGAAGATGATGGTGTTGGTTTGTGGGTCGCTCAACACCGTGGTGATTAGCGCCCGTACAAGTTCCAAACATTTCGATTTACAGTCTCGCCACTACCCGAATGAAGATGAGTACAACACAAACACCCAGCCCCCGGCCCGAGAAAATCCCCGTCCCGAACGGGAATCGAACCTGGTGCCCCGTGATCCAGAGGCAGCAACGCTAGCCACTAGACCACGAGCTGCAGACTATTCACCTGCAGATGGGCCGAAGACCGCGGTAGGAATTTGTAGACAAGCCAAAACTTCTCCCGAAATTTTATAGAACATCCCGTACGTCGGAGAAGTTTCAAATTTCACAGTAAACTTACCGTGTCATTCGATATCCATAACAGTTACGGTAAAGCCTAATCTACAATTTTAAAATTTTATTTTTGTGGAAGTCCACAGCCTCAACAAATTTTGAGAATAAAAATATGGTCCAAGTAGTCTGTATTCTTTTTATTATCCGTGACGGGAAAAAAACATGGAAACATGGTTATAGTAGGCCGCATTCTTTTTACTACCCGTCACGGATAATAAAAAGAATACAGCGTACTTGGATCATGTTTTCGTTCTAACGTGAAATATTAATCACTTGATTAACCAGCTGCACTGGAAATGTTCGCCCACAAGTTTCTTTGCTACCGCGATTCCATCTCTCTGGCCTGTCTTTAATCGCGTGACACGTATTGTACACTACTGGCCATTAAAATTGATACACCAAAAAGATGACGTGCTACAGACGCGAAATTTAACCGACAGGAAGAAGGCGATGTGATATGCAAATGATTAGCTTTTGAGAGCATTCACACAAGGTTGGCACCGGTGGCGACACCTATAACGTTCTGATATGAGGCAAGTTTCCAACCGATTTCTCATACACAAACAGCAGTTGACCGGCGTTGCCTGGTGAAACGTTGTTGCGATGCCTCGTGTAAGGAGGAGAAATGCGTATCATCACGTTTCCGACTTTGATAAAGGTCGGATTGTAGCCTATCGCGATTGCGGTTTATCGTATCGCGACACTGCTGCTCGCGTTGGTCGAGATCCAATGACTGTTACCAGAATACGGAATCAGTGGGTTCAGGAGGGTAATACGGAACGCCGTGCTGCATCCCAACGGCCTCGTATCACTAGCAGTCGAGATGAGAGGCATCTTACCCGCATGGCTATAACGGATCGTGCAGCCACATCTCGATCCCTGAGTCAACAGATGGGGACATTTGCAAGACAACAAACATCTGCACGAACAGTTCGACGACGTTTGCAGCAGCATGGACTATCAGCTCGGAGACCATGGCTGCGGTTACCCTTGACGCTGCAGCACACACAGGAGCGCCTGCGATGGTGTACTCAACGACGAACCTGGGTGCACGAATGGCAAAACGTCATTTTTTCGGATGAATCCAGTTTCTGTTTACAGCATCGTGATGGTCGCATCCGTGTTTGGCGACATCGCGGTGAACGCACATTGGAAACGTGTATTCGTCATCGTCATACTGGCGCATCACACGGTGTGATGGTATGGGGTGCCATTGGTTACGCGTCTCGGTCACCTCTTGTTCGCATTGAGGACACTTTGAATTGTGGGCGTTACGTTTAATATGTGTTACGACCAGTGGCTGTGCCCTTCATTCGATCCCTGCGAAACCCTACATTTCAGAAGGATAATGCACGACCGCATGTTGCAGGTCCTGTACGGGCCTCTCTGGATACAGAAAATGTTCGACTGCTGCCCTGGCCAGCACATTCTCCAGATCTCTCACCAATTGGAAACGTCTGGTCAATGGTGACCGAGCAACTGGCACGTCACAATACACCAGTCACTACTCTTAATGAACTGTGGTATCGTGTTGAAGCTGCATGGGAGGTTGTACCTGTACACGCCATCCAAGCTCAGTTTGACTCAATGCCCAGGCGCATCAAGGCCGTTATTACGGCCAGAGGTGGTTGTTCTGGGTACGGATTTCTCAGGATCTATGCACCCAAATTGCGTGAAAATGTAATCACGTGTCAGTTCTAGTATAATATATTTGTTCAATGAATACCTGTTTATCATCTGCATTTCTTCTTTGTGTAGCAATTTTAATGGCCAGTAGTTTATTTGGGACACGTCCTTGAGTGTTACGCCCCAAAGCGAGAGCTGCTCTGTGAGCATTCTTGGGAAGTAATGGAATCCGCAAGCCGTCACCTCGCGCAGAATTCCGCGCGGGTGACGGCGCGAACGAGTCGGTGTTCTCGACGGCATTGTGGACAGATTGCCATCTGCTCGGGGCACGCGGCTGTGGCGGCAGCTGGGGGCGCTGTGCAGGAGATTGCGACTCGCGTGCGGGAGGGCTTTGTGCCGGCGCTGACTGGCGGGCTCTCTCGAGCGCGTCGAATGCCAGACCTGCCTTTGAAATCGGATACTGCAGCGGCTATTGACGTTCTGCTGAATAACGAAAATGGAAGCATCCGTCGTGCGACGGCGGGGAGAGGGCTCGCGACATGCGGGGCGCGCACTGACGGCGGGAAACGCGATGCAGCCATGGCGCGGAAGGAAGGGAAGGGAAGGCGAGATGGAGTCTGGCTCTTGCGGAGATCCTGGGCCGAATGTGTGTGGGCGGGGCCTGCGCAGCAGGTAGCGACGGACACCCCCTCCCCCGCCCCCCTCGTACCTGACCCGTAAAAGCGGGCCTCTGCGAGATCCTCCGGATAGCGTCCCGAGGTCATTATCATAATGCTCTAAGCAGGAATGCCGTGCAGGAATTTCGCAGTTAATGGGAAGGCCGACGCTAAGCTGTTTTACCTGTACATTTCTGGGAATTCGGGACTCTTAACAGGGGAAAAAAAGGAGCCTTTGTCAGTAAACACTGTTGTTCCTGACTGCTTTCTTCCTCTACAGGTGTGCTACTCGAAAACATAGGGGATACCATATGGCCTAATGCTGCAGTGCATCAATGCCCATAATTCGTGGGCCCATCCATAGGCAGACAAAAGTGTGTCACACAAATATTTGGTAATAATGATACGTAGAGATTGGAAGGAACGACCATATCTCTTGTACGTGCAGCTAATAGTAGACAACGGCTCATAATACTTTTGCACGAACCGTACATAAATACTGTTCAAAGACACTCTACGAGAAAAAGAGTTAGGAAAATTGGTCACAAACTGATATTCATATAGGTTTCAACTAAAAAATACAAAACTGTATACTTTGCCGGCCGGTGGACGAACGTGTGATGCTGCAGCGCAATTTCACAGCGCAGCTGGCAGGGATGGTAAACAGGACACATCTCGATACTGGGGCGTAGTCTTTGCAGATTTCATTACATGTACTCAGTTAGACAGTAACTATGCCTCCCAGGCAGGCCCATGATCAATATACGCAGGTCTCAGTATTTGAGAGAGGACGCGTAGTTAGGATCAAAGAAGCAGGTTGGAGTAATCGGCGAATTGCTCTGCATCTGAATAGGAGCGATGCCACTATTCGAAGATGTTGACGGGAGTAGGTGCATCATGGTCAAACACAGAGTGAAGAAGGAAGTGGTCAACGTGAAGAGACGATAGAACGTGAAGACCGAGCAATCGTCAGAGAAGCACTCACAGCCCTGGATCCATCAATCCGACGTGCAACTGGTGCTTAACTGAACACAGGGATCATTAATCCGAGCAATACCTAGACATTTTCCATAACGCTCATTTCCAAGGAGAGGGGATACCTCATGTCCGCCATAGAAAATTAAAAAAAAAATTCGTTAATTGTCCATCAGTTATATTAACAACGTATTTTTAAAGAGGTACTGATGTGTAAGTAGGGTCCAGAACCCGAAAATATCCTTTGGCACACTCTTAGCAATAGCGACACGCTTTCAGTAACGTGTTACTACCAACTTTAAGACCAACAAAAAAATTTAAAAATGCAAGCGTCGTTCATTGCTGTTGACTTTTAGTCACACATACTTTTTAAAGAGATCCAGACATTTATGTAATGCCATGAACCTAGAAATATTAAATATGACCGTCATTGAGGGAACTGACATCTAATACTGTCACTTATACAGGGTGTCCGAAAAGTCTTCCCTTATTACATAAATTGATAATTCAAGCTAGAAGTAAGATAAAAATATGAAACTGGTGTCTAATTGTTTACAAACTATCAAAGTTTCTTTCACACATCAGTAAACTTCCACATGAGCACCCTTGGTAGCGCGTAGCACATCTAGGCGATGTTCAATTTCCGCCCACACATTAGCCAGCTTCACTGGAGGGATCGATTCAACGACTGTGGCTATCCGTTGCCGCAGGGTTTCAAGATCTGGTACACGTGTTCGGTAGACCTCGTCCTTGACATAACCCCATAAAAAGAAGCCTAATGGGGTTATGTCAGGAGAGCGTGGCGGCCAAACCGTTGGCCCATCACGACCAATCTATCGCCCAGGAAATGTCATATCGAGATAGGCACGGACGTCCAAACCCCAATGAGGCGGTGCACCGTCTTACTGACACAAGACATCGGGCTGATACTGAAGCAGCTGAGGAACATCATACAGTTGCAACATGCCCAGATACACTGCAGATGTGATGGTAGCCTCAGCGAAGAAGAATGGCCCTATAATTCGATCGTGCAATAGCGCGCACCAAACATTCACCTTTGGACTGTCTCTGGTGCACTCCATGACCTCGCCAGGGGGTTGTGAACCCCAAATGCGCACATTATGGCGATTCACTACTCCACTGACAAAAAAGGTCTCTTCGTCGGAAAAGGCAATTCGTCTGGATAACCATCATCGTCCTCAATACGTGATAGCATTTCGACCACAAAGTCATATCGACGTGTACTGTCATTGGGCAACAAGGCCTGAACGATTTGCACTTTGTATGCACGAAACAGTAAACGTTTGTGTAAAATGTCATGGAGAGAGCTTTTTGGCCTCTGTAATCCACGTGAGGCCTTGTGCACTGATTTCTTCGGACTCCGCAGAAAAGACTGCCTTATAGCTTCCACCCTGTCTGCTAAGGTTCTTGGTCGACCAGACCTCGGAAGGTCAGCAACCGATCCTGGGTTCTTGAACCGCTCATACCAGGCTTTAATGCTCTTGACATCAGATGGATTCCTTCCAAATGTTGTCTGGAAGTGTCTCTGCACTGTGGTTGGTGATTGTGTCTCATGGTACCACAAGACACACTGCGCCTTCTCCTGATTGGTTAACATGGCTTCTTGGGCACTGCACCTCATCCACTTCTTACGTACTGAGAACCTAAAACAGAAAAAAAACTTTGATAGTTGTAAACAATTCGACACAAGTTTCATATTTTTATCTTACTTCTAGCCTGAGTTATCAATTTATGTAATCAGAGAAAGACTTTTCGGACACCCTGTATTTTTGGGTTAAGTTTAACTGAAAAATTTAAAACATTTGTGGAATCTAGTTCAAGAATTCATTGAAAATAATAAACATGTTTTTTTCGAAATTTTAAAATATAAAATAACCGATTAGATCACAATATTTTCAAATTGTATGCAAAAAGTGCCCCCTACCCAGGTTCAGCGAACATTAATAAGCGGCACACATAAGCGGGGTCGAGGTCTCGGCGCCCCTTACAGTGAGTACCATTGAGATCTGTACACCAATAAGCCCTTTTGCAGTCCTGTCGGGCACATTCGGTCTGGAATTTCATTCACTGGAGCAAAATTGGCTTCAGTGGTGAGTCTCTCTTCGAACTGAGTCCTGATGATCAGCGAAGAGGTGTCTGGAGACAGGCCGTTCAGTGGTGGGACACCAGCCTGATTGTCGCCCGCCATACGACCCGACAGACAGGAATGATGGTGGGAGGGTTTTTTTTTTCATAACATGACCCTTTGGCTGTCATCCGCGGCACTTTTACAGTGGTGCGTCGACGATATTCTACGCCCTGTTCTATTGCCCTTCAAGACAAGCCATCGTGAGCTTATATTTCACAAGATAATATCCGGCCGCACATGGCGAGAGTTTCTACAGCTTACTAAACCCTACCTTGGCCAGCAAGGGTGCCAAACTGAGAACGTTTGGAGCATTATGGGCATGACCCTCCAAGTAGCTCAAGATTTTGACGATCTAAAGTCCCATTTGGACAGAATTTGGCACGGTATCTCTGAGGAGGATACGTAACAACTCTACCAACCAGTGCCGAACCTAATAACTGCTCGCGTAAGGGCCAGAGCTGGACCATCATGTTACTGGTGTGCTCAAATTGTAAAACTCGTTCTCTTGAATAAATAATCCAATTTTTCTGAAATTGTAGTCATTTAATTGTTTGCATATGCACATCACATCTACCAATATCCGTCCCATTCGTATAATTCCTTCGTGGTGCGTCTTATCTTCTTTTTATCTTTCGTCTTAGAGTGAATATGAGATCGCTACTGCGCCAGACTAATTAGGAACATCAAGTGTACTGTATAACAAGAAGGCCAGCGCGAAGGGTCAGACATTTACTGATGGAAAATAAAGAATGCCTATTACGCTAACAGCCAATCCTCGCATTTCTAAAACAGCCCCGGCTAATTTGTGCCGTCAACAGAGGGCACCGTTGTTGAGATCTCATTCTCTAGACTGTAAGATCCTGTGGAAGCTTCTTCACACTGTTATGTAGGTTTTCTTTTGGTTCATATACCCATCTGTATGCTCATCTAAAACATGGTACATGTACAACAAATGGCAGGTTACGATTCATTAGTAGGTTACTACAAAACAGCAATTTATTTACAAAAGAGACTCATATATGAATGCTGCTCAAGTGTATGACATCCATACTGGGTCACCCTAACGGAGGACATCGAACGTGCGCAAATAAGGAGAATGTAAATGATCACGGGCCTAATTACGATAATTAAGGACCACAGATTATGCTAACAACTAATCTTTGCGGTACAATTGTATCATAAGATGAAAATTTAATTCATAAAACCTTACAATAGATTTTTTTCACCGTTTTTCTGGAGAACGACGCTTCAATACCTCGTCCGGCGACCCAGATTTAGGTTTTCTATGAATTCTCTCTATCGTTCCAGGCAAATACCGGACTAGTTTCTTTCTCATCCTTGAAACATTTCGAGCTTGTGCTTCGTCTCTAATGACCTCGATGTTGACGCGACTTTAATCTTCCTCCCGTCCCTCTTTCCTTCCTCCGTTCGTGGATAAAAAATCTATAGATATTCGCAATTGTTCCTATAATTTATCAGGGCACAATATTTATGTAGAACATTAAGAAACGTGTAAAGTATCATATTCGGGCATGTAAAGATTAACTTTTATAGTAGTAAGTTATCTGATCCGAATTTTAATTTTTCACCGATCTGTGATGTGTCAAAAAAATTTAAAAGTGACGTGTTGGTGTGTCAATGGGACTGCAGCAAGAAACTGTCATTGGGAAGAAAACCTTCCAGCAATTATCTGAAAACATTACAAAATTTTTTTTTCCAAAAGGTGTCAGCTAGCTCGATTTAAGGGCCCACTATAGCGTTTAAGCGTTTCATGTTACGTAAGGGGAATTTTATGATCGTTGCTATGCAAATCATAGTTATTAGAGGACCTGCTACGATACAACACATTCAATAGAGATAAAATTGGAAGTATAGCCAATCTGAATGTTCTTTTTTGAGTTAAGTGGCCGATTTAGGCATTATGTTAGGCACGGAAGAGAAGTTGTCGTTTTAAATGGTTTTTCTTATCTGTTGAATGTACTAATCCTCTGTGGTACAAATCTTCTCTCCAAAAAAGCCGGTACAGCCCTGAATGAAACCTGCAGGCTGATCACAAGCAGTCCGACACCAATACCTACACTGAAGTTGTATTCACTTGCAGGCATAGTCCCAACCGATATCGGACCACAAGTGGTCACTAATATAGAGAGGCGAAAGCTTCATAAGATCTCAGCCCATCCCCTTAATCAATATCAGCCACCACCAGCTCGCGTGAAGTACAGAAGTAGTCTTTTACAGTCTTCTGCTCAACTTCATGCAGACGCAAAGAAAGTCAGAGTTGAACTTTGGGAACAGGAGTATCCTGATCAAGCGGAACGTGTCAAAATTGATGAAAAACATCCATCTGGTTATAAAGATAGATGATATACGTGGAAGTCTTTGAACAGGCTGCGCAAAGGAGTTGCAAGATCCAAGGGCAGCATCAAGAAATGGGGCAATGCGAAAGATGGAGACTCAGTGTGCGAACATGGGGAGTGACAAACTTCAAATAATCTCATGAAGTGCATACGGTTTGAAGTGGCTCTGGCCAAACTCTGTGCCATCATTTTAATCAAATACTGGACACAACTTGTGAATATTGTATTTAGTGTTCATATTTGATTATGTCCATTTATGTTCTGTCTAGTACTTTACATCCTTCAGTTTTAGTCTCTTTGTTTATAAGTTGTCAGTTGATTAATTTTTCTATGAATAAATCATATTCTTTATATTCAGTACCTCTTTTGTTCGCTGCTTCTGACACCATAAAAGAAAGACCGTCAGATAAATGTATCAGTCTGTAGGGATTGGTAGAGTTAAGTATCTGGTTGTCAGAAGTACTATGAATTTGGGATCGGAGTTTTACTGGACATTATGATTTCTAAAGAAAAAGGTCTTGTGATTCAGATCGCTGTTCGGCTACACCCTTACATTCAGCTGAGCTGAAAGCTTGCTGAAGAAGGTGTTAGTCGTAGTAGCGAACTTGCAGAGTTTTGTTCAGCAGTAAATCACCGGCTTCCTTCTCGGCGAACCTGAAGAGTGTGATGAGTTCACCGTACAAAAGGTAATTACCTCCTTAAGAGCGTACACTGGTCATTATGGAGTGCTGTAGAGCACGTAGAGCTGGTGCCGCGTGGTCATGTGACCGCTGGCTGCTGACGTCAGTCACGGCTGTAAAGTAGAGTACATATAGCAGTTGGTGTTATGGAATCACCACAGTAAGACGGATCGACGTGTAAACTTGACAAAATAGTAAAAAGAGCTGTCATTATTAGACATAATGAGAATAGATTGCAAATTCACTACGAATTGCTACCGTTATTAGCTGTACGTCAATCTCAACCAGTTTCCGAGCTAACATTGCGAAGCAAACTGCATGCAGTGGACACACACTGAACAACCAAAACATTATGACCACTGCCCACCGCGACGTTGCGACGTTGGATGCCACCTGGTGGCATTACAGGCATGCGTGGCAGTAACAGAAGTACGTAAGCAGAGCAGACACAGACGGGGGGATCACCCAACAGAAGATATGGGTTGCAATTGGGGAAAATCATTGAGATAAGCAACATTGACAAAGGGTAGACCATTATTACACAGAGCCTGTGAACCAGTATCTCGAAAGCGGCGAATCTGGTCTAACGTTCACGTGTTACTGTCATGAGTATCTACGGAAAGAGTTAGGACACTGAAACTACCAGTAGGAGCTAAATAGTTGGTTGCTCGTGACTGTTCACACACCGTGCGGTTTGGAAGCTTGTCTGCTCTGTAAAGTAGAATAGATGGTGGTCTGTGACATCTCTGCCGGAAGAGCACAATGCTGGTGCATGCACAAGTGCTTCGGAGTACACCGTTCATCATACACTGTTGAACATGGAACTCCTGCTACTGTTGTGAGCTTCTACGGAAAGAGGTAGAAGGGCAGTAAAACTACCACTAGGCGGTAAATGACTGGACGTCCACGACTCTTTTAGAACGTAGGGTTTGGAGGCTTATCTGCTCTGTAAAGAAGTATCTATGGTGGTCTTTGGCGTTTCTGTAGAATGAGCACAATGCTGGTGCACGAACAAGCGTCCCGAAGCACATCGTTCATCGTACATTGTTGAACTCGGAGCTCCGCAGCAGACCACCCGCATGTTTTCACATGTTCACCCAACGACATCGTCAATTACGACTGGAGTGGGCACGGAACCATCGGAATTCAACCGTCGATCAATGGAAACGTGTCGGTTCTGCAGGTGAATCACAATTTTGCTACACTAGGTCGCCGGTCATCTCAACAAACGTTGTCATCTTGATGAACGGAGACTCGAAACGTGCAGCGCGCCACGGACGCAGGCTGGTGGGAATAGTATTAAGCTACGGGAGACATTCTCCTGCGCTTGCAATATCCTTTCTTCCAGGAGTGCTAGTTCTGCAACGTTCGCAGGAGAGCTTCTGTGAAGTTTGGAAGGTAGGAGACGAGGTACTGGCGGAATTAAAGTTGTGAGGACGGGGCGTGACTCGTGCTTGAGTGGCTCAGTTGGTAGAGCACTTGGCCGCGAAAGGCAAAGGTACTGAGTTCGAGTCTCGGTCCGGCACACCATTTTAATCTGCCAGGAACTTTCGTATCAGCGCACACTCCGCTGTAGAGTGAAAATTTCATTCTAGAAACATCCCGCAGGCTGTGGCTAAGCCATGTCTCCGCAATATCCTTTCTTCCAGGAGTGCTAGTTCTGCAAGGCTCGCAGGAAAGTTTCTGTGAAGTTTGGAAGGTAGGAGACGAGGTACTGGCGGAATTAAAGCTGTGAGGACGGGGCGTGAGTCGTGCTTGGGTAGCTCAGTTGGTAGAGCACTTGCCCGCGAAAGGCAAAGGTCCTGAGTTCGAGTGTCAGTTCGGCATACCGTTTTTATCTGCTAGGAAGTTCCAGTGGCCCGTTATTTACGCGAATTACGCGACCGGTGGGTAGACATCTAATGCTACATACCTCCGTAAATCTACCAACAAACTATCAGGTCGCTCATACACAGACTCAGTAATGTATTTTGTTACATAGATGGACAACAAGCTGTTAAGCAGTGGTCACAGTCTTTTGGTTAATCAGTGTATAGAGTCGGGTACCCAACGAGAGACGGCCGCCCACAGTGGTACACAAAGCTGGCCGTCTTTAATGGTCCAAACAACATACAAACTGGACACTAGCTGACTGAAGGCGTGTAGTGTTGTCCGAGGAATCGCGATTTTGCCTCTTTTCAAATGATGCAAGGCTCCGTGTGGACCGACGGAGCAATATGTGGTGGGTCCAGTGCAATCAGGAGATGACTCTGCGCTGTTTTAGGGGTGTTTTCGTACCGTATCTTGGGCCATCTTATTCACGTTACCGTGAAAGTGGACCACCATGTTTATTTTAACATTCTCGGTGACCATGTGCAAACCTTTGTCCTACGTCTTCATGATGAATATGCTGTGGACCCTCCCGTTTCCCAAGATGGCAACAGTGGTGTTCAAGGTTCCACGTGCATGTTTCCCATTGATACACTGTATGTATAGTTGTCTCTTAGTTTTGCCCTTCTGACTTAAAATTGCAACAACACGTAGGCGGCAAGCAAGAAAACATAAAATGATTACAGCCACGTCACGTACTTTGAGCAGCAAGGGCAGTATCGGTATGGGTGGGGTGACTACGACTGGAGCACCACGGACTGTCAGCACGGTGACGACTGTAGCGGCTTCCCTTTATGGCGGTAAACGCAGGCTTGCCAACAGTGGCGCACCATACAACATAGGAGGGGCACCACGAATTGTTTTCACAAGAGCTCCACTTTTACGTAGAGCATCGCGATGGACGTATTTGTGTGTGACGGCACAGAGAGATATCGTCATCATCATGCGAGCGCAGCATCTAACGTGATGGACTGGAGTGTCATTGCGTCAATAATTTGAACAAATGGTTCAAATGGCGCTGAGCACTATGAGACTTAACTGCTGAGGTCATCAGTCCCCTAGAACTTAGAACTACTTAAACCTAACTAACCTTAGGACATCACACACATCCATGCCCGAGGCAGGATTCGAACCTGCGACCGTAGCGGTCGCGCCGTTCCAGACTGAAGCGCCTAGAACCACTTGGCAATAATTTGAACAACTATCATACTTCTGACGTTTTTAGACCAGTGACTGTCAATCTTTGAGGTCTTTCAATACGCTAACGCAAGGGAGCTTGTTGCCTTTATCGTCCTGACCTGCCCTAATACAGAGGGCGCCCGGCTGTCGCCTTGTGAAGTTCCTGCAGCCATTTTCTTTTGGTTCTCCTGCAATTCCTACTTATTTCATTCTTAAGTAAGACTTTTTGCATTACCTTCTTTCGTCGATCAATTGAAGTATTTCTTCTGGTAAGTACGATTTCTTCGCAGTCATCATCCACGTACCTATATTTTTCTCTCCAATTGCCGTGACTGTCCTTTTTACAGTCGTCCATTCCTCTTCCACTAAGCTAACTATTGTGGTATTATCGCATATTCTACAGTCATAGAGAACTTCAAATCCTTGTCATTATTCACCAGTATCCCACTACTTTTCACGCAGATTCCTCGAAACTATTGACTTGAACTCGAGTCTATTCTTCATTATTACTAATCCGAGCCTATACCTGCTCCTGTGTACACCTCACTGTCCAATATCTGATTTCGGATTTTCTGTTTGATCTTGATGTAATCCAGATGTAATCTTGTCGTGTCTCTGCTCCTTTTCAAAGTATGCTTCATCCTCTTGCGGTTTTTGAAAAGTGTATTCGCTATTACTAGCAGAAATTTATTGCAGAACTGAATTAGACTTTATTCTCTCTCATTCCTTCTACTGAGCCCATATTCTTCTACCCCCTTCCACGACTACTGCGTTCCAGACATCCATGGTTATTAGACTTTCGTGTCCCTTTAAATACTAAATTACCTATTCAATATCCATATAAACGACTGCGTGCTGAAAAATAACGCCTCCTATCCTTTATGTGAAAACTCTTAAAGCTTTTCGAATAAAACAATCGTTATTAAATCCTACATCTTTATTCTTCATGTCGGGGAACACATTTCTCCCTGCGAGAGACCAATTTGTTGGTAGCTTCACTGTTGAATGTTTGACTTCGCTGACAGAGACACAAGCTCACCCCTGCTTTGCGCTGCCTCATCACCGTCTAGGTGAAATCGTCGAAGGTGTCCTTTAAGTTCGGGAAACACATTCAAATCGGATGGGGCCAAGTCGGGACTACATGGAGGATGATCGATGACAGTGAAGCCAAGGCGTCGGATTGTTGAAGATGTCGCAGCGCTCGTGTGTGGTCTAGCATTGTCTGCTAAAGAACGAGGTGCTTCACGTGTGGGCAAACTCTTCGCATTCGAAACTCGATTATAGAATGCTGTTTCTCAGGCACCGATATAGTTACGGTACACACTTCCATGTTACACACTACATTCCGAAGCCCTCTTAGCAGCAGATGGCTGCAAATGTGTAGTCACGAAGAATAAAGTTGTTGACTGTTGATAGCATTTGTTTTATTTTAAAAGCATTAAGAGTTTTCACATCGAAAATTAGGAGGATTTCGAAATATTCTCTATTCCATATTCTGCTTATAACGTCAGCATGTACAGGGTGTAAAAAAAATGTAAAGCAAAAATTGCAGGACACATTTCTCACACGTAGGCAAAGAAATTATGTTACACGAAAAAGGATCTGGAAATGTTCATTTTCTCCGACTCTAATCTTGCGAAACGTAGACGAATAGAACTCGCCAGCGTACCACATGCAACTCTTTCTTATAGACATTCAATATACCCTTTGTGGTCATTGATACATGCATAAACCTACCGTCATAATGAATCTCGGATGCGCTGCTGTATCCCTGCTTACGGTTTCTCGGCCTTCCATAACAGGGGCACGAACACTTTGAACATCTTGTACTGGGGTTCCATACGCTTGACCTACGACTGCCCCAGCAAATAAACGTCCAGTGGGCTCAGGTCCGGAGAGCGTGGAGGACAGGCGTTTGGACCATCTCTGTTTTATCTGTCACCGAAAATGTTATTTGAAAACCGACGGATATTAAGATTAAAATGAGAAGGCGCTCCATTGTGTATGAAGTGAATGTTTTGTCGCACAGCTAAAGGCATATCTACTAACAGATCATGTAGAACATTCTCTATGAAATTATGCTAAGTTTGTCCGTTGAGCATGGGAGGAAGAAAGAGAGACCCTACTAAACAGTCACCAACAATGCCGGACCAGACACTGAAAGAAAATCTTTGTTGATAACAGGCGATGCACAATGTAACCAGACGCCATCAAGAGTGCATGTTACCCAAGGTTTAAACTTTCTGTTCTTGTATTTTCTCATCATTAATGAGATGAGAAAAGTGAGTTGTAACATGGAAACAAAGCGTTTCCCGACACATGTTGATATAAAATAATTTCTTCGTCTACGTGTGGGGAATGTGTCGTGCCTTTTTGTTACACCCTGTATACCAGTACTGTTGCTAGCGTCAATTTGTTGTCGATTCTGACGAGACTAATCCTATCTGTTAACTGTTGACAGTAACTCGCTCTCTGCCCTTCGTTCTTTTCATCATTTTCTGCTGCTGTTCATATTACCCAATATTCGCTTGAACAGAAATTCTTGTTTTCTTTCTACTTAACTTTACGGACCATCACTACATTAAAATTGACCGTTTGCACTTCCCTTTTCAGATATTCTAGTTTCCCTGTCATGTTCATACTTAACGACATTCTACGTCCCAAAACGCAAAGCGTCAACATTTCGTCGGTTATTCAATCTTTTTTCATGGTCACCTCCTCCTTTGCAGTCTCCTCCCGGAGTTCCGAATGGGGTCTAATCCGGAATTTGTTGCAAATGGAGAGATGATCACGACAGATTTTCAAATACGCTGCAAGACACATGTCCTGTGGAAACATTATATGTCTGTAATGGAGTCGTTTCCACTGCCTTCTGCGTTCCCATGCCGCTGGTAATTGCTGATGCTTCTGCCTTTAAGGGGTAGTTTGCCACTCAATGGTCAAGAGGGCGTCCCGAAACTCTGTCCTCTCCTCCGTCCTCTGTGAATCTCTCGGTTGACCAATGTTCATTTCATCACAATGCTTGTTCCAGCTCAGTTACACTTCGCCACGAATATTCCACTGTGATTGTCACTATTATTATTATTACTGTTTCTTTCCGAAGGAACATTTTACGCTTTAGCGATACAAGTATTTGGTAGAAGATTTTAAAAAAATGGAGAGATACAAATTGAGTACAGGCAGGCTTGTAGTTTGCCGCCTTAGGCATTTGCACCTCAGAAAAAAAACAATATACGAACAATTAAAACGTGATAACCCGCAACAAAGTTCACGCGATTCGAGAACAGATGTCTAACTCGACTCAATCCATCAGGAAGGTCATTCAGAAAGAAATATAAATAATTATAAATTTGCTGCCGGACCCATTACGGTGGAATAGACGCTATGAAACGAAGAGAGAGAGGAAAGAGAGAGACAGATAGACTGTTCTCATTTAAGAATGCAGATCATAATTCACTTGTTCAATGCACAAAGGCTCCAGCCGTGCTTTAAAATGAAAGACAACGTTAATCGTAATATTTGAAGTATTACATCAGAGCCAAGATCACAATTAAATATTTTTTTGAGTTGATGACCAGTTTCAACAGTACTCTGCTGCCATCTTCTGACCTGCAACACGACATATATACACATGGTCTCTGTAAACATATTTTTTATGGTAGTAGGGAGAAAGAAAACTGGCGTTCTACGGATCGGAGCGTGGAATGTCAGATCCCTTAATCGGGCAGGTAGGTTAGAAAATTTAAAAAGGGAAATGGATAGGTTAAAGTTAGATATAGTGGAAATTAGTGAAGTTCGGTGGCAGGAGGAACAAGACATTTTCTCCGGTGAATACAGGGTTATAAATACAAAATCAAATAGGGGTAATGCAGGAGTAGGTTTAATAATGAATAAAAAAATAGGAGTGCAGGTAAGCTACTACAAACAGCATAGTGAACGCATTATTGTGGCCAAGATAGACACAAAGCCCATGCCTACTACAGTAGTACAAGTTTATATGCCAACTAGCCTTGCAGATGATGAAGAAATTGATGAAATGTATGACGAGATAAAAGAAATTATTCAGGTAGTGAAGGGAGACGAAAATTTAATAGTCATGGGTGACTGGAATTCCTCAGTAGGAAAAGGGAGAGAAGGAAACATAGTAGGTGAATATGGATTGGGGGGAAGAAATGAAAGAGGAAGCCGCCTTGTAGAATTTTGCACAGAGCAAAACTTAATCATAGCTAACACTTGGTTCAAGAATCATAAAAGAAGGTTGTATACCTGGAAGAATCCTGGAGATACTAAAAGGTATCAGATAGATTATATAATGGTAAGACAGAGATTTAGGAACCAGATTTTAAATTGTAAGACATTTCCAGGGGCAGATGTGGATTCTGACCACAATCTATTGGTTATGAACTGCAGATTGAAACTGAAGAAACTGCAAAAAGGTGGGAATTTAAGGAGATGGGACCTGGATAAACTGAAAGAACCAGAGGTTTTACAGAGTTTCAGGGAGAGCATAAGGGAACAATTGACAGGAATGGGGGAAAGAAATACAGTGGAAGAAGAATGGGTAGCTCTGAGGGATGAAGTAGTGAAGGCAGCAGACGATCAAGTAGGTAAAAAGACGAGGGCTAATAGAAATCCTTGGGTAACAGAAGAAATATTGAATTTAATTGATGAAAGGAGAAAATATAAAAATGCAGTAAATGAAGCAGGCAAAAAGGATTACAAACGTCTCAAAAATGAGATCGACAGGAAGTGCAAAATGGCTAAGCAGGGATGGCTACAGGACAAAGTAAGGATGTAGAGGCTTGTCTCATTAGGGGTAAGATAGATACTGCCTACAGGAAAATTTAAGAGACCTTTGGAGAGAAGAGAACCACTTGTATGAATATCAAGAGCTCAGATGGCAACCCAGTTCTAAGCAAAGAAGGGAAGGCAGAAAGGTGGAAGGAGTATATAGAGGGTTTATACAAGGGCGATGTACTTGAGGACAATATTATGGAAATGGAAGAGGATGTAGATGAAGACGAAATGGGAGATAAGGTATTGCGTGAAGAGTTTGACAGAGCACTGAAAGACCTGAGTCGAAACAAGGCCCCGGGAATAGACAACATTCCATTAGAACTACTGATGGCCTTGGGAGAGCCAGTCACGACAAAACTCTACCATCTGGTGAGCAAGATGTATGAGACAGGCGAAATACCCTCAGACATCAAGAAGAATATAATAATTCCAATCCCAAAGAAAGCAGGTGTTGACAGATGTGAAAATTACCGAACTATCAGTTTAATAAGTCACAGCTGCAAAATACTAACGCGAATTCTTTACAGACGAATGGAAAAACTGGTAGAAGCGGACCTCGGGGAAGATCAGTTTGGATTCCGTAGAAATGTTGGAACACGTGAGGCAATACTAACCTTAAGACTTATCTTAGAAGAAAGATTAAGAAAAGGCAAACCTACGTTTCTAGCATTTGTAGACTTAGAGAAAGCTTTTGACAATGTTAACTGGAATACTCTCTTTCAAATTCTGAAGGTGGCAGGGGTAAAATACAGGGAGCGAAAGGCTATTTACAATTTGTACAAAAACCAGATGGCAGTTGTAAGAGTCGAGGGGCATGAAAGGGAAGCAGTGGCTGGGAAAGGAGTGAGACAGGGTTGTAGCCTGTCCCCGATGTTATTCAGTCTCTATATTGAGCAAGCAGTAAAGGAAACCAAAGAAAAATTCGGAGTAGGTATTAAAATTCATGGAGAAGAAGTGAAAACTTTGAGGTTCGCCGATGACATTGTAATACTGTCAGAGACAGCAAAAGACTTGGAAGAGCAATTGAACGGAATGAACAGTGTCTCGAAAGGAGGATATAAGATGAACATCAACAAAAGCAAAACAAGGATAATGGAATGTAGTCAAATTAAATCCGGTGATGCTGAGGGAATTAGATTAGGAAATGAGACACTTAAAGTAGTAAAGGAGTTTTGCCATTTAGGGAGTAAAATAACTGATGATGGTCGAAGTAGAGTGGATATAAAATGTAGACTGGCAATGGCAAGGAAATCGTTTCTGAAGAAGAGAAATTTGTTAACATCGAGTATAGATAGGTAGTCGCGTGGTAACGGACGTAGCTGTTTGCATTTACGTCAGATAAATTATACAATTCGCTTATCAGAAACTTGTTCAGTAATTGAAGTAGACCAAATCTGTAGTTAAAGAAAATTATAAACTTTTTATAGAGATCGCCGGCCGAAGTGGCCGCGCTGTTCTGGCGCTGCCGTCGGGAACCGCGAGACCGCTACGGTCGCAGATTCGTATCCTGCCTCGGGCATGGATGTGTGTGATGTCCTTAGGTTAGTTAGGTTTAACTAGTTCTAAGTTCTAGGGGACTAATGACCTCAGCAGTTGAGTCCCATAGTACTCAGAGCCATTTGAAGCATTTTATAGAGATCACGCAGTAGAAATAGCAGTCAACATGCAAACTTCCATTAAGAAACATGGCAACATGATTGTAAATCATATATTTATTAATGACATGCTGATTGGTTGTGATCTGCCTGCTGGTAGAACTTGCATTTCCAAAATATTTAAATTTTTCAATCCTGTCAAAATATGTGGCATTGTTGTGAAAAAGATGAGGTACGTTATATATATAGTATGTAAAATATTATACTTACGTAGTTCATTCTTAGTGGATTAGAAAGTAGATTTACAAGTGCAGTGTGTTTCGACGTCGTACTGCAGTTCCAAAGGTGAGCACAGTATTGCTGGAATCGATCATCAGCTCAAAGTATATACAGGGTGGTCCATTGATAGTGACCGGGCCAAATACCTGACGAAATAAGCATCAAGTGAAAAAACTACAAAGATCGAAAGTCGTCTAGCTTGAAGGGGAAAACCAGGTGGCGCTATGATTGGCCCGCTAGATGGAGCTGCCATAGGTCAAACGGATATCAGCTGCGTTTTTTTAAATAGGGACCCCCATTTTTTATTACATATTCGTGTAGTACGTAAAGAAATGTGAATGTTTTAGTTGGACCACTTTTTTCGCTTTGTGATAGATGGCGCTGTAATAGTGACAAACGTATAAGTACGTGGTATCACGTAACATTCCGCCAGTGCGGATGGTATTTGCTTCGTGATACATTACCCGTGTTAAACTGGACCGTTTACCAATTGCGGAAAAGGTCGATATCGTGTTGATGCATGGCTATTGTGATCAAAATGCCCAACGGGCCTGTGCTATGTATGCTGCTCGGTATCGTGAACGACATCATGCAAGTGTCCGGACCGTTCGCCGGATAGTTACGTTATTTAAGGAAACAGGAAGTGTTCAGCCGCATGTGAAACGTCAACCACGACCTGCAACAAATGATGATGCCCAGGTAGATGATTTAGCTGCTGTCGCGACTAATCCGCACATCAGTGACAGAGAAATTGTGCGAGAATCGGGAATCTCAAAAACGTCGGTGTTGAGAATGGTACATCAACATAGATTGCACCCGTACCATATTTCTATGCACCAGGAATTGCATGGCGACGACTTTGAACGTCGTGTACAGTTCTGCCACTGGGCACAAGAGAAATTACGGGACGATGACAGACTTTTTGCACGCGTTCTATTTAGTGACGAAGCGTCATTAACCAACAGCGGTAACGTAAACCGGCATAATATGCACTATTGGGCAACGGAAAATCCACGATGGCTGCAACAAGTGGAATATCAGCGACCTTGGCGGATTAATGCATGGTGCGACATTATGGGAGGCAGGATAATTGGCCCCCATTTTATCGATAGTAATCTAAATGGTGCAATATATTCTGATTTTCTACGTAATGTTCTACCGACGTTACTACAAGACGTTTCACTGCATGACAGAATGGCGATGTACTTCCAACATGATGGATGTCCGGCACACAGCTAGCGTGTGGTTGAAGCGGTATTGAATAGCATCTTTCATGACAAGTGGATTGGTCGTCGAAGCACGTTCACCGGATCTGACGTCCCCGGATTTCTTTCTGTGCGGAAAGTTGAAGGATATTTGCTATCGTGATCCACCGACGACGCCTGACAACATGCGCCAGCGCATTGTTAATGCATGTGCGAACATTACGGAAGGTGAACTACTGCTGTTGAGAGGAATGTCGTTACACGTATTGCCAAATGTATTGAGGTTAACGGACATCATTTTGAGCATTTATTGCATTAATGTGGTATTTACAGGTAATCACGCTGTAACAGCATGCGTTCTCAGAAATGATAAGTTCACAAAGATATATGTATCAGATTGGAACAACCGACATAAAATGTTCAAACGTATCTACGTTCTATGTCTTAATTTAAAAAACCTACCTGTTACCAACTGTTCGTCTAAAATCGTGAGCCATATGTTTGTGACTAATACAGTGCCATCTATCACAAAGCGAAAAAAGTGGTCCAACTAAAACATTCATATTTTTTTACGTACTACACGAATATGTAATAAAAATGGGGTTCCTATTTTAAAAAAACGTAGTTGATATCCGTTTGACCTTTGGCAGCGCCATTTAGCGGGCCAATCATAGCGCCATCTGGTATCCCCCTTCAAGCTAGATAAGTTTCGTTCTTTGTATTTTTTTTTTTGTAGTTTTTTCGTTTGACGCTTATTTCGTGAGATGTATTTAAATGCGATTTCGGCTGTGAAATATTTCTTCAAATATTACAGCCCATAGGTCGCCCCCTGATCAGAATGTCTGTAACATATGACAATGTTTGTTTATGGAACCGCCCAAAGCCATGGCTACCGCGTATGCCGCTGGTAAGCAAGCGCCAGGCGCTCAGCGATAGCAGAACCGGCTACATTATGCGACGCCCGTCGCCACGCGGGGATTAATCAGCAGAGGCTTCGCGAGGCTCTATTATTCAAACACGCGCCGCCGCATCTGTCTCGTCTTGTATCGAGCAGCGCCGACGCGGCTGGCTGAATACATCCCACGGCGCCGGCAGTTTGCAATGCCAGGGCGTTTGCGAAATGAGCACTTGCGGCTCACATTAGCTAACCTCCCGCAGCCGTCACTACTGCGTCTGCAGACTAATCCACTACAAAGCGACGACGTTGGAGAAGCTGCACTGTTAATGATATCCGCGCATTTACAAGCTCTCCGTATCAGACTCTCGAGATGGCGGCAGATCGCTCACCGCACTTGCCTGTCCGAAGGCGTGACAACATTTTGCGGCATTCTTCAGCAGCACTAACAAGCAGACCGCACGGCATTTGAATTTTTATAATTTTTCGTATTTATGGTACGTGAAGTTCAGAACACAAATATTAATCCCCCAAAAATACACTTAAAAAAGCGACGTACGACCAGTGAATCATTCGAATGTGACGAAAATCGGTAGAAGTTATGTACATGTACAGAAAAACGAATGATTAAGGTTTCAGAAAAACTGGATGATTTATTCAAGTAAAGCAGCTTCACAAAAGAGCTGCACACATTGAGCACGTCAGTAACGCATTGGTCCATCTCTGGTCAATATGCAAGCAGATATTCAGCTTGGCGTTGACTGATAGAGTTACTCGCTATCCTCTTGGTGGATATCGTGCCACATTCTGTCCCAGTGTCGCATTAGAACTTCAAAATCCAGAGATGATTGGAGGGCCCTCCCCATAATGTCCCTGTCAGAGAGGTCACTGTTCATAGTAATTGACGGAATGTCATCGAGTAACACAGAAGTGATTTCTGGCGTTCCCCAAGGTAGTGTTATAGGCGGTTTGCTGTTCCTTATCTACATAAACGATTTTGGAGACAATCTGAGCAGCCCTCTTCGATTGTTTGCAGACGACGCTGTCATTTATCGACTAATAAAGTCATCAGAAGATGAAAACAAACTGCAAAACGATTTAAGATATCTGAATGGTGCGAAAAGAGGCAGTTGACCCTAAATAACGAAAAGTGTGAGTTCATCCACATGAATGCTAAAAGGAACTCGTTAAACTTCGGTTGCACGATAAATCAGTCTAATCCAAAAGCCGTGAATTCAACTAAATACCTAGGTATTACAATTACGAACAACTTAAATTGGAAGGAACACACAGAAAATGTTGTGGGGAAGGCTAACCAAAGACTGCGTTTTATTGGCAGGACACTCAGAAAATGTAACAGAGCTACTAAGGAGACTGCCTACACTACGCTTGGCCGTCCTCTTTTAGAATACTGCTGCGCGGTGTGGGGTCCTTGCCAGACAGGACTGACGGAGTACATCGAAAAAGTTCAAAGGAAGGTAGCACGTTTTGTATTATCGTGAAATATGGGAGAGAGTGTCACAGAAATAGTACAGGATTTGGGCTGGAAATCATTAAAAGAAAGGCGTTTTTTGTTGCGACGGAATCTTCTCACGAAATTCCAATCATCACCTTTCTCCTCCGAATGCGAAAATATTTTGTTGACACCGACCTACATAGGGAGGAACGATCACAACGATAAAATAAGGGAAATCAGAGCTCGTACGGAAAGATATAGGTGTTCATTCTTTCCGCGCGCTATACGAGATTGGAATAATAGAGAATTGTGAAGGTGGTTGGCTCTGAGCACTATGGGACTCAACTGCTGTGGTCATCAGTCCCCTAGAACTTAGAACTAATTAAACCTATCTAACCTAAGGACATCACACACATCCATGCCCGAGGCAGGATTCGAACCTGCGACCGTAGCAGCAGTGCGGCTCCGGACCGGAGCGCCTAGAACCGCACGACCACCGGGGCCGGCAATTGTGAAGGTGGTTCGATGAACCCTCTGCCAGGCACTTGAATGTGATTTGCAGAGTACCCATGTAGATGTAGATGTAGATGTAGAAACGTTATCAATTGGGGAGAAATCCGGCGACCTTGTTGGCCACGGTAAGGTTTGCAAGCACGAAAACAAGCGCTGTGTGCGAGCGGACATTGTCTTGCTGAAACATAAGCGCAGGATGGCTTGCCTTCAAGGGCAACAAAACGGGTCGTAGAGAATCGTCGACATACCACTATGTTGTACGGGTGCCGCGGAAGATAACCAAAGGGGCTCTGCTTTAAAGTGGAGTGGTGCCCCAGACCTCTGGTTGTCGGTTGTCGTGTCGTAAGGGCAGCGACATCTCTTCACTGGTCATTGGTCATCGGGGCTCGTGATGCATGTTTTATTTTATTTTATTTAGAGTGTTGTTCGATGCAAATCTCAAAACTTCTCGAGAAAATCGACTCTGAAGTTTTGCGACGGTCTTCAATGTGCTACAGCATGGTTGACTTTTCTCTATCGGTCGTGTAGCTGTCTGGTAGAATACTCACCTGTCACGTGGAGATTTTAGGTTCGATACCTGGGTGATGCAAATTTTTAAACAGAGCTTCCTGTCCTACGACCAATTTCGTGAAGTTTAAAATACATAAAGACGGACAAAAGTCAGTAGCGCTCGAGACTGGTAATCGCTGATTCGAGTCTTGTTGCGGTCATTATTTCTTTCATTTTTTTTTCGTTCACTTCGAATTCCTACGTCATTTAAAGATAAAATTCATCAAAAATTTTCTAACAGTCATGTGATAGCTATTTTTATGAAAAATGCACTTCTTCTTATTTATAATTACATATCGCATAGAAAAATGAATTTTAATTGCAAATATACATACTTAATTACCGACCTTTTATAAAAGATTGTATAAATGAAAATAACATTACAGACTAAATTATTTTTCACGCTTGTCTATTTTACATTTCATGAAAATGTTCATGGAACTAGCACGCGAATCAAACCAGAGCCATACACGTGATAGGCAAGCATTCTACCACCGCAGCCATACGACCTCAGAAATATTCATCTTGGTTGAGCATATTCGAGACGATCGGAAAAATATTTGAGTGCTGAACTTCACACCATAAATATAAAAAATACAAAAATCCATTTGTAAGCGTGAATCAGAAGGACATCTGTCGAGTGACATGTGATATACACGCATAATACAATAGTTTCTCCTTAGTGCATGGATATCCTTCACCATCAAAGGGAGGTGGGCTGAGGCCTTAGGTCCTTCAATTGTAATATAAGCCTGTACAAGACCTAGAATAATTTATAGCAGTACTTTGAGCTGCAGTTGATATACAGGCAAGACTAACTGTAAGTCTTATTCAGAAATTTGTTGCTTTCATACAACATATTTTGCCCAAATTCGCTATCTATATCTATCTACATCTACACATATACTCCACAAGCCACGTGACGGTTTGTGACGGAGGGTACTTCGGATACCAGCAGCTGTTGCTCCCTTCCCTGTTCCCCTCGCGAATGGCACATGCCGAAGAACGATTGTCGGTAAACCTACATATGAACTCTAACTCCTCTCCTTTACCCGTTATGGCCGTTTCGTGATACGTGTGTGGGAGATAGGAATGTTTTACCCTACTGTTCCTGGAATGTACGCTTGCATAACTTCCATAGCAAAAGTAATGCACATCAAATCTTTCGCAGCGTTTGCCACTGGAGTTCCTTAGTCGTCACCGTTACTCTCTCGCCCGCCCCGACTTAACGATACCTCGGATCAGCTAAATTTCCGCAACAGTCTGCAATTGAGTTTCAGCCTGGCAGTTCCGTATCCTGCAATGTGTTTTATGTGGTCATTCCACTTTAGGTCGCTCCATATGCTTAATCTTAGGTTATAACGGTTACCGATTTTAGTGATTTGTGCCCTGCAGACAAAGAGAACAGCAATGGATCACATGGACTGTTCAAGCGTCATACGTGACATTTATTTACATTCTTCTGGCATTTCAACCTCTGTATACACAACAACATCATCCGAGAATAGCCTCATGGAGCCTACAATGTTATCCATCAGACAATTACACTGAAGAGCCAAAGAAACTGGTACACCTGCCTAATAACGTGTAGGGCCCCCGCGAACACGCAGAAGTGACGCACCACGACGTGGCATTGACTTGACTAATGTCTGCAGTAGTGCTGGAGGGAACTGACACCACGTATCCTGCAGGGTTATCCATAAATCCGTAAGAGTACGAGGGGGTGAAGATCTCTTCTGAACTGCACGTTGCAACGCATCCTATGCAAGCTTAGTAATGTTCAAGTCTTGAGAGTTTGGTGGCCAGCGAGAGCGTTAAACTCAGAAGAGCGTTCCTGGAGCCATTCTGTAGCAATTATGGTCGTGTGAGTTGTCGCATTGTCCTGCTGGAATTGCCAAAGTCCGTCGGAATGCACAGTGAACATGAATAGATGCAAGTGATCAGATAGGATGCTTACGTACGTATCACCTGTCTGAGTCGTATGTAGACGTATCAGAGGTCCCATATCACTCCAACTGCACACGCCCCACACCATTACAGAGCCTCCACCTGCTTGAGCAGGCCCCCTGCTGACATGCAGGGTCCATGGATTGATGAGGTTGTGTCCATTGTCCCTACACGTATATCCGCTAGCTTCAATTTGAAACGAGTCTCGTCCGACCAAGGTAACATGTTTCCTGTCATCAACAGTCAAATGACGGTGTCGACAGGCCCAGGCGTGGCGGAAAGCCTTGTGTCGTGCAGTCATAAAGGGTACACGAGTGGGCCTTCGGCTTCGAAATCCCACGTCGTTGACGTTTCGTTGAATGGTTCGCACGCTGACGATTGTTGCAATGTGCAGCAATTTGCGGAAGGGCTGCACTTCTGTCACGTTGAACGATTCTCTTCAGTCGTCATCGGTCTCGTTCTTGCAGGATCTTTTTCAGGCAGCAGCAATGTAGGAGATTTGATGTTTTACCAGATTTCTGATATTCACGGCACACTCGTGAAACGGTCTTACGGGAAAATCCCCACTTCATCGGTACCTCGGAGATGCTGTGTCCCATCGCTCGTGCGCCGACTATAACACCACATTCAAACTCACTTATATCTTGATAACCTTCCATTGAAGCAGCAGTAACCGATGTAGCAACTGCTCCAAACATTTGTTGTTTTATACAGGCGTTGCCGACCGCAGTGCCGTATTCTGCCTGTTTACGTATGTCTGTATTTGAATACGCATGCCTATACTAGTTTCTTTGGCGCTTCGGCATATTACATATTGTGAACAGTAACGGTAAAATGTCATGGTTCAAGTCTGTTCTTGTTGTGCCATGTGCGAGACGACCGGGTTTCAGCAGCCGTTCGTGCAAGCTGCCCACCACAATCGTCAATTCAACACAAAACTGACCAAACAAAAATTCTTTGATAGAACGCAACACAATCGTACAGCTGTTACAGTGATAATTATTCGCGTTGCTAAGTGCTAATGCAGGTGAAATTTCATTTATCATCAAAACAAAATTAAATTCAGTTTTTATAACAGAAATCGACCAGGCCAACTTTCCAGATTAGAAGGAAAGAATGTTTACCGTAATGACGCCTATATTACATTGGAAGCACCACCAAGGTGAGAGTGCAGTTCAATAAGCTAGAAACTTTTGGCGACATTTATTTCGAAAAAAAGTGTCACCTCGTCACAGCGTTGTGGGAGGATATTATGCAGTGTCAAAAAGTTCAAAATAGCCTAATAATTTATTTGTCCTCAGCCAATACTGCAGGAGTTGGTGTTGGGTTAAATTATCATTAATTTCATCAAGGGTAAACATCAATATGGGTACGTCCAAGATTTTTTCTGAATCACCAACATGATAATACTCAAATTCAGAGGGATTGTATCTGCACAGAAGGCACCTGAATGCTCTGTGGAAGACTGGAAATAGAGATGCAAATCACTTTCTAAAGTAGGGCAAATAACAAAGGTGCATGTACTGGATGGTATCGGCCCTTAATCCCAGTATGATAGAGAAGTTTCGAAACAGCCTTGCAAATTATGAGCTGCGCAGTGCCAAGACAACGCAAATGGTATGCGCGACACTTGCTACAAAACAGCTAAGGAAGCGGCGTACTGAGGCAGGGTACCAAAGAGTATCTGTCCAACAAGGAGACGTGAAGAGCTACCGTATACTCGACGCAAAGCGACTACTGGCCAACTGCCTGTTTTCACACACTCCTCAGAATTACCATAGCAGGGCAGGAAATTGTGAGATTCGCTGCAGTATGTTCGTCCAAGAGACATTTGCAACCGTTGCAACCACGCGTATGCGTTCGACGCAAGCATTCTCCCAGTTTCCGTGGTTTGTCCGTCTTACTTAGCTGAGTGGTCGCCGGCACTGTAACTCAGCGTGTTCGATCAGAGGGTTAGCTGCCCTCTGTAATAAAAAAAAAAAACTGAGTTAATGGATCAACGACGAACTCAAACGGGTGTCTTGCGACGTCCGCACCGAGCAGATGAAACGAAAAAAATGAGATTAAAAAAAAAGTGGTCAGAGCGATGGAGAGCCATGACAAGCGGCCCGGGTTCGATTCCTGGCTGAGCCAGGAGAATTTTTTCCGCTCAGTAACTGGGTGTTGTGTTGCCCTGATCATCATTTCATCCCCATCTCCGAAGCGCAAGTCACCCAATGTGGCGTCGAATACAATAAATACTTGCCCTCGGCGGCCGAACTTCCCCGGAACTTCCGGCCCGCAACGCCGTACACTCATTTCCATGTGACTGGGTGGTAGCTCTTCGAGTTACGACCAATGGACGGTTGCAACCAGTTTCGACTGATCAGAGGAAATTCTTCTGACTGCCTCAATATATCAGCGTGCTCGTGTGCAGAGCTTTTTGTCTTCAGTCTCGTAGCACTCTCGTTGAAGATCAGTAGTTCTAAGTTCCTACTAGCCTTTCAGAGGAACTGTATGTCTCGAACTTGTAATAATTTAATACATCTTAGTGTAATTTTATTCCCTTAAGGGATTTTTCTATAGAAATGTGTTGCATATATATAGCCCGGGTTACCAAAAGTAAAAGGATCTCACTGTCCTTTAACGTCACTTTCAAAATTAATAATTTTTTCTCTTCCATACAAGGATCTAATCACAAGAGCTGATAACTGGAGGTCACATATTATACTCATTGCTAAAAATGACATGGGCACATTAAGTTGGCGCACTTTAGAGGTGTGGCGGCACAGGTAGAAGTAGACATGCTATGCTGTTACACACATATTAGTGAAACTAAGCTGCATACCAGATTCTTAACCAGTGGACACATTGCGGCCACTCCTTAACAGCTAAACCAATGATAATTTTTCTTCCAGTAAGATGATTTCCGTATTTATAATGGTTCAAATGGCTCTGAGCACTATGGGACTTAACTTCTGAGGTCATCAGTCCCCTAGAACTTAGAACTACTTAAACCTAACTAACCTAAGGACATCACACAAATCCATTCCCGAGGCAGGATTCGAACCTGCGACCGTAACGGTCGCGCGGAACCAAACTGTATCGCCGCATTTATAATCTTTGGGCATTTACTACCTTGTTGTTTATTACCATTTGTACCAATCATTTGTAATGTATTGTCAATCAGCAACAAAATTTGTGTTACCAAAATCAATGCGACAAACTGATCAAATTTTTTTACCATATGCTTATAATCAAAATACGTAAAAGAAAACAGGATGTTGATGAGGAAAGTGGTGTCAGGAATAATTATGAACGTCTTCGGTTAACATTTTTGTCACTGGTTCTCCAAGAAGTGCCGATCGCAAGTGGGAAGCGGAAACGTTTGACTCAGCTTCATTCATCATAATCCAAGTCCTAGTGAAGCCTACAACTGTCATTCATTTTTCAAAAACAATAATGAAAGACTGCATTGCTTACGTATTTTTCCATTCTTCGCACGACACATTTCGAGACTTTGTCATCGTCATGAATCGAATACTGACATTTGTGTTTGCGTGTTCTCCTGTCTGTCTTGCACTGTAGCCATCTTTTTGTAGTCACAGGATACTTTGCTTTCTCCAGTATGCAGAAAGTAAGACACGCGCACACCATCACTCATGCTATTTGTGAAATTTCATAGTATGTGTGGTTTTTTTTCTCCATGATGTACGAGTCACAGTACGATAGGTTAAACTCAAAAAGACGACGCATTACAGTGGAAGAGGGGCACAACATACAAACAAACAGCACACAAGATACGTAAATATTTTCACTTGACAACGAGAATAAATTCTCGAAACGCGTAGTGCTAAGCATTGAAAAAAAAAAAAATACATACCCGGTGCACTGTTTCATTATTGAAACTAGAAGCATCTGTGCAACGCGAAAAGAGTACAGGTATCAACTAGCGCTGTAGGTAGTCAGACAACGAAACACGCTAAATATGCGTTCGAGTAAACCCACGGGGTTCAGACGGTCGAAACTATCATGAAGCTGCTCATGTGGACTAGAGACAGTTTGAATATGGTTGCACTTCTTTGTGATGGGTTTACTCGAACGAACTAGTGACAGTAGAAAATTTCCCTCTTTCTTCCTGCGTGCATGAAAAGCCTGCAGAATTTACTCCTCCAGTGCACGTTTGTACTCTGTTAACCAATTAAAAGGTAGCAGAGGACTGCATCTCACCTTATGATTAGCGGAAAGATGTCTCTTCCCAATTTATTTTAGGCAGCATAGTGGTGACTCTTTTCTTTGCTTCTGCTTTTAGGAAAACCTGTGGGCTTTTGTGCAACTCTCTTGGAAACTCACACGTGGCTCCCACTGGTTTGAAAGCCGCTATTGTGTTGTTCTACCTTAGGAGATACCCAGACTGGGTTTTTCACATGCCCGCTGTCCCCTGGAGTTCCAGGTGGAAGACGTCCCGGATTTCTGCTATTGTCTACCCAGAGCCTGCAGCTTGCAGCTGGCCCTTCTCGCACCGTTTCAGCAACTGGTAAAACACGAGCAAGAACTCGAGAGTTCTTAGGCTTCCGTTCAGAAAGTTCACGAGAATAGATCATAAAATTATTATATGCGGGGTGCTCAATTTAAATGAAGAGTTTGAAAGGTACAATTCCAATTAGTTTGTCTCGAAGGGGACATCCAATGATACCACAGTCGACCCGTCACCCTACCCAATGGGTGCTTTGAAGTCTTCAGTAGGAACACAAGTTTTTTAAAGCAGATTATGATTCTACGGCAAAATAAGATTTGTATTAAGCACTTTCTTCGATTCGCCATAGATGGCGCTGTAAACAGAGGAACGTAAATGGGTGCACAGTCGTAATTTAACGACAAACTACTCAGTGGCCCTTGAATATCCAGTGACACATGGACCCGACCTTCATTCTGCGGGGGGAGGACTGGCCAGTATTTCATAACTTCTAATTGGAAACCCCATTCGCAACGCTTTATTCCTCCGACATGTAGAACAACGGATTACTCGACGCGTCACTGTGGCCGTGACTCGAGGCGAACACTATTCTATTTTTACAATTAGAGTATGTGTTCGAACGTGGTACCGCCAACTTCAACACATTTAGCGACCCGCTTTTCAAATGACCACACACAGGACAGAAGCATATCAGCGTAAATGTCAACACAGGCGTTTCTGACGCGGTCGACGATGTCTTCATGGCCTGTTGGCACTTGCTGCTACACCTTATCTTTTAAAAGTCCTCACGGAAAGAAATCCGGCGACGTCAAATACGACCACCTAGAGAGTGGCGTGGCAATCTCGTTGTGATACGCTGAGGTGTTTCCATTTCCGTGGCTCTCTTAGTCACTGTTCACAAATTGTCACTAACATAGCAGTAACACGGAAACACGATCACAAACAGTTCTGTATTGCAGTGGACAAGACTGTTTGTGATCGTGTTTCCAAGTTACTGCTATGTTAGTGACAATTTGTGAACAGTGACCAAGAGAGCCACGGAAATGGAAACCCCTCCGAGACTGCCACGCCAGAGAACAAAGATGACCATAGCATTTACGAAAAGACTATGTAACATCAGTATGTAAAGTTACTGTAAAGTTGTTTTTGTAATGCCACTTAGCCTGAAGATGAGGTATTCCCTCGAAACATATCGCTAAATAAAGAAGTAATATAATATTTGCCAAAGTTTGTGACTGGTAGCGGTAATTTTTTTTTAAAAAAAAAGACAAGAAACCTTTACATAGAACAATATTGACTGCTAACCGATCGGTCGTTTTATTAGTACATACACAGGGTGTTTCAAAAATGACCGGTATATTTGAAACGGCAATAAAAACTAAACGAGCAGCGGTAGAAATACACCGTTTGTTGCAATATGCTTGGGACAACAGTACATTTTCAGGCGGACAAACTTTCGAAATTACAGTGGTTACAATTTTCAACAACAGATGGCGCTGCAAGTGATGTGAAAGATATAGAAGACAACGCAGTCTGTGGGTGCTCCATTCTGTACGTCGTCTTTCTGCTGTAAGCGTGTGCTGTTCACAACGTGCAAGTCTGCTGTAGACAACATGGTTTATTCCTTAGAACAGAGGATTTTTCTGGTGTTGGAATTCCACCGCCTAGAACACAGTGTTGTTGCAACAAGACGAAGTTTTCAACGGAGGTTTAATGTAACCAAAGGACCGAAAAGCGATACAATAAAGGATCTGTTTGAAAAATTTCAGCGGACTGGGAACGTGATGGATGAACGTGCTGGAAAGGTAGGGCGACCGCGTACGGCAACCACAGAGGGCGACGCGCAGCTAGTGCAGCAGGTGATCCAACAGCGGCCTCGGGTTTCCGTTCGCCGTGTTGCAGCTGCGGTCCAAATGAGGCCAACGTCCATGTATCGTCTCATGCGCCAGAGTTTACACCTCTATCCATACAAAATTCAAACGCGGCAACCCCTCAGCGCCGCTACCATTGCTGCACGAGAGACATTCGCTAACGATATAGTGCACAGGATTGATGACGGCGATATGCATGTGGGCAGCATTTGGTTTACTGACGAAGCTTATTTTTACCTGGACGGCTTCGTCAATAAACAGAACTGGCGCATATGGGGAACCGAAAAGCCCCATGTTGCAGTCCCATCGTCCCTGCATCCTCAAAAAGTACTGGTCTGGGCCGCCATTTCTTCCAAAGGAATCATTGGCCCATTTTTCAGATCCAAAACGATTACTGCATCACGCTATATGGACATTCTTCGTGAATTTGTGGCGGTACAAACTGCCTTAGACGACACTGCGGACACCTCGTGGTTTATGCAAGATGGTGTCCGGCCACATCGCACGGCCGACGTCTTTAATTTCCTGAATGAATATTTCGATGATCGTGTGATTGCTTTGGGCTATCCGAAACATACAGGAGGCGGCGTGGATTGGCCTCCCTATTCGCCAGACATGAACCCCTGTGACTTCTTTCTGTGGGGACACTTGAAAGACCAGCTGTATCGCCAGAATCCAGAAACAATTGAACAGCTGAAGCAGTACATCTCATCTGCATGTGAAGCCATTCCGCCAGACACGTTGTCAAAGGTTTCGGGTAATTTCATTCAGAGACTACGCCATATTATTGCTACGCATGGTGGATATGTGGAAAATATCGTACTATAGAGTTTCCCAGACAGCAGCGCCATCTGTTGTTGACAATTGTAACTACTGTAATTTCGAAAGTTTGTCTGCCTGAAAATGTGCTGTTGTCCCAAGCATATTGCAACAAACGGTGTATTTCTATCGCTGCTCGTTTAGTTTTTATTGCCGTTTCAAATATACCGGTCATTTTTGAAACACCCTGTATTTAAGCAGTATATTGTGACATTTCAGCTTGTACCTGAGAATGGCTATAAAGCTGAACTCACGATTGTGTGTAATAAATGAATAGTAATTTACAATTTAATGACGGAAATTTCTTTTAAAAATGTTGCGTATGCATTATGCCGCGGTTATTGTTTCGAACTCGTGTACTCGCTCAACTTTACGAGCAAGTCTAGTCGACTTGTACCCAACAAGCTCAGGTGACCCTCGTGGGCTGCAGGCGGAGACTCACGTGCCAGTCTGCGGGCACACACAGGCGGCGAGTTTGGAGATAACGTCACGCGAATCGCTAGTGAGTCAAAAGCGAGTATACGGAGCTCATTCATGACGTCTGCTGTACGTACCCTCTCTTCTAACTAAGGGAAAGCTGCGTAATTCGGGTAACGGTATTAGTAGACACTTCTTCGACCTTTTCTGAAATGTAAACTTAGTGTGCGGTCAGCGCGGTCCCGTTACCGCAGTCGACATATCAGCGAGGTAGCCCACGTTACCCTCTTTATGTGACCACCATGAGGTGGTTGCACTGATCTCTGAACTATCTGAATGCACATCTACTATGTGTGAGCATAGCTTTTTCTCATGCCACCTCGGTTCTGTTTATTTCCAGCGTCCGCCGTCTTCCAGTTGTAAGGTTTCGTTTTTCTGCTAACGACCGAGAGAGGTGGCGCAGTGGTTAGTACACTGGACTCGTATTCGTGAGGACGACGGTTCAATCCCGCGTCCGGCTATCCTGATTTAGGTTTTCCGTGATTTCGATAAATCGCTCCCAGCAAATGCCGGGATGGTTCCTTTGAAAGGGAACGGCCGACCTACTTCCCCATCCTTCCTAATCCGATGAGACCAATGACCTCGCTGTTTGGTCCCTCCTCCAAACACCCAACCAAAGCTACTAACGAACTGTACGTTGTGAGTGTAACGCAGTAATTTTCTGTCCATAGTACAGCTGTACGAGTCGGCGGAGGAAAGAAAGTGATTTAACGGTTCTTTGTCATTAAGTGAACGTCAAGAAATGACAATAATCTTGTAAATACCACGAGCGTTGTCTTGCATGTTAAAATTGTCTTGCATATTACAATGTTTGTTCCGTTTTGAACAGGTTTCCTGTGCCAAAAGATAAAAAAGATTTCATAAAGCAATGGCCACTGCCAATAAACATAGAGGCTTTACACCTACAAGGAGAAGATTATTTCAATAAGGCCTGGCACTTCCAGAAGAAATTTCAGACCAGGAGCACTGCCGTAACAGTTTGCGTTTCCAACGCACTTAATGCCCAAGAAAAATCAGCTAAGCCGATAAATATGAGTAACAATAGGACACTTTACTACAGAAACTCATTATTATATGGAACAGGATAGTCACTTGAATTCTTCGACACTTTAACCTTGCATTTCTTTTCAAACGAGTACTTTTTCTCATGAGTACTCTCCAAACTTAGTTTCATGTCTGTACTACTAGGATTCTACTATTGTTTTAGTTCATTCAGAGTTGCAAGACATCTAAGGAGTTTGGACATCAGAAACAAATAGTAATGGCTAAGAAGCCCATTGAAACGAGCGATTTCTTACCAAATGTGGCGCGGTCATTGTGAAGAAAAGTCAAGACTCTGTAAGAAAAAGGAGAAGAGAAAAGAAAACCTGTTCAATGAAAGACATTAGAAGTGCTCAGAAATGGAAGTGTAATCCAAACTTAACAGAGAAGCTGTATGAATTCCTGAATCAACAAACGGGATCTGAGATGGAATTATTGTATAATTTGTTACATAATAGCATGTCGTCCAAGGAAAATAAATATGGAAAAGATGCTAAACTGCTCCCAGTGCATTTCCTTCTCTTAGGAGTATGAATATTTACGAACATTAAAGCCTCTGCCTCATAAATCTAAGATTTCTCGTTCGGCAGCAACTGTGAATTATAAACATGTTTTGTAATTGATGTGTTAAAAAAATATCTTTTAATCAACATGTGGGAACTGAATTTAAAGATTCTAGCCTCATAACAGTCAGCATACAAATTATAAAACAGGTAGTATGGGATTACAGAACTATGAGTATGCAAGTTTTGTGGATTTTGGAGGAGAATTTTTAAAACCTACTGGAGCGAAAGAAGTTACAGGGGCACTAGTTTTCAAGCTTGTGCCCATAAAAGGTAAATTTTAATGTCCTGTAGCATATTTTTTAGTGAGTAGCTCTGATGGTAGTATACAAACAAAGCTGGTAACGTCTGCTCTGGCATCAGAATTGGGGATGTTACTTATGATGGCACTGGAACAAATGTAACTACACTCCGTTCATTTTAATGTTAAATATATTTTCATGACAAAATTTTTCATCTCTGTTCCCTTACCCACTTTTAAAATACGCCGTTAAACGCATTCTGGATGTGTTTAATTTAGTGAAATTCATTCAGAACGTCTTAATAGGTGTCACTGAGACTGAAATGGCCGTATTAAGGATCAGTTTATAAAATGACTAGGTCTATATGAGCTGCTAACGGAAGAAGGCGTGACATTTGCTAACAAACTATCAGAACAAAATAACAGTTATGTTACGGCAATAATAAAATGATGAATGCTCAGCTGCTAAACCCATAGTCCCAGTGGTGTAGATACTATGGATTTTTTTAAAAGAAGGGCCGGTAGACGCAAACTCCATGGAAGGGAGGCAACAGTGAAGTTTCCGAACTTCATAGACAGAATTTTTGATGTCCTTAAATGCAGAAATTCTCTTGCTTCAGGATATAAAAGAAGACTGAAACTCAGTAATCGAGCATACTGGCCTGATATTATTGATTAAACTGAAAATTATAAAAGGAATTGAAAAGTAAATGATGAATCTCTCGTGCAGTATGCAAGAAATACTTTTGTCTTTGGCCATGGTTTCCAATATGCATTCAATTAAGGCCATTGCTCTGGAGATCATGACTAGGGATAGTTCTCCTCAGCAATATTTGCTAACATGTAAGTTTCACAAGACAACACTGAGCTCTCCTTGGCATGTATTTGGTCCAAAGCGGGCGAGAACAACGATACGAATATATAACATTTATACTTGTTTTGTAAATAAAACCGCCTTTCTTGCTGCAACTTTATTTACTTTTCACAGACGCATTTCGCCTTTTTCTTACTCTAAGGCATGTTCAGTGGGATCTAAAACGAAATAGTTTTGTTGTTTTTAGATTGTCAAACGGTTCACGTCTCGTTTTCTTATGTATGTAAGTAATTACTTACAGTTTGTTGGCATCTGTGATTCCTCTCATCCAGTCTGGAGGTTGCGCTACCGCTTCATTTCCGAAACATAGGAATGAATGAAATGAAATGTCGTGTGACGAGGGCCTCCCGTCGGGTAGACCGTTCGCCTGGTGCAAGCCTTTCGATTTGCGCGTCGATGGGGATGAAATGATGATGATTAGGACAACACAACACCCAGTCCCTGAGCGGAGAAAATCTCCGATCCAGCCGGGAATCGAACCCGGGCCGTTAGGATTGACAGCCTGTCGCGCTGACCACTCAGCTACCGGGGGCGGACTCCGAAACATAGGAACAATTTTGTATTCCGAATAGTGCCCCACAAAGAAGAAGGAGATACATCGTGAACAGTCTGAGCGAAAACATTTCGGAATATAAAATTGTGCTTATGTTTCGGAAATGATGTGGTAGTGCGAACTCCAAACCAGTTGAGAGACAACAAAGAGGTCAACAAACTGTAAGAAATTACACATGTACATGAAAAAAAACGTGGCGTGAAACGTTTGAAAATCTAAAAATAACAAAACTATATCGTTCTAGATCCCACTGAACATGCCTTAGAGTAAGAAAAAGGCGAAACGCGTCTGGGAAAAGTAAGTGAAGTTGCAGCAAGAAAAGAATTTCTGTGCTTTCTTTGGAGTATGGCCACGCAAACAAATTTGACATGAGATTTAAAATGTGATATGTGCAAGGTGCTTTTAGACCGTAATGTTACCAATATTGATGGAAATTTTACAGATTGTAACATGTATTCAGTCACATACATGCTTATATGATTTTCGTTCACAAAAGCGTCCTTCCGTAGTTATGTAGTTACAGCTTTATGAGTCTCATTCCATGACTGATTTCGAGACTTCACGTCACATCTTCAGGTGTACCTTGGTATACATCTAATCAATGGTTACGGATTAATTCCCATATCACAGTAGGTTGTCAAGCGAAAGACTGGTGAACACTGTAAGGGAGTGAACAAACATTAGTTTGGTCCATATTCCCATTATATCCCTCACAAAATTAGCACACAACGAGGGCAAGAGACATCACACACAGTGACTCAATCAGGCGTCGGAGTGGCTTAACAAAGATTTCACGGTGAGTGCGAAGGTCGTTGTACCGTACAGGACTAATACATTTTTGGTGGTGCATAAAAGAATTTATCGTAACCGCATTTTATCTGACTTCTTTTTGCACATTGCATTTAGCATTCTTGTTACAGAAAAATATAACATTGTTTTAAGTCTTCTTCAACGTACACACCTTTCTGTGACGTCTTAACAAAACTCCACTGGGTGGGAGGAACAAGTTGCACTGCCTTGATGCAGTGAAAAACGCTCAGAAATGAAATAGAAACACACTCTCGTGTTAAAAGAAAAAAAATTCCTTGACGTCTATATTTATGTGCTGCTCCATGATTCTGCTGTCAATATCTTTATTCTTGGCTTGTGTGTAACTTCTGTGTTTTCTTTTCAGTAAATGTGTTTTTTTTCGTATCCAGGGTGTAATTTCAAAGCTAATAAAATGTTTTCTTGCCTTTAAATAATATTTTTCATCAGGTTATGTGCCCAGTACACGTGTAAAGGCAAACAACATACTTTAATTAAAACAGTATTTGAAATGAGCCTATGTCTGTTAAGAAACACGACTGCTAGCGGCGAGACAGACGCGGTGGCCGTGCGGTTCTAGGCGCTCCAGTCCGGAGCCGCGCTGCTGCTACGGTCGCAGGTTCGAATCCTGCCTCGGGCATGGGTGTGTGTGATGACCTTAGGTTAGTTAGGTTTAAGTAGTTCTAAGTGCTAGGGGACTGATGACCACAGCAGTTGAGTCCCATAGTGCTCAGAGCCATTTGAACCATTTTTTTGCTAGCGGCGATTACAAGGTCAGCATTGATAAGCTTGAAGGACCTGACGACTGGGCCAAATGGAAACGGCATATTTCTGTGGTGCTGCGTTCATACGGACTAGAAGATATTACTGACGGTACACGTGAACGTGTAGAGTTGCCGCAAGATGCGACAAGTGCACAAAAAGAAGCGTATGTGGAATGGCACAAGGACGACGCAAAGGCAGCGAGTCTTGTAGCAAGTGCGCTAAGTAAACTTGTTGCAGAACTCGTCTTAACGTGCAAGAATGCTAAAGAAATCTGGGACAAATTACGCGCCCGATTTGAACGTAGCAGTACTCAGCGTTTGAATATGTTGATTGAAACATTTTTCCGTGTTAAACGTGATGAAAGGGAAGATATTAGTGCACATGTGGCCAAACTGCTAAAGTTATTTGTGGACCTGAACGATGAATTAGCAAAACATGAAGAAAATACGCTATCTGAAAGAATCTTAAATGATCGAATTTTGTCTACACTGGGAAAAGACTACGACAATTTTAAGGATCTCTGGGATACGATACCGGCAGAAAAGCAAAGCTTGAATTTATTGATTGAAAAACTCTGTACTATTGAACTGCGTGAACACGACATTAATGGAAGTGCAGCTTTTGTCGTTTCTAAAACAAGAAAACGGCAAACAAGTAATCAGCAAGCAAAGATGACGAAGTCACAATTAAAACAGAAGTTTCCGTGTAATATATGCAAACAATTAGGTCACTGGGCAGCAGAGTGTCCACAGAACACTCGTGACAGCAATAAAAGAAAAGAGAAGAAGCGAGAAAGTGAACACGTTGCATTTACTTCATACGCTATGGGTGTGTGTACCAGTAATCACAGTGACCCAAATAAATGGTATTGCGACAGTGGCGCTACAAATCATATCACTCCCAACAAACAGTATTTTGTTTCGTATATTGAATTTGATGTTCCTCAAGTCATTTCATTGGGAAAACAAGATGTCAAAATGTGTGCGTACGGTCAAGGAACAGTTTACATCCAAATTCGACGAAACAATAAATGGTACAATGCTAGAATGGACAATGTTTTGTACGTCCCTGATGCAAGTGCTAATCTGTTCTCTGTGAGAGCCATTGCCTGCAGAGGTTACAGTACTAATTTTAGCTATAATAATGTCTGTGTTCGAAAACAAGTCAGTGGGAATATTGTTATGGCAGGTTATGTGAAAAATGGACTTTATGTGTTGAACATGCATGTTGTTAGAAATGCAAAAATGAATCGTGTGAACTTGATGACTTCATCCGAAACATTGCAAGTGTACCATGGAAGGTTTGGTCATCAAAATAAACAACATGTGAAGAATATTTTGAGAGGAATGAACATTAATGTGGAAGATGTCAAGAGTGAATGTTGTGACGGCTGTGCGGTTGGAAAGATGCATAGGCTGCCATTCAAAACACGAACAATACGCACTACCAGTATTGGTGAATTAATCCACGCGGATGTCAATGGACCAATGAGCACGAAATCTTTTGGAGGCAAGCATTATTATGTATGTTTCAAAGACGATTTTAGTAAATTTCGTCGAATTCTCTTTTTAACATACAAAAGTGAAGTGTGTACTGTGCTTAAGCAGTTTTTAAATGAAGCACGAACTAATGCACATGTTGTCAAACAATTTAGATGTGATGGTGGCAAAGAATTTAACAATAAGAATGTTAGTGAACTGCTTGCAGACAGGGGAATAGAACTACTGATTCCTCCTCCTTACACTCCTGAACAAAATGGTGTGGCTGAACGGGAAAATAGGACCATTTTTGAAGCTGCCCGGTCAATGCTAAATCCGAGTAAATTACCTAAAGGGTTGTGGGCAGAGGCATGTAACACAGCAGTCTACCTAATAAATCGTACTGGAAAATCTTCAGTGGAAAATAAAACCCCTTATGAACTATGGTTTAATCGACCAGTAGGACGACTTGATCATCTCAGAATTTTTGGCACAGGCTGCTATGTTCACATTAACAAACAATTCCGTTCCAAGTTTGATGATAAGGCAGTTGTTGGACGACTTGTTGGATATGTTAATGATAAAGGTGGGTTTAGAGTTTGGATTCCATCTAAACGAAAAGTGGTGTTGAGTCACGATGTGAAATTTAATCCAGAAATTGTTTGTGATTTACATAGTGATCATGTTGAATATAGTGATCATGTTGAATTTGAAGTCCCTCAGGAAGAATTTAATGATCCGAATTCATCTAAAGATGACCAATGTAAATCTCCTAGGCTGTACACTTCTGGAGGAAGCCAAACTCAAGAAAAAATTGGCACTCTCGATTCTAGAGAAAGCCAAGAGTCGAGTGAATCTGAAGAAAATAAAGAATTAACAGATTTTCTAAAAGCAGAAGCTGCTGAATCTTCTAATGAAGAGAAACAGAAGAATAAAAGACAACGAAGAAAACCAAAAGTGGTGAATTTTGTATGGCAACAAAAGTTGATGCACTTGAATACAAAGATCCAAACTGTTTTTCAGAAATATTGCAGTCAAACGAGAAGGAAGAATGGATGCAAGCTATTAGTGAAGAACTTCAATCACTAAAAAAAAAACAATACCTGGGTGCTGGTTGACCGTCCGAAGAATGCCAAAGTATTGCAAAACCGCTGGGTTCTACGGCGAAAGGTCGCAGTCAATGGAGGTACTCGCTTTAAAGCCAGATTGGTTGCAAAACGCTTTATTCGGAAATCAGGAATTGATTATGACGACGCCTTTAGCCCTGTGGCGCGTTATGACACCATACGAACTCTGTTGGCTGTAGCTGCTTCAAAGAATATGCTGCTAGAACAATTCGATGTAAAGACAGCTTTTTTGAATGGAATAATGTGCTGGAATTACGTATGGTCTAACACAAAATTTAGTATGCTCACAAACACGAAGTTGGTATTGAAATCCTTTGATTGTTCCTGTTTTGTGAGTAAAAACTGTGGAATGTGCTTGTAAAATCTCAAAAAGGTCTTGCCTATTAGTGTCATTACAATTCTCAATTGTTCGAATTTTATTCTGAATTAACTCGTTAGTATCAAATATGTCGTCGATATCATCCCTGTCAGTACTTGTAGACTCATTGTTAGTGCCTAGTTCCGTAGAAAATTCCGAACTGTTGTCTAACAGAAGGTAAAGCCGATTAATTTCCTCGTCATGGTTTGAGAGCCAATCTTCAAATTTCAAAGCTATTGACTTACCTTCTTTCTCTAAACTTATTTCAGCATTGTGAAAGTTTAAGATTGCTTTGTATTCATTCAAAAAGTCTACTCCCAATATAATTTCCGTCGACAATAATGGAACAATGAGAAAGTTCATAGAGAAGCTGTGGCTTTGACAAAAGAATTCTAAGTTGATTTGTTGGCGTACATCTACACTTTTTCCAAAGATTGCACCTTGTAATTTAATCTTACATAACGGAAGTGTGGGGCAATCGTTCGATTTGTTACATTTGCTAAAGGCTGTTTCACTAATTACTGAAATGGGACTGCCAGAGTCAAGTACTGCCGTAAAATTTTACGTCATTTACTGTAATGTGAATCACAGGATATGCAATGTTGTTATGTTTTACGTCGTGTTCCTGGAGTAAGATGTCCCTAATGTCTTCCATTTTTACGTAATTACTAGCTACGGCAGCTGCGTCGTCAGTTTCATACGTACGTTTTGTGGCTGCCAGCGGTATGAGTCATTGCCTATTGTCTCTTTGTTGGCGCGCGTCGTTATTGGGATTTGGAGACCAAACTTCTACAAATTCACCTTGTCGATAGGGCCCTGCTCTGTTTGAATCCCGCCAGTTCTGATGCAATTCAGGTCTGTCGTTACGATCATATCGTCTGTCGTCATGTCGGTAGATTCCATAGTTTCTTTCTTGTCGGTCACGTGGTGGAGAACTTCTCCCTGAATCGTAACTGCGCGCTGGTCCGTTGCATCTAAAGTTATTCTGTCTCCCTTGATAATATTTATTTTGGTTCCCATATTGTCTGTTTCTCTGATTGTCTCTGTGATAGTCATTACCGCGGAGAGGTGATCTTTCCCTGTAGTTATTACTACTCTGGCAACGGTTGTCATATGGGTGGTGTCTGTTTTGGTCACGATTTGTGTTGTGAGAACAGCCTTGTCGTGTCCAGTTATTATTTCTTTCATCGCGGAATTGCGACGGATGTGACCTGTAATTGCTGTGTTCCTGTTTTCGCGTTCCGCGATTATCAGTGTCAATTTCTAATTCTTGTAAGAGTCCCTGAAAAGCTTCAATGTCGTCTTTGCAACGTCCTGCCAAAATAATATGTCGTAATTGTTCAGGTAATTTGATTAAGCAAATGCGGATGAGTTCTGAGGGGCTGTATGGGTTTGACAGGTACTGATTCTTGTGCAACATGTCTTCAAAATATTTCACAATACTGGAAAATTCAGATTGTTCGAAATGATTCATCATTATGATGCAATGTTTTACTCGGTCTTGTGTAGCTTGAGACCAATATGCTGAGAGGAAGGCATGGTAAAATTCTCCTTCACTGTGACAATCGTGAATGACCGATCGCATTCTTACAGCTGGTTCATTCTGTAAGTAGCCACACATAAATTCTATTCTGTGCTCTAATGACCAGTTGGGAGGAAAACAATGAGAGAATTGATGGAGCCATGCTTGTGGATGAATGTCGTTGCCAGAATTCTTAAATGTTTTGAATTTACGTGTAGTAATGAACAGCTTATAGTCAAAATCATCATGTCGGTGAGTCACATGTCGGTCATTGTTACGTCCTTTCGGCGGTTCCATCTCAAAATTCGGTGTGCCTTGCCAATTTGTTTCATAATTTCCGAAGTGTCCTGTGTTATTATTTTGTGGTTGTTCCGTTGTCCCTCTTCCCGTGTTGGAGCGCAAGTGTCCTCTGAAATATGTAATTTTTGTATTAATTGTGCCAACTGATCTTGTACTTCCCGGATTTCTCTTTGGTGTTGTGTATTAATTTGAATCTGATTTTGTTTGAATTTCCTAATTTGTTCGCACTCTTCCGTGTCATTAAAGACTACCGGTTTTGTGTCGTTCAGATTATCATCTAACTTCGTAGATAAATTATTTAGCTGATCCGAAAGTTCAACTACTTTCTCTGATAATGAACTAATTTTCTCCATGTGTCTTTCTACTGTGTCCTTTAAGTTTTCCTGAGTTTTTGCAAGTTGCATAACCGAATCTGTAGATGCAACTGAGTCAATTTTACCTTGCAAGGTCTCATGATTTTCATGAACAATAATTTGCAGTTCTTTTATGGCTGCTTCGTGATTCTGTAATGCATTTTCATGCCGCGAAAAAATAGGTTGAAAATGCTCCCAAATTTGTGTTTTTACGTCGTTACAGACTTTTTGACATTTCGATTCGATTTTATGTAACTCAGTAGTTAAATCTTCACGTGTTTGTTCAAGCGTGGTGTGAAGATTTTGTTCCATTGCATCTAACTGTTGCTGTGTTTGTCTCTGGTGTTGTTCCATTGTGTCTAACTTTTGAAGATTTTGTTCCCTTGTGTGTAACTTTTGAAGCTTTTGCTGTGTTTGTTTCTGATTTTGTTCCATTGTGTCTAACTTTTGAAGCTTTTGTTCCATTTGTTGCATTAATTGTAATAACAATGCACTGGAGTCTGAAACATGTTCCTCAGTGCTATTCGGCAATGCATTTGAACCAGCATTATTCGCATTTTGAAAAGCAGAAAATGTGTCTTGACTTAGATGAGAAAACGGCGAGGACGCAAAACCTGAATCTACAGTATTTGCAATATTGTGTTCTGTTATTCCCGATTCCTGAGGCGAGCTGTTGCCGACCGATCGATCGATAATGCTTCCCTGTTCACTACCTGTTTCACTGTCTACACCATTATTTGACGCCCGCTCCATTTCCCTATGCACAGTTACCAAATTACTACTTTGAATGTCTGTTAATTCATTACACAGCGGTGCTGGTAAGCTACGCTCGTCGTCACTATTATTTCTCTGTTTACTTTGGAGCCTAGTGTTACGTTTTTCACACGCCATTATTGTCACAATATTTCACACGATAACACAGAAAATAAGAGAACACATTAACATAGCGCTGAAAATAATATCTCGTTAATTGCAAGCGCAGCTGCGAAATACTTGGTGCAAATTTACATGCATGCCACAACTGTTTTATTGTACAAGAATGAAAAACTACAACTACAAAGGAAATTCTCTCTACAATTACGCGCTAGCAATAAACAAAGGCTGCACTAATTGCACAAACTACAAGAAAAAAATCAGAAGATTCCAGTGAGGTATCCTCGGCTAAGGGTCGACATATGAAACGTCCCCTTTGAACAATTTATACAAGACTGTGCTTAAACTGACACACAATATTTTTAGCGCAACGCAATCTGACTTTCAAAAATCCCTATAAAAAAATGGCCCTGACTAACATTAACCTATGCGTTTCACAAATCGCTTACCTCACAAAAATCTTGGTTACTCGAACTACTGCAATACAGCGAGCGCCACTACTGCCAGCTAAATAAAAGATTCAAACTACGGAAGGCACTAACTACTGATAGGCATAGTTAGCAAATGAAAGATTTTGATAGAGAACAAATTATGTATTTACCTTCATAGTCATAATATGTATAGCAGTTCATGACATCCAGTCTTACAAATTTCAAAACTCCGCCATCTCTCTCCCCAAATCCACCACTGCTGGCGGCTCACCTCCAACTGCGCAACGCTACGCGCTGTTTACATCCAGCTGCCCAACACTACAATGGCAGACAACAATGCAAACTAGCCACAGACTGCACACAGCACAGCCAGTGATTCTCATACAGAGCGCTACGTATCGTTGCCAATAAGAAAACATAAACAGCCTACTTACAACTGGACGTGGTGAGTTGATGTTAATCAAGAATGCCTTTGAGGCGACAAAAACGCCATTATCGATACCTCACTGAGTTTGACTGGAGTCGTGTAATAGGGCTGCGAGAACCTGGATGTTCCTCCTGCGGTATTGCAGGGAGATCTGGCAGGAATTTAGCCACTATACATGATTCATGGCAGGGGTGGTCACGGGAACGAACGGTCGCAGGAAGACCATCGAGTTCGGCGTATGGCTCTGGCCCATCGTACTGCATCTGCAGCAGCAACTGGAGCAGCTGTTGGTACCACAGTGACACAATGAGCTATTAAAGATTGGTTACTTCAAGGACAGCTTTGTGCCCAACGTACTGTAGCGTGCATTCCACTCGCTTCAAACCATCGCCATTTGCGATTTCAGTGGTGTCAAACAAGAGCTCACTGGAGGGCACGGTGGAGGTCTGTTATATTTCCTGATGGGAGCTGTTTCTTCATCGGTGCCAGTGATGGCCGTGGCTTGGTGAGAAGGAGACCAGTTGAGAGCCTGGAACCAACCTGTCTGTATGCTAGTCACAATGGACTTGAGCCTGGAGTTATAGTCTGGGGTGCGGTTTCTTATGACAGCAGGTGCACTCTCGTGGTTATCTCACGCACTCTGACTGCAAATTTGTACGTCAATCTGGTGATTCGACACGTTTTGCTGCCAGTCATAAACAGTGAAAGGTATCTGTTGGGTTCCTTTCATGTTAATTTCTTAAATCTGGTGTCATTTACGGCATAAATTCCTCTTCTAAATTTACTGTGGTGTTTCTGACTCTATCTGGGAGGAGACTGAGCAGTGGAACGTGTTACTTTTACACATAAACAAGAACGACTTGTCACACTACTACAATTTAAAACACAGTTTATATGTAATTCATGTCACACAGTCTCATACGGAACCTACATCCGCTTTCTTTTATATACTGTACATTGTAAGATACTGCCTTCCCCTTCCCTTCTGTGCGAAAGGATGATTGAGCAAATGTATTTTTAGTTGCATGCTTGATGTAGCAGACAAGCCTGTCTCCTAGAGAACAGTAGGACCAACGTCCGTACAGGTAACTATGGTTTCTAAAAGCAAAGAGGTTTCTATTTTTGGTATGGTCCTGTCCATCCCTTGTCATGTTGGTATGGGAAGCTGCCTCTCTGGTCACTTCCGTTTGTATCTGTGAGGTACCCTTGGTAGGGGCCCACAGCAGTCTGTGCGCGGCGAGCGTCTGAAGCGGTAAGATCTCCGGCTAAGCACATCTCTGCTAAGTCCATAGGACGATGGATTTCTTAAGTTCAGCCTAACTGAAAATTTAATCACCTTTATTTCAGGTTTAGCTCTAAAATATCTAATGTTATCTTAAATTGCAACATAGTGTAATTCGAGTGTGTAGTTCAGAATATATTCTGGTAGTTGCTTTGTCACTACTTTGTGAGTAAAGTGGAACCACGTGTTGATGACCCGTAACTCTGACTAAGATCATCAATCTTAAATGCGAATGTGCGTGATATTTTAACTTCTCGTCTTGACAATATTTTTCAATATAGCAACTTTTCTTTATGTTCAACCCACGTTGGGTGTACTTTGTGAGACCAGTACCACGAGCTTACACAATTGTTTGACCCATCAGGTTAATAGTAAGACGATATTAACCAGTCCAAGGTTTTTCTTTTGTAAATACCGTTTCGATGTAATTTATTTTAAGTATCGAAATTATTCTGTAGTTACACTCTTTGTGTAAACCAAGTTGACCACGTGAAGCATGTGGTGTAAGCATCAAAGTAGCCCTCAGCTATTCTTTTCGGGAAGATTTCACAGAGAGTTAGTATGAATTTAGTGTACCAGTGCGTGGCAATTTCATGACGGACAGGATTGCGCTACGAACGTAACTTCTTAGGGTGAAAATTGAATCGGATGGTTGTGGTTAATTTCCTCTTGCATATGTTTCAACGTTCTTCGTGTGTTGTTTTATGAATGCAGTGTTGTATGCAGTCTCCCAATCTTGGCTCCATATTTGATGTGTTCCGTAAGATTACAAACTCACATTCTCACAATCCTAAATAAGGCACCAGTTTAGTTATGAATCAAGTTTAGTATGCTGAAATTTATATATATATATATATATATATATATATATATATATATATATATATATATATATCACCGGTTGTCGTGAGATGACTATTAAAAGATTATAATTAATGTTAGTCTGGTTGGGAATTTGGTAAGCTAGACTGGATACCTGGTGAAACATTTGGTCAGTAATGCAAGGTTAACTTCCCCAGATAGCTCACAGCTTTTAACCCGCTTTTATTGTCTTGAATATCAGCACCACTTTCAGAACAACTTAATGTGTCAACATTACAACAGTATTCCAGGGAGTGTTTTCCAATAGGTTGCTGGTATCCAACATGCTCTACAGAGTGTCGACATTTTCCCTTGGCCTTCTCGATCACCAAATCTGTCTCCAATCGATCACATACGTAACATCAGCGGACGACAACTCCAGCGTAATCCATAAACAGCATTAACCGTCCATGTATTAAACTATCAGGTGCAACAGGCATGGAACTCCATCCCACAAACTTAACATCCGGCATCTGTACAACACAATGCACACACGTCTGCATGCTTGCATTCAACAGTCCGGCGGTTACATCGGTTATTAATGTAACAGCCTTCCATATTAACCTGTGACCTTGCAATGTTAATCACTTAAATATGCTATCCAAACCAAAGTTATCCCGAAATTTCATTGGTCTACATTAATGGCTTTTCGGTGTTGCCATTTTTTTCCGTCAGTGCATATTCGTAAGTACGGCTGCAGCGGTGGACGACTACTTCTGAGAAACGAGGCATACGATAGAGCTTTTTGCATGACGTCAGCCGGCAGGTTTCTACGTGCCGCCCACTCTTCGGTGTCCGCATGCTGACCTTCAGGACCGTAGACGTTCAGGAGTTTCAGAGTAATCTCGTTAGCGACTAATGCGGCACACCCACGACCTGCAGACGTGTCCCCCGCGGGCTTCAATTTAGTCCGGCCTCTGTAAACGCCGCTCCCATTGTGGTCAGCCCGATAGCGATCTGGTCGACGCCCGCGCCGCGCTGCACGTGAATGCTCCACTGATGGGGCAGGGCAGACGGCAGTGGGCAGTGGGCGCCGATGGCCTGTCAGCTGTAGCGCCCCACCTGCACGCCGCCTGCCCTTGCAGGTTGTGGCGCATCTCACCTGGACCTCAGATGCGTTTGCTACCAAAGAATACATACAGCACGAATGATTAAGTATCAGACTAGAATAGTCAGGTAAGACTGTTACAGATTAACATATCTACTACTAATAACGTGCTATTAGACGAGATTAATCAGGTAAGACTGTTATAATTTGTACACTGTCCAGTCACATTAATGTGACCTTCTCTGAAAAGTCTGGATAACCACCTTTTGCAGCGCTGACCGCTGCGAGACAAGCAGAAAGGGAGTAGGTGATGTTCTGGATGATGCCGACAGGGATGTGGAGCCTTTACGTCTCCAATGGTGTGACCAGATGATCTAGATTTAACGGTTGAGGATCCATGGCGCGTACTGCACAATCGAGGTGGCCCCACAGATTCCAATTAGGGTTAAATCAGAGGAAAATGGTAAATTTATCCTGCCGTTCTTCGAACAATGGACACACTGTGAGCTATGAGACACGTTGCATTGTCTTGCTGGTAGATGCCATCGTGTCGAGGAAAAACAAACCGTATGTAGGTTCAAATGGCTCTGAGCACTATGGGACTTAATATCTGAAGTCATCAGTCCCCTAGAACTTGCAAATACTTAAAAATAACCTAAGGACATCACACATACATGCCCGTGGCAGGATTCGAACCTGCGACCGTAGCGGTCGCGTGGTTCCAGACTGGAGCGCCTAGAACCGCTCGGCCACACTGGCCGGCCAAACCGTACGTGTGGATGAATTTGATCCCCAAGGATAGACTCATACTTATGTTCTTCCTTACGCTTTCCAGAATGACGAAATCATCCAAGGAATGCCAGGAAAACATTCCCTAGACCATAATGGTCCCTCCTCCGGCCTGGACCCTTCCGACGATTATTACAGGCTGTCAGATCGAGCATAAAACGTAATTCATATGAAAATGCCACAGTTAAATCTAGGTCAGGTTCAAAATAGGTCTGAGCACTATGGGACTTAACATCTATGGTCATCAGTCCCCTAGAACTTAGAACTACTTAAACCTAACTAACCTAAGGACAGCACACAACACCCAGCCATCACGAGGCAACAATCTAGGTCAGGCAGATGTTGTATACTGGAGGGCAGGGCCGTAAAGGGCTGCATACATTGGTTGTAAAAAATCACATGAAATCAGTGGAATGAATCATTCGTGAATTTCAAAGAGATAACAGCAGTGCACCTAGTATTTTCACGTCTTCAATGTTTTGAAGTTAACTAGCATAATTAATGTTCAATAAAACGTGTTATGGAAGCTACGTATTTTTTTCCCGGTTTTTTTTAACGTTAAATGTGACGCGGGCCAGCATTCGACGAGGTGGTGTAAGAAACCTCCCAAAAGTGTCACAAATGCTCCAGTACACTCTTACTCTTAATGCCCTAGGATCGTATCAAGATCACCTTTATCCCCCAGTTTGACATATTATTACGCTAATTAACAACTGGGCTACTGATATCGTATCCCTAAGGAGGCTGAGAAGGTTCCATTTCTTGAAGTGAAAATCTTTTCGAGCTTGATTTTTCTTAGTTTTTTTCCCTCTCTTCTACCGCAGAAAATGGGATTTTCTCACACGTAACAAATATAACCTTTAACCTTAGTACATGGGAACCTACTTTACAAACTCATGAGTACCTTCATTAACTTGCAAGGAGGGGAGGAAAGAGAGAAATTCATTGGGGAAAAAAAATTCACATTTTGACAATACGGTGTCTATTATGCTAATTTTTTATGTTGCAACGCCGATAAATTACACTCTTCACTGAAGTCGCTAGCAACGCAGCTTCTCTCAGAACTACCAGTACTTTTGTCATTCCAGAATGAGATTTTCGCTCTGCAGCGGAGTGTGCGCTGATATGAAACTTCCTGGCAGATTAAAACTGTGTGCCCGACCGGGACTCGAACTCGGGTCCTTTGCCTTTCGCGGGCAAGCGCTCTACCATCTTTTTTTTTTTTTCCCGATACCCCCTTTTTTTTGACTTTTTTTTCTTTTTTTTTGTTTGTATCCAATGTCAGGCTTACCACCTTTGCTGACATACATGTTGTTGTACTATCGCATAAAGAGTGTCTACAAAGTCCATATGTTGACAAATAGTGGCTAATTAGAAAATTAATTAATTAAGGAAATGAATAAAACTGAAAATGCCCAAATGAAAGACATGAAGACATTGCGGGTAGTACAAATACAAAAGAAACATTCTCCTGTAGCAATGAAATGAAATTCGTGTCGGGGGCGACACCTGCTCACGACCCGACGTTCGATAGAGCAAGAGAGCCATCTATCGACCCGTTCTCCAGACGTTGGTGTAAGACTGGGTCGTCTTCTCGAAATTAACTAAGGGTCCGTAAGTGTGATCGATGTCTATCTCTGCTTCTTCGTCTATCTCATCTCTCACCCGTCACACCCCATCTGGCCGGCGGGTCGGTAAATGTAAGTCGCAGGTAATTAGCGAAGTCTTGCCTATATTTCGTATGCTGTTGCAACTTCGTGTGTCCATCTAGGAGAAAATGCCAAAAATCAATTTTGTCCTTTTCCGATTCGTTATACACGTAGTCCACCACCATTCCCCGCACCCATGTCACTGCATTGGTTTTTTGGACCGGGAAATAAGATTCTTGGGGGAAAAAAAGTGTGTCTGTTGAAATTGTGTGAGGGGCGGAGCGTAACAGGAACGCCAATATCTGTTGTGCCAAGTGCCACACTGGAGCCGTCCCACTACATGCTAAACGATGTTCATCAGTGTCCACTGTTGCGCAGCCTAAACATAGTGGAGTGTCTGCCAAATGAATCGCGTGCCGCCGTTGATTCGTTGCGAACTTCCTATTTATCACCACATACCATGTTGAGCGTACCGACGTTGGGAGGTAAACGTTCCGTATAACGCGCCATATCTGTCGCCAGTTCTTGTCTGGGTACTTCTTTTCCAGGGTATTCCTGGGGCACCGGCGCAGTAAGAGTTGGTATACGTCTCGCGTCGTCGGTAGTCGTGTTGTTGGGAAGGAATCTCTGACATAGCTAAGCTCCAAAAAAAAAAGACTTGAAATGTGACAGCTTCGGTGAAATATGGCCCACATCGACTGGGGGCAGCATTGAAGTGGGCGCTAGTACATCGGCCAACGCACCCGAGATATTGCGAAACTGACCGCGCCACTGTCGGAACATCGTACTGACGAATAACGCCCGTGCCTTTTCATATACGTTAACTAGACCAAGTCCACCCTCTCCAGGTGGTAGCGTAAGCGTTGTGTATCGGATCTTAAACAGGTGTCCCACACTCACGTAGGTTCCGAAAGTTGCTTGTATCCGTGATGCCATTGTGCGCGTTAAAGGCAGGACATGCGCTACGTGAGTGAGTCTCGGTGCTAGGTATACGTTAACAGGTCACCCTCTGAATCATATCCAACGCTCTTAATTTCTGTAACAGCACCATTGTCCGCATCAGCTTCAATATGCGTCGGTAGTTATCCGCTGCTGTCCGCTGCACATCCGTGTGGAACGTAATACCTAGGCATTTTATGGTCTTAACTAAGATGAGCGGGCCTTCCTCCCCCGGTTGTAATCCTCGACCGACATTCACGCAGCGTGATTTTTGTAGATTAAGCACGCTTCCTGCCGCCATCCCGTATCGCTGTATCCATGTCAACGCCGTACGTACTTCTTCGCCGGTCCGTGCCACCAGCATCACATCGTCAGCATAAGCGCGGCAATGAAAGGTCAGTTGTGGCAACGGCACTCCCTCCAACCGTCTTCGGAGACCATATAGACAGGGTTCCAAAGCCATTGCATACAAAAATATCGAAAGGGGGCAACCTTGACGAACTGACCTTGAAATAACAATGTAGTCAGTGCCCCGCCCATTCACCGAGACCTTTGATCGTACGCCGTGTAACAGTCGCATGATCACTAGGATGAAGGCCTGTGGGATTCCCAATCTGCCCATCACCGCATGCAAAAAGGTATGATCCACTCTGTCGAACGCATGATCGAAGTCAATAGCGACGAGTGCCCCACGCACTCGGCATGCCGCTGCTAATGCGATGATATCTCGGTAGTCACTGAGCGCCGTATGTACGTTGTTCTTACCGCCGAGGCAAGTTTGATCCATGAGGAGTCTATCAGAAAGTGAAGACCGCAGACGAGCCCCAAGGATGCGCGCGAAAATCTTATAGTCGCAGTTCAAGAGAGTGAGTGGTCTATAATCTCCTGGATTTCTGCCACCGCGTGGTTTGGGTATTGGGATGATGATACCCTCCGTGAATTCGGCAGGTATCTCAGTCTGCGGTAACAGGAGTTCGTTGTACATCTGAATCCAAGTCCGTCCCATGAGGTATGCAAAGGCGCGGTAAAATTCAATTGGGAAGCCGTCCTGTCCTGGGGACTTGTTCGGAGCCCCCCTGGCAATTGCGTCTGTCAGCTCGTCCTCTGTTATCGCTGTGATGAAAGTCTCTGCATCCAGTGGTGGTCCTCTGTCTGGCATTTCCGAGATGACATCATGTAGTGTCTCGTGGTTCACATGGACAGGTCCATATAACTGGCGGAAATAGTCGGTAAACACATGCGCAATATCACGCTGGTGCACAACTTGCTGGCCAGTTTCAGAGATTAGTTCCCTGATCAATGTCCTGCGTCGTCGTTGGCGTTCTCGTACCACGTGGTGCATGGAAGGGGTTTCGGCAGCAACTGTGTCCGCCAATCTCGCCCGGACCATTATACCTTCCATTCTTAGTCTCGTCAGCTGTAATAACTTGGCTTTTATCCTGCGCATGGCCGTGTGCCTTTCCGGCGATGGTTGTTGGGTCATCAGCTCCCTCAGGGCTGTAAAATAAAAATCAGCTGTTGTGCGGGTCCACTGCGATTTGTCCTGCCCGTATCGTATCAACGTTCGCCGTAACGTTGGTTTTGCGCATTTAACCCACCACTGGAGAACCGAGGTGTATGCTCGTTGGCGGCGAACGCAGGTCTCCCAGGCCGCCTCTATCGACCGGTGACATTCAGTGTCACGTAAAAGTGCACAATTCATTTTCCAGTGACCTTTACTCCGCCATATCTTCTGACGCGTTAGTGAAATCGTACAGACGTACGCCATATGATCCGTAAAAGCCGCTGGCCAGATTTCGGCATCCAGTATCGTCGTCCGTAGAGCTCGTGTCACGTACACTCTATCAAGTCTACTCGCCGGGTGTCCCGTGACAAACGTATAACCCGGTCTGTCACCATGCTGCAGTTCCCAGGTATCCAGAAGCGCCATTTCGGTAATCAACGCACGCAGTTCCATGAATGGCACATAATGAGGTACTTGGTCCTTTTTGTCGACGACACAATTAAAGTCGCCGCCCACTATATAGTTATCAAAGCGTCCAGCGAACAACGGTGCTATCTCTTCGGTGTAAAAAGCCGCCCTTTCTCTTCGTTTTGTGGAGCCAGATGGTGCGTACAAATTGATGAAACGAACGCCGTCGACAGTGATCGCTATGCCGCGTGCCGAAGGGAGAGACCTGACGTCCTCCACTCCTATTCCTTCCCTGGTGAGAATCGCCACACCGCATCCACTTTCATCGTGCACTGAATAATGTGCCTCGAAACCGTAGAACTCTGGCGGCGATGTGAAACGCACTTCTTGTAGGAGTACAATATCCACGTCCGCAGCGCGTAACATATCTTTCAGCATTTGAATTTTAAGCGGTGTCCGTATGCCATTAATGTTTATCGTGGCAATGCAGTACGCCTGGCTGGTGTTCATCAGTTGTAGGGCGGTGTCATTAAGCGTCCATCTGCACCCCCGGCGCTCCTCAACACACGAAGTTGGTCAACATTTCCCGACCCCTCCCGGCCTCTGGGCAGGACTGTCCTCAATCGTCGCGTTCGTATTTTCATCCTGTTCCTGTTGGTCCATTTCTTGCGCCCAGTCCCCCAGCATATTTCCGAAACTGGTCGAAGGATGGAAGGTAACGTTGTCATCGCTCTGATGTTGGACAGTTGTCATCTCCACTTCCGCCTTCCGGTCACCAGAAGGAGAGTTCAAGTTTTCGTCGCCGTGTAGTTCCTGCGTCGACATCTCGGTATCTGTTGAATCCACTGGTCTCAGGTCGATACTGTCGTTGTCGTCCACTGTCCCCTCGGGACTATGGCTATCGTCAGCAGAAGTCAGTCGTCGCTTCTTTCTTCTCTTCGGCGAACGCTGTTTCCGTAGCCTTGCTTCCGCATCGGCTGTTGGGGTTGCGTATCCTCCGTCTTGGGCCTGGCCTATCACGCTCTCGGTGGAAGCACTGGCAGCCACCACGGATGAGCCTGGAGCGGCCGTCAGCTGCCTCTCTTGTGCGGTGTCCTGTGTCTGCTGTGGTGGAACCGGTGGTCGGAGTTCCAGTCCGTTGGTGTCCATGTTCTCTATAGGGCGCAGCTGCTGGTGCCCAACGGAAGTCTCCCTCACGTCGCCTCTCAGGGCTTCCACAAAGGTCAACGGTGAGACATTCGTCGGTTGTGGCGCCTGAACGTCATCCCGTGGAGTCTGCACTAAACGTCGCTGGAGGCATTCCGAGCGGACGTGACCTTCTTTCCCGCACCCCGAGCAAGTGCGAGGTTGCCCATCATAGATTATAATCGCTCGACAACCTCCTATGTACAAATAAGAGGGGACGTGCTTGCGCAGTTCTATCCGTATTTGTCTCACCCCATTTAAAACGGGGTACGTGGTAAAACTCGTCCATTTTTCGGCCGCATGGGATAGAACTGTACCGTATGGTCGAAAGGCGTCGGTAACAAGTTCAGACGGGACCTCAAACGGAAGTTCGAAGACTCGTATAGTGCGGATCCCCATTCCCGCGTGATCGACCGTAACCGCACCAACATTCCCGTCGGCATGACAGAAACGATACCCGTTCGGTGATCGTTGTAGAAGTCTTTCGCAAGCAGCCTCGTCAACAAGCTTGACATAGACGACGCTTGAAACGAGCGATAAATTGATTCCCACGATTTCCTGTGGATCGATTTTTACTTCTTCTCTGAAGAAACGTTCAATCTCGTGTGCCTTTGGTCGTGTATAGTCATTCGCAAAACTGAACTTCAAAGTCGTTTTTCTGTACGAGTGTGCCATCTCGTTCTAGACTCACAACACCGCACACGCGAAGCTGCTCCGGCGTAAACAAACAGGCGCGCGCACCACAGCGCGGCCGGCAGGCAACACGGTCCGCACTGTGTCACTGCCGAAGGCAGACTGCTGGCCGGTACTCAGAGCTTTACTTCTGCCAGTATCTCGTCTCCTACCTTCCAAACTTTACAGAAGCTCTTCTGCGATACTGGCAGAAGTAAAGCTGTGAGTAGCGGGCGTGAGTCGTGCTTCGGTAGCTCAGATGGTAGAGCATTTGCCCGCGAAAGGCAAAGGTCCCGAGTTCGAGTCCCGGTCGGGCACACAGTTTTAATCTGCCAGGAAGTTTCACTTTCGTCATTCTCCCAAAGTATGTTGCTCTCGCTACCACCCAGGACCTATAATAAGCAGTACTTCTTGACTCATACTGTTAGAACGCTCCAGTATTAGATGTACTCTCCACATAACGAATGATTGCGTGTTTGATATTTGTATCATAACTGAGTCGAATTTCGAGATGTGTTGATGAGTTTCTTTCCACTTTACCACTCACTGCTGAAGACCAAATTTTCCTCTTTAGACACAGGAAACCTGTTCTTTTTCCCGTCATGTAAAATGCGGAACTGTGTGCACGATAAAAATCGTTAACTACTTACGTGTTATGTTAACAAAGTATTCTTTGCTGACAATATTTCTTAGAGGTGTACGTAGAAGAATAGTTTCTCCCCAAGACCAGCGAGCAATACTATAAGTAACACACGTGTTGAGGAAGGCAATGCCTAAGACTGGAAATATTTGTAGATTAGAAGTGCGATGTCGCAATAAGCATATTGAAAATTCCGGCATTTACGATGGAACGTATTTTGAGCAACTGATGATGCCTTTATAAATTAAGACGAAACTAGTCTGAGTAAACCTAAATGGAATAGTGATTCACGTAGGCAGAAGACCTAAAAAACATTAATATAGTACGTGGGAATTTAGTTTTCAAATTCCGATTTACCCGAAATACTCTAGCCAATTTTATTTTATTTTATCAAAAAATGGTTCAAATGGCTCTGAGCACTATGGGACTTAACTTCTGAGGTCATCAGTCCCCTAGACCTTAGAACTACTTAAACCTAACTAACCTAAGGACATCACACACGTCCATGCCCGAGGCAGGATTCGAACCTGCGACCGTAGCGGTCGCTCGGCTCCAGACTATAGCGCCTAGAACCGCACGGCCACTCCGGCCGGCGTATTTTATTTTATCGATCAAGTTATTGTTTTCAATTGTCTTACATATGCAGGTAGTTTATAAATGAATAGTGCGGTTTCAAAAATTAATAATAAACCGATTTAGTACTTTACATGGGAAAACCTTACAGCACAAGCAGCGGCAGCTGTCCAAGTTTTTGATACGGTATCCGGTGTTCGCTTGTCTTGTTTACTGTTCAGGCGTAGTGTCTGTTTCGAAGATGACGACGCAGCAGGAAAAGGCTTTCTGCGTGCTGTGTTTTGAGGTGTCCAGACCTGTGATTACAGTGCATTGTGAGTTACGTGCACGCTTTAGCAAAGACATTCCACACAAGCATAACATAGGTATGCGGTAGCGACAGTTCGTGGAAACCGGATGTCTTTGTAAGAAGAACAGTTCTGGTCGACCTCGTGTCTCTGATGCAGACGCCGAAAGATTGCGCGAAGTATTTCACCGAAGTCCTTGCGAGCCCTTTAGTAAAGCATGTAGGCAACTATTCTTGTAAAGTATTACGGTGCGGAAGTTGTTGACTCAGCGCGTACATTTTAAACTATACGAAGTGGGGTTAGTGTAGGCTGGTAAAGTGTAAAGTGAAAAGACGCTACTTTTGTGAAGAGCTGCAGTTTAAAAAAGGAGGACACGGCTTCGTAGAAAAACTCATTTTCAGCGTTGAGGCCAGTTTCCATGCAAGTGGCAGGGTAAACTCACACAGTGTCCATAGGTGGACAGTGGGAAACCACATACGCTAGTAGCGCATAAGCCTGACTCTCCAAAAGTGAACGTTTTAGTGCAGCGTCGCGCGATAAAGTGTCTTGAACATTTTGCTTCGGGCATAAAACGGTGATGGGTAACTAATTTCTAGACATGTTGTGAACTTGGTTGTTACCCCAGTTCAACACCACTTATGGTGATTACATTTTGTTAACTGGACCGTACTCTCCTCCATTTTGAAAGGAATACAAGAGCTTGCTAACCATATTCACCTCCAGTGCTGGATTGGACGTGTAGCAACAGCAGCAAACAACCTTCTCCCATCGTCTCCCTCCACCCCTCCACGCCCTTTTTGCGGGATTTAACAACCTACAATATCTTTCTGTGGGGGTTTGTGAATGACCGAGTTTATGCATCGCCAATGCCCGTGTCCGTTAAGGAAGTTTGTGATCGGCTAAACATGCACTGACGACGATCACGGAGGGCATGCTACACCTAATATAGGAAGAATCTGATTTCCGTGGAGATGTGTGTCATGTGATCAGGGGTGCATGTATTGAAGAACTGAGATTAATGCATTAAAAACTTGCAATGTTGCCGCTGCTCATGCATAAATCGATTTATTATTAATTTTTAAAACCGCGCCATTCGCTTATAGACATCCTGTAAGAACTCAGCTGATTCTATGATCTCTTTCTTAATTGGTACTACTTCCTTTTCGACGTGTTCTTAGTGCATTGTTTTAGTCTTATGGTAGTTTACTTTGACGCTTACATTCAAAGTTGCTCTAAGATGTGCGGATGCTTGCGTTACTAACGAAGCATCTGGAGTGGCGTATCACCATGTGGGACTTGATTTCAAGTTTCGACTTTGTCCTGCAAATCATGGATATTGATATCCATTTTACCATCGACATGTAATCATCGACCCTAAAACATCGGTGTTTTTAACACGGCGTGAAAAGTAACATAGAAATAGGTCTAATATGATGTTTATGAACATGTCCAGCAATAATTATAATTATATACCCAGCAACTTCTGTGTCCAGTCTGTAGAAATAAAATTTCTGACAGAAGTTTCCCCTCCAGTCTATTACGTTTCTAACAATGAGCAGGTCCTGCTTTTGAGAACATTCAGAACATGACCATGTTGCTACGCTGTGGCTCTGGTTAGATGGTACCGGTGACGTGATTCGATACTCATGATGTATCTTGTTTAAGATCCAGACGACGATGTTCCAGATAATAACTGGACTGTGATGGTGGGCTCGTTTCTGCTCGTTTGCTAATTACTCTTTGCTTGTGCTGTTTTGTAATTTCACTCTCTAAATCAAATTTGGTTTTTCTATTTTCCTGTAGTGTACCAACATATTGCCTATCCTCACTGATAGTCGTTTCAACGGCTCCAAAAAAAATCTTGGTCGTCTCTAAAATGTTAAAGCAACTTGAAGGTGTATGTTATTGAATCTAGGGTCGAGCAACGGTGACTGGCTAATACGAGTGTGTTACCATGTGCTGTTCGTAGAAAGCGCCTTTCGATAAATTTTATGATGATACTCTTCAAGTTCGTTCCAGTAATGTGTATCGATCGCATGCTAAGTGTTTTTATATTCCATATACTTGTTACTGAGATTGATTTTCTGCTGAAAACGTACTCTTCTACACAAATTTCAAGAGTAACCACTTCTATAGCCCGCAGAATGTCACAACCATTTGCTATATTACAATATGTACGACTGTTAGTACGGGCGGTGCTCTGTCACAGTAATTACTGATATTACTAAAGAATGAACGCTGCTGTAAAAATATTTCAATCATATAGAACTTTGAATTCTGCCTATTGAAGACTTCTTGAATTAGTTTGACGTCTGATCTTTTCGTAGCTCATTTCTTGCTATTACACTTGATTATCGCATTACAATCATTTTCACTGCAGTAATCAACTCAGATTGTTTCTCAGCCTTTCTAGAGGTTTATTTATTTACTTTTTTTCTTTTTTGTTATTCAACTGAACATGTGGGCAAAACACGATGTACGACTATTTTCTTCCAGATGCTGTTCCTACTGGTTTAATCACTTGGACGGATCCCGATGTGAGACATGCTGAGAAGAAGTTTTGTTGAAATGATGAAAAAATTGTTGACAGTAGTAACAACAAGCTTTTCATTTGTGCTACCGGCGTAGCACAATTTTTTCTTGTAATATTTCGACTGATTAACGTACAGGCATCTTCAAGGTCAGTGAATTAGAGAATTAAAATTCCTTGACACTGTACTGTGGAATAAATGCTCTTGAGTCAGAGATAAGACTGTCAGCAACAAGAAGGTCAGTCATAGACGAAACTTTATGCGTCCAAGAATGAAACATAGCCAAGTGCAGAGTTAGAAAATATATAGCGCTTACGAATTATGTGGTTATCTTTTAAAATGGTTGTTATGAGTTCGAGTGCCAGGTATTTAAGAGTTCGCTATCTCGAAGAGATATGTTTTGAGGAGTGGAAGGAACGCATACACAGGAGTAGACTGAAAAACGTCCTACTTTGAAGGAAACCACTTTTAGTGGAATAAAATTACAAAGTTCATAGATCTGCAGCGTCAGATTCAATTATTTTTTGCCAGACCTCTGACTAGATATTTTGCGATTGAGTGAAAAAACACGTCTTGGTTACTTCTGCTCATACATTGCGATATAGACTGAGGTCGCAGTCTAAAGATAAAATTCAAGGTCGGGGAAAAGTTACGCACAAATGAGAGCAGTATCTCTTTCTGTCTTTTTTTCGGTGTATCTCTGTTTTAACTTTTTCCAAGTGAAACTGCTCCGAATGAGACGAGCCACTTTGCAAGAGAAGGCCATGAGTTGCTCCACTCAGCATGATACGCAAAAGACGTGAAAACTACAACAAGCATCTGCCCCAAACGGAAGCAACGTAAGAAGCATTTCACTTTACACGGGCGCTAAGCCTGCTCTCCCCTTTCCTTCTCAAACAGCTAAATATATCTGAAAACGAGTCATATAATTGTCACTGGTGCTAGTGGAAGGAGCAGTAATTTAAGATGTGCTTTTAGATTCCTACGTAACCACGCACTCGAAAATCACCCGTGTTCAGAAATAAACAGCGAGATATTTGTGACAATGAGGAATATGAAGTTTAAGCTGTCCTATTTAAGTTCCTGCCTAACCACACACATTCGGAATTTTAAAGAGCCAATGTTTATTTTAGTCTTCGTTTTCTGATTAGATGCTAATATAAGTAACATCGAATATTGCACAACGTACTTGTATTACATTTATAAGAAAGCCCCAGAATGTTTTAACAACATTAAAATGAAGAAAAGCGTATAACAGGAAGTGAACCTACTTCCTTTGTCTCTGTAATCCCCGACATTATCCATTACTCTACACCATAGTCAAAAGAGATTCGTCTTTTGTATTGGGTATCGTCGTACACATATCTCTTGAAGACTTACATAGGTGCGTCATTAACCGACATTCAATTGTAAGGGAGACGTGTCTGAGATGAATCTTCAATCAGACATCGCCTTGAAACGGTATACTGCGAGCTATAATACAAAATAGCTAAATCTGCGAAAATAAATATGACATCCGCCGCGAGCAGATGCATGTTATAGGTTTAAGGTCTTCAATGATACACCACCTTAAGGGCAGAGCACCTCTAAATGTCAGCAGTAACTAAAAAGAAGAAGAGAAAAAGGAATGATATCAGCCATCACTATAGCAGTCGATTATTAGAAATATTATAAAACACTAAATAATGTCTGGTGATCTGAATGGACGTAATCCGTTCCAGCTCATTTCTTCCCGGGGTTCGACCAAAAACATACGTCACTGAAAACCTAACGACGTAATGAACACACCAGCACTCCAGTTTTAAACTTGGAAATTTGAACCGGTGCTGCGGATGAGGATCAACCAGCCTCCGCTCATTTTGCATTTGGGATATTTCTGCGACTAAGCTGACATTAGCAACTTCGATAGCTTCCGCTCAGATTGTTGTCTCACGCAAACCGTAGTGACATAAAAGGCCGTCCCATGTCTGGCTTTGTGCTGCACAGTAATTCTCTGTGTGGTATGCGATTTACCCACAGTGACATTTCACGTATCGTCAGCGAGTCATCCTTCACGAGAATAACACGAATGTGTAGACACAGTAATCTTTTGATGGCGGAGGTCCGTTGTGCAATCAACCCGCTTCGACCAACTGTGATGCTCGACTCTCTGATGCAGAATATTGCTGCCGACCAGTCCAGTCACCCGTAATTGTTACTTCCGATCCGCGCTCAACCGTTCGCTTTGCGCTGGGATCACTTTACGGTTAGATGCACTGCGCGGATATCAAACAAGACCCGCCGGATGAGGAGCACACTGAACAGCCGGCGTTTTATGCTTTTCCCGGAACCTTTGTACGTCATGTCAGACCTCAACATCCACCAGGACGTACATATCTGCTATCGTGCAGCGGCATTAATGACACGGCGTCAAACATCACCTGTGTAAAATTAGTGTGGACTTGCTGTGAATTATTTCCACGTCTCTACTCTTCTCTGCTCTTTTCGTCCCTTCTGTTTCATCATTGCTCTGTCCCCGTAGAATGTCGCCATTTACGCAACGTGAGAGGTATCCGTATTACACTACTTTAGGCACTAAAGTGTATTACGTCACTTTATCCTGTTTTGGCATATAGTTAAAACATGGGGATGAGGGCCGAAACTTCTGCAGTTGCTTTGTTTTCTGGTAATATTAGCCCTATCTGACTGTCCTGTACCCAAATCGTTACGTCTTCTTTGTGTATTTAACAATCCAAATATGAGAATTAATACCAAGTGTGTGTGTTTGGCGGGGGGGGGGGGGGGGGGGGAGGTGGAGGCGTGGTTTTCTGTGTCCACCTTTTGATAATATTGTAATATTTTACTGAATTTTTTTAGGCAGATTCCATTGTATGTTTCCAATTTTTCAGTTAAACTTTAAATTTATGTTTCAGTGGTAGATGTCACATTCCACAGTAATTAGAAGTTCAGGGCCTTACTGACACATCATTATCTCTTTAAAAACAACTATGAACGAAATTTGCTTCCTTTAAATTCATTCGTGATGGTCATCAATAGTACACGTTACTGAAAATGTATTGATATTGCTAAGAGTAGTGCTAACGCATGCTATTTTCATGTTCTAATCTCTACTTACAAACCAGTACTTCTTTAAAAATTATGTTGTTAATATAAACCAACACAATCAACGACTTTTTTATTTTTTAGGGTGGACTTAAAGTGCGTCCCCCATTACGGTGCGTTATGAAAAAAGCGTTGGTATTGTTAGGGTTAATGGCCGAAGGCCAACAGTTTTCTTGTGCATTCACTTTTGGAGTTTTGAGTCTCGCAACGTAAAATAATGGCAAGTTGACCTTTTGAACAAGGTACAGTTTCTTAATTTTTATGTTCACCTAGACACGTACCGGTGCTGCCATACCACCATCAGAGGGTATACAAAAATTGAAAACACTCACCTAGAAACTGCCGTTATATCTCAGTGCTGTATACTTCTCGTGCGGCCCTGTTAGTAGACTAATACTCTCGCTCATTTTAGAAATAACACGTGTTTTGATTTTTCGTGTACGCGGCAGATTCACGCTAGTTGTATGCGGTTATTAGTGATGGTAAGCGCACGTTTGCACGTGTCATTATCTGGATGTGGGGGTATGTTTGCATGTCTTTGTGCTTTTCCTGTGCAGCTGTTTGTTAACTATGTCCTGCGTATGTGTTCTTATGCTTTTTTTGGTTTGATAGTGTGTGTTGTGTATGTTGTTGCGTGGTAGTGGATGTATGCATGTTTGCGTCTGTTGTTGCGTGTTTGTGTGTAAATGGCTCAATGTGCATGTGTCTGTTACCATGTGAAAGGGATGAGATGTAAACTTATTTTTTTTATCTGCCTACATGTAAAACGTTATTGTCACCAGCAATCGTTGACAAAGGCGGAGTTCAACAAGATACAGCCAGCATGGACAAAATAACGATATATTATTTTGAAGTGGAAATGTCTGAATGCTAGCGAGTACTCTATTCCTCAATGTTGAATTTTACGTAACAGATGTAAAAGTTACCGACCCGAGTGCGTTACTTGAGAAAAAAGTAACGGTGTAATAAAACCAAGAAACTGACAGCTGTATTGTAATTAGTGAAAAATGACTTCGAGCCTGCGAATTTCGAACACAAACCTCCAAGCTGAGAGTACTTACACTTCTGTGAAACACCTGCAAAGATGTAGATGGAGATGATGCTGAGATGACACGGGTTAAGGCAGAGAGGGGATATGGATGGAGATGTCAATGTGACTGGAAATGGAGATGGCACGTAGTGGGATTATGATGTCGATTTTGATGTGATGACGACAATGCCATTGGATAGTATTACATCCGATCAAATGAAGATGAAGTTTTGGTTGAGGAAGACTATCTGACAATTACAATACAACAGTGGTGATGTTGTGACGACGATAATATGATGACAATGTTTATGTATCAAGGATGATGATGCCATCATGAATATGTTGTGATGATGATGATATGATGGCAATGGTTATGTATAAAGGATAGTTATGCCATAGTGAATATGAATTGTTATAATTTGGAGCTAGATATCGCGAGAGCAGAGCTGTTTACATAGGCCAAAATACATACAAACATGACAAGGCACACAAGTAAGTCAATGAAGATGTGAAGAGATGGAGAGGGTTAATGGGTTCAGAAAACGGAAGATTACAAGTCATAAATCACTACCTCAGCGCTTGCAGTGTGTGAGAAGGGTTAAAAATCTGAACTGATGTGATTTGGTTCAAAAGGTTTCAAGAGTGCATTGATAAAAAACAGAAAAAAGTGAAGTCAGAAAAGTGCTTTTTTGTATATGGTTAAACTCGCGCATTATATTGATTTGAATGTTGGTTATGTCGTCAAATCATTAACTATTCACGTGAATTTCCGCAGTTCATCGTTTTGTGGTAGGTTCACTCTGATTGACCACCAAGTCTCGTCACCCGTGAAGATCGTTTCCAGGAAATAACTGTCCGCGTTTTTCATTTCAGTCAAGCCGCGGTAGACGTCCAAACGTAATTGTTCTTGTTCGGCAGTGAAGGCGCGTGGGACAAGCTTGGTACACTCTTTTCTCTCCTTAAAAACAATCTGGAGAATATCTTGGACATTAGATTTATTGTTGCTATGTTAGGATTTGTAACATACACTATATGATCAATAGTATCCGGACACCGCAAAAACATACGTTTTTCATATCAGGTGCGTTGTGCTGCCACCTACTGCCGGGTACTCAATATCACTGACCTCAGTAGTCATTGGACATCGTGAGAGAGCAGAATGGGGCGCTCCTCGGAACTCACGGAGTTCGAACGTGGTCAGATGATTGGGTGTCACTTGTGTCATACGTCTGTACGCGAGATTTCCACACTCCTAAATTTCCCTAGGTCCACTGTTTCGATGTGATAGTCAAGTGGAAAAGTAAAGAGACACGTATAACACAAAAGCGTACAGGCCGACCTCGTCTGTTGACTGGCAGAGACCGTCGAGAGTCGAAGAGGGTCGTAATATGTAATAGCGAACATCTGTCCACACCAGCACACACTGAATTCCAAACTGCATCAGAATCCACTGCAAGTACTATAACAGTTAGGCGAAAAGTGAGAAAACTTGGATTTCATGGACGAGCGGCTGCTCATAAGCCTCACATCATGCCGGTGAATGCCAAACGACGCTTGGTGTATGGAGCGTAAACATTGGACGATTGAACGGTGGAAAAACGTTGTGTGAAGTGACGAATCACGATACACAATGTAGGGATCCGATGGCAGCGTGTGGGTATGATGAATGCCCGATGAACCTCATCTGCCAGCGTGTACAGTGCCAACAGCAAAATTCGGAGGCGGTGGTGTTATTATTTGGTGGTGTTTTTCATGGAGGGGGCTTGCACCCCTTGTTGTTTTACTTGGCACTATCACAGCACAGGCCGACATTGATGTTTTAAGCACCTTCTTGCTTCCCGCTGTTGAAGAGCAATTCGAGGATGGCGATTGCATCTTTCAACACGATCGAGCACATGTTTATAATGCACGGCCTGTGGCGGAGTGTTTACACGGCAATAGCATCCCTGTAATGGACTGGACTGCACAGAGGCCTGACCTGTATCCTATAGAACACCTTTGGGATGTTTTGGAACACCGACTTCGTGCCAGGTCTCGCCGACCGACATTGATACCTCTCCTCTGTGCTGCACTCCGTGAAGAATGTACTGCCATTCCCCAAGAAAACTTCCAGCACCTGATTAAACGTATGCCTGCGAGAGTGGAAGCTGTCATCAAGGCTAGGGGTGGGCCAACACCATACCAATGGAGGGCGCCACGAACTTGTAAGTCATTTTCAGCCAGTGTCCGGATCCTTTGATCACATAGTGTAACACATTGACGCACAACGGCGGCACGTCTACTACCTTCCGGCACCTGCTCACAATGATTTTTCAAAAGCACACCTGTTGTTTATAGTCGTTAGTTCAAGCTGCCACCATAGCTACTGCTCTCACGTCGCTTATCCACCAAAAATAAAATCCAGTCTCGGGAAGTTTGAGCTATTTAACGTGATTAGCAAATTTGGCCTGTGACACGACTGTGTTGTACTTGAGTCTTGAGAAATTTCGAAAACCCACCAATTTAGTGTGGCACAGTGGCTCAATGGTGAAGCGGCGAACAACGGATCCGTATGTCATAGTTCCGATCCGTGGTCAGTCCCATGTTTTTATCTACGACTCTTAATTTCTTTCAATTCTGACAATGTTTGCTAATGTGTAAAGTACCAAGCTGTACTGTGATTCGGTGTACATGTTAAACTGTAAGGGCTGAGTAAATAAGTTCATACGTTGGTTGAAGGCCACATCACACCACTTCCGATGAGACAGTTGTTAGTGGAGCATCTGTTGAAGCAGTACGGGTGGCGGGTCTGTTTCTTATTGTAAATGCAGTACAAAGAACAAGTGAGCAAGTTCCGCCACAGTTGAATTTTTACCAAAAATTTGAGTTTCTCAAGATTTGTGCATAGGACAAATACGAGGCATGTTTGGTCTTATTTGAATTTTTGGCGTTAATTTAACTTGGCACAACTGGCTCGTTGCCACCAGTTTAGGTTGATATATTTAGCACTCAAAATGTGAATTTATCACTATTTTTACATTGTACAAGTGACCTGATGATCATCTCTGATTTTTTCTCAGCTCAAATGGACCACGAAGTCTTATCATGGACTTTATTACTTCATCTAATTTACAAATAGTATTTCAGTGGTGGTTAATTCAACGTGCCACTTCTGCTTTCGTAAGTGTAGGATCCCGAGCAGACTCCGTGTCCGTTGGCTTCCGTAAAGCATTCGATATATTCCTGTACTACCATCTAATGAACAAAACACGAGCGTACGGGCTGTCAGACCAGCCGTGATACTGGATTGAAGAGTTTCTAGCAAATGGAGTGCAGCATGTCGTTTTCAACGGAGAGAAGTTATCAGACGTGAAAGTAGCTTCCGACGTGCGTTATCGGATTGTAATAGGCCCATTACTTTTCACATGTGTATAAATGAAATAGGAGACAACATCGGAAGTCCCACGAGGCTTTTCGCGGATGATGTTGTATACAGAGAAGTCACGACTCAAGAAAATTGTAACGAAATGCAGGAAGACCTACAGAAGATGGACCCTTGGTGCGTGGAGCGGTGATTGACCCTCAGTATAAACGGATGTAATGTATTGGGAATACATAAATAGGAAAAAATGGTTCAAATGGCTCTGACCACTATGGGACTTAACTTCTGAGGTCTTCAGTCCCCTAGAACTTTGAACTACTTAAACCTAACTAACCTAAGGATATCACACACATCCATGCCCGAGGAAGGATTCGAACCTGCCACCGTAGTGGCCGCGCGGTTCCAGACTGTAGCGCCTAGAACGGCTCGGCCGCCCCGGCCGGCCATAGATAGGAAGACCCGTCATTGTATGATGACACGGTTTCAGAACAATTACTGGAAGCAGTTACTACCATGGAGCGATTTGAAGCGTAACGATCACAAAACTAATCACAATTAAGGCAGATACGAGACTGAGATTAACTGGTAGAATCTTCAGGAAATATAGTCCATCAATAAAAGAAGTTGCTTACATGGCTACAATATCCGATAGGACTGAATAGGACTGCTACATAAAGTAGACAAGACACGAAGAAGAGCAGTAAGCAGTTAATAGAAGTATGCCTCTGTGGTGTCACCGCCAGACACCACACTTGCTAGGTGGTAGCCTTTAAATCGGCCGCGGTCCATTTGTATACGCCGGACCCGCGTGTCGCCACTGTCAGTAATTGCAGACCGAGCGCCGCCACACGGCAGGTCTAGAGAGACTTCCTAGCACTCGCCCCAGTTGTACAGCCGATTTTGCTAGGAAAGGTTCACTGACAAATACGCTCTCATTTGCCGAGACGATAGTTAGCACAGCCTTCAGCTACGTCATTTGCTACGACCTAGCAAGGCGCCGTTACCAGTTTGTATTGAGATTATTATTGATGTATCAACAAGAGCGATGTACACCAATTATGGATTAAAGTTAAGTATTACATCAACTACGTACTTTATTTGCTACTATTAATTCCCTTAACTGTTCCAGACCTCGCGCCACCTGCGTGAGCTTAAGCGCATGCCTTTCTGCTTCACCTCATAGTGACTTGGCTGTCTTGCCAAGTCACAACAGCCTCAACTAAGAAGCAGCAACAAACGATTGGCATTTTTCTGCTGAAACGTAGACTGCTCTAGGGCTGTAGCAAGGAGAAGAATAGCGCTGGCGCAATATATTCGTAGAAAGTCACTATGTTACAAAAAATTTTTGCATTACAAGCGAGCGGAGGCAACAGCAAAAAAGAGTTTTGAATAAACGCAAGAGGGAAAGCTGGATCATGTACTGTGAATCGTTACGAAAAGATACGAGCGTGACAGAGGTATGGCAAAAGATCAGATGTTTTAGAAATGAGAAATCAAATACAAAATTCGTCGATAAACAAACGTTTAATTCTTCATGCATTCCCGGCGATCTGTTGACATCTTGGATATTCGGGAATCCAGTCAGATGTTCGCGTCGTTCTCGGACGATATTTCAACAGCGTGCCTCGCTGTCATCTTCAGGTGCTACCTGAGACTGGTCCTTGGGTCGATAGAGTCCCGTCCCAGGTAGCACCTGAAGAAGACAGCGATTCACGTTGTTGAAATATCGTGCGAGAACGACTCGAACATCCGGCTGGATTCCCGAATATCCAAGATGTCAACAAATTTTTTGGTTAGAGCCGTTCTTGGACAGAATTGCACCAGCTTCAACTTGCAATGAAGATATTTACTCTCGTGGCGATGAAACAAGGGAATTGTGTTCCCCTTTTACAGAACAAGGACTGATTACTGCGTTACGAAGTTCACCCAATACAGCATCAGGTACCGGCGGAATAAATTATAGCAAGTTCCGAAAACTGCCATCTGCGGCACTTTCTATAGTTCGAAGGTTGTACAATGAAATCTGGACTTGTGGTCCAGTACCTCAGGAATGGGCGAAGCAGGTTTTATTTCTTAGACTTAAACCAAACAGAGATACTCTAAACCCGTCGTCTTACAGACCGGATGCACCATCTTCATGTTTATCAAAGACGTTAGAAAGAGTGTTTAAAAACAGATAGAATGGTGGACGGAGAGGAATAATGTTTGTCCCAAGATCCAGATTGAATTTCGGACGGAAATAGTGCACTTGACAACATAGGGATTTTTATCAACTGACATTCAACGGACTTTTGCACCGAGTGAAGTGGCGCAGTGTGTAACACACTGGACTCGCATTCGGGAGGGCGACGGTTCAAAGCCGCGTCCAGCCATCCTGATTTAGGTTTTCCTCGATTTCCTTAAATGCTTCAGGCAAATGACAGGATGGTTCCTTTGAAAGGGCACTAACGATTTCCTACCCCATCCTTCCGTAATCCGAGTCTGTGCTCCGTCTCTAATGACCTAGTTGTTGACGGGACGTTAAACACTAATCTCATCCTCCGGACTTACGTGAACCTGTTTTCGATATTCTATGATGTAGCTGAGGCTTATGTCAAAGTGAAAATCACATTATTGGAAAGAAAACATGTTTTCAATTCCCATTGAAACTAGTATGTGGAATTAAACCTTTGGGATGGGAAAGAAGAATCTGTATTAAGTACAATGGTAAAGGCATCGGGCCTCGGTTAGTCGACAATAGTCTCACCCTCAAGGAGTTATACTAAGCCCTCTCGTGTACATATGTGTACGCAAGACCTTGGAAGACGTTCATCGCCGAGGGTAACTACCACGAAATTCGCTGATGCCGTAAATAATTTGACAGAGCAATGAAAAATCTAAGTTGAAACAAGGTCCTGGGAGTAGACAACGTTCTATTACAGCTACTATCAGCCTTGGGAGAGACAGCCACGACAAAACTCTTCCATCTGATGAGCAAGATGTACGAGACAGGCGAAATACCTCCAGACTTCAAGAAGAATATAATAATTCCAATCCCAGAGAAGGCAGGTGCTCACAAATGCGAAAATTACCGAACTATCAATTTAATAAGTCGTGGTGGACAAATACTGACACGAATTCTTTACAAACGAATGGAAAAATTGGCAGAAACCGACCTCGGAGAAGATCAGTTTGGATTAAGTAGAAATGTAGAAACACGCCAGGCAATACTGACCCTATGACTTATCTTAGAAGATATGTTAAAGAAAGGCAAACCTACATTTCTAGCATTTGTAGACTTGAAGAAAGCTTTTGACAATGTTGACTGGTTTACTCTCTTTCAAATTCTAAAGGTGGCAGGGGTAAAATACAGGGAGCGAAAGGCTATTTACAATTTGTACAGAAAACAGACGGCACTTGTAAGAGTTGAGGGGCATGAAAGGGAAGCAGTGGTTGGCAAGGGAGTGAGACAGGGTTGTAGCCTATCCCCAATGTTATTCAATCTGTATATTGAGCAAGCAGTAAAGGAAACAAAAGAAAAATTTGGAGTAGGAATTAAAATCCACAGAGAAGAAATAAAAACTTTGAGGTTCGCCGATGACACTGTAATTCTGCCAGGGACAGCAAAGGACCTGGAAGAGCAGCTGAACGGAATGGACATGGTCTTGAAAGGAGGATATAAGATGAACATCAAGAAAAGCAAAACGAGGATAATGGAATGTAGTCGAATTAAATCAGGTGATGCTGAGGGAATCAGATTAGGAAATGAGACACTAAAAGTAGTAAAGGAGTTTTGATATTTGGGGAGCAAAATAACTGATGATGGTCGATGTAGAGAGGATATAAAATGTAGACTGGCAATGGCAAGGAAAGCGTTTCTGATGAAGAGAAATTTCTTTACATCGAGTATATATTTAAGTGCCAGGATGTCTTTTCTGAAAGTATTTTTACAGAGTGTAGTATGGAAGGGAAATATGGACGAAAGGCAGTCTAGACAAGAAGAGAATAGAAACTTTCGAAATGTAGTGCTACAGAAGGATGCTGAAGATTAGATGGGTAGATCACATAACTAATGAGGAGGTACTGAATAGAATTGGGGAGAAGAGGAATTTGTGGAACAACTTGACTCGAAGACGGGATCGATTGGTAGGACACGTTCTGAGGCATCAAGGGATCACCAACTTAGGAATTGGAGGGACCGTGGAGGGTAAAAATCGTAGAGAGAGATCAAGTGATGAATACACTAAGCAGGTTCAGGAGGATGTAGGCTGCAGTAGTAGTTCGGAGATGAAGAGACTTGCACAGGATTGAGGAGCATCGAGAGATGCATCAAACCAGTCTCTGGACCGAAGATCACAACAACAACTTTGCCTGTATTCGACCGCTAATTCCGTAGAAACAGCAAAAGAAGTTATCGATCGTGCTGTATCAAACTTAAGAATTTAGTTGAAAGAGAATGACCTGGAGATAACGCCGGGTAATCATAGGTAGTTATTTTTACCCCGAAGACTTTCAGACTGCCCGGACTGTATGAGGATTGGAGGTACAAAAATATCCTATTCTGGAGTCAAGTTAAGTTTCTAGACATGTGAATCGACGTGAGACTAACGTGGAGACCCCACATAAATGATATGTCTTCTAAGTTATAAACAAAGATGAATACATTGAGATGCGTGGCGAGCTCATGGTGGGGAGCACAGCCGAAAAGTCTCCTCAAATTGTATAGGACTCTTATAAGAGCAGTCTTGGATTATGGATGCATATTTTATCATGTTGTTTGATGGAAGGTCTGCATATTTTATCATAATGTTGCAGGAAGGTCGATATTGAAATTAGACAGACTTCAGTATCGCTGTATTCGAATATGTACTGGAACCATGCTATCCACACCTACCAATACTCTCCTTGTTGAGGGAGGGGAACCGAACCACCAGCTGAATATCAGAAGGGAAAAACAGAGAACAAATTAACTTTAAAGCGAATGCCACAGACAAGTCACTGGCTAATCAATGTCACAATGAAGTATTGCTCGGACACCGAAAAATTTGATTGTATCTCTAGAAATAGAAGGAAACCAATGATTATGAAATCTCTTGAATGGTGGAACCTGTAAAAAAATAAAATACAGAAAAAGATATTCACGTCAGAATTTCTTGCCTCATTCATCTACCGAAAATTAATCTTTGATAACATCGTACAATATAAAGGTTATCCAAATTTTAAGACTGAAATCAGCATTTTGCTCAATACTATTTTTCTCAGTTCGTCGAAGATCTATAAGAATGGATCCAAGACCTATTACAGCGATGCAATGGTATGTGCAAAACACAACCCTGCAGAAAATCCCATGTTGTCTACCTAAGGAGGTAACAATCTATTACGATGAAGCCAATGCAGTTAGAGAAGCAGTAAAATCTGTTAGAGCTTGTAAACGAAGCTGTATGCTGATATTAACAGATTCCGTGATGTTCAACCCCTTAAATACGAGTAACCTAACCACCTAGACACACTGTGTACATGATGTGTGAATTTTTGTTAGTCTGCGTTTTCTTTTTTCAATTACTGTGTTATAATGACTTTATAAGTAGACTAAGTGGTGACATGTACCAATCATTTATTGATACCCTAGATATTTTTGTAAAAACAATTCACGAAGTGTGCAGTAGAACAACCATTAAGGAAGATCACTGCAAATCTGATGGCTGGCTGTATGACGATGGCCTAACGCCAAACAGAAATATTTAAAAAAAGATAGTCTCCGAACGGTTGTGTAACCTGGCAATTTTCACATCAACAAATCATTGCCAAAGATGAAAGAAGTGAAAAGCAAATACGGGAGCACTGTATCGCTTTCCCATTCTCCTCCCGTCTCATGTTTCTTACACTTAGTAGTTGTTCAATATTGTGTTGTGAGAGCGTGTGCTAGGCGTCACTCATGAGCGCTGTGCCAAGTTAGAGAAATCCACTGCGTCGCCAGTGATTGGCTTTTGTAAAAACATCGCGTCATTAGCACTGTGAACTGCTTGAAACAGATCAGATACTGTGAAAAATTAACGTTTATGGTCACTTTACACCTGAGTACCTGTGTTTCAGATAAATGTATTCAGTGGCGGAGACATATGGGGGGCGCGCCCGCATTGCCACTCGCGCCGCCCCAGCCAGTCAGCCCACAAGCTATTCCTTCGCTTCTTTCGTCAGTCGACTTGACTGAATCGAGTTATCGAGTAGTTGTACTTTCCTATGTAGCACGAGCATAAACGCCCTTAATGATCGTGATTCTGTTATGCAAGCGTTGTCTGTTTGTCCTAGATCTGACTGTCATGGCAGGCCGCTGTGGCCGAGCGGTTTAGACGCTTCAGTCCGGAACCGCGCTGCTGCTACGGACGCAGGTTCGAATCCTGCCTCGGGCATGTATGCGTGTGATGTCCTTAGGTTAGTTAGGTTTAAGTAGTTCTAAGTCTAGGGGACTGATGACCTCAGATGTTAAGTCCCATAGTGCTTAGAGCCATTTTAACTTTGCACACGCTGTACAAAATTTAGACTTGTCTACGTGCATCTATTGCTACAGTTGAAAGAAGTTTTTCAACATTGTGTGGTACAAAGACACGACTGAGGTCGACAATGAAGGAGGATCGACTTAATGGCTTAGCTGTGTTGAACACTCATCCTGACATTCCCAATTGACGATGTAATTAAACAAACTGTCAGGAAGAAAGGCGCATAGAATTCATCATTTAAGGAAGAGAACCACAACTGTAACTTTTTTATATCGTAAGATGGGATTGTCTTGTATATGTGTATAATCAGTTTAAATAAAACATTCTTAGATTTTGCATGTGACTTGATTATTTTTTATTATAGTAAAAGTAAAGGTAGCTCAAGATATCTTTAGCACCCCCTCCTTGAGGTTTTTCTGCATCCGCTACTGATTGCGACCTTAGTTCCTCTCACAGCAAGAATAATTAAAAAACAAACTGCTTTAGCTGCCACCAGATTCATATCGTCATCTTTATATGGAAACAGTCGGTAAGAATTGAGAACAGATCGTTATTTTGGATGAGCGAACCTTGCTGTAAGAAATGTACGAATTTCTACTCCTTTTGTCGGCCGCGGTGGCCGAGCGGTTCTAGGTGCTTCAGTCCGGAACTGCGCGACTGCTATGGTCGTAGGTTCGAATCCTGCCTCGGGGATTTATGGGTGTGATGTCCTTAGGTTAGTTAGGTTTAAGTAGTTCTAAGTTCTAGGGGACTGATGACCTCAGATGTTAAGTACCATAGTGCTCGGAGCCATTGAACTTCTACTTCTTTTCTCGCAGCTACTTAGTAATGTAACAGCTTTCAAATATAGCGACAAAATCTATTTTGACATGAATATTATTTAATTGCAAGAAGATCGTTATGGATGAGTTCTAGAAGCGTTGAAGGGCGGTGATTCGTTAGTCAATGATAGTAAGTGGGTACTGTAGGGCGAAGTGTTCAACACTGCTAGCGATTTCATGTGTTAAACGTGTCGAAGGTGCAAAATCGTTTCATGTCACATGTTTATTTACTTCTATGGTACTGTAGTGCGAAGTGTTGAACACTGCTAGCGACTTTATGTTAAACGTGTCGAAGGCGCAAAATCGTTTCATGTCGCATATTTATTTACTTCTATGTGCGCGTGTAACTCGAGTCCCGGTATCTCGTTTATCTTGTCAGATAAATTCGCTTTGAAAATCTAAGCCGTAAAATATGAAAACGCTTTTCTGTTATGTGTATCTAACTTGGTGTGTGTGTGTGTGTGTGTGTGTGTGTGTGTGTGTGTGTGTGTGTGTGTGTGTGTGTGTGTGGCTGTGTGTGGTGTATTTTCGAATACTGAGTGGTGCAAAAATAGGATCAGCTACAACCTACATTTCTGCTTTATACAATTTCACCGACAGTATCCTTGTGAAGAAATCGTTCATCACATTTTCCTGTGAATATCTAAGTTAATAACTTTGTATTTTTCAGAATTTTTGAAAATTGCGAATGTTGTACATAACACATTTCGTGGATAATTGGTATTAGTTATTTACAGTTACTGTAGCATAAACTACCGTGTTACATTTAATTTTCCTTTTCAAGATGAGTTTGTACTGTCTGCATTTATCGTAAATTAAGAATGTTTTGCAGTGACCATAATCTCAAAAATAGATACAGAGAATCAACAATTTTTCTCCCAGACTTCTTTCTTCCCGTAATAGAGATCCGTTTTCGGGTGTTAATAGCCTCAGTTCCTTACCAGTCGCATAACAGATTAAGAAATTAAAAGAGAATCGACAAGCTTAGTTTGGCCTTATTTTCTTTCTGTTATGTAAAACGTTGCACCACTCACAACGCAGCCTCATTGTGAATGCTGTTTTCGAGCACAGGATCAATTACTTGATGCTTATAAGCACCTGGAAATTTCTCTGACTACTTCCACGTGAATGAAAATTGCGGGGTTACCGCGAGTCATCTACGAAAGATACCAAAGTCAACTCAAGTACTATCGTCTCTTGAGGATGCTGTCTCCACCCAAGGAAGTCCACCGTCTGTCACTTCTCGCTCACTACTTCACTGCGAATGCGGTATCAATGGCAAGGCTAGGCGCCCTGAACGGAGAGACAGCGGCCGGGGAGTTCGAGGTTCTGACTTCCTCTGAAACAGAGCCTGTGAGACTGACTACATCTGTTGAAAAACCAGTTGCTTTCGGTGCCAAGGGGAGGCAAAAGCAAAAGAATAACGGTTTAGTAGTCGTCTTCAGTTCAGACGTTTGGAGGATAATGGTTCAAATGGCTCTGAGCACTATGGGACTCAACTGCTGTGGTCATAAGTCCCCTAGAACTTAGAACTACTTAAACCTAACTAACCTAAGGACATCACACACATCCATGCCCGAGGCAGGATTCGAACCTGCGACCGTACGGTCGTGCGGTTCCAGACTGTAGCGCCTTTAACCGCTGGGCCACTCCGGCCGGCTTTGGAGGATAATGGTATCTCTTAGGCAAATGGCAGCAAGGGATGGAAGGAACATGAGGTGCACTCAGAATGTATTAAAGAGGGTCTCCTGTTGAAGAGACTGTTTCGGCAGTCACTGAGGGAACAGAGAACCACCAGCTGCAGATTTTTTCGCGCGTTGGATCAAACGATATCTGTCGTCTGGGCTCAGAGATAATTCCAGCAACAGGGAGGGTGGTTCAGAAGGCTGCTCGTGGACGCAGATGTTTCCACATTCAAAATCAGTTAGCTCGTGACGTGCTGCCATATTCAGCAAACATTTGTCGGTAAAAGTTTGCTCAGATTTCGTGTCCACAAACTCACCACAGGCAGGGCCAGGTAAGGCCCAAGCGACAACAGCCGCCGTTTCAAGCTGAGAGGGGCGCCAAACGGTACCAACATGATGGCTATCCAGCCCACAGTTCATAAAGTGCTACGGCATGTCTTCACGAATTGGTTCTAAAGCATTGGACGGGACACAGAGAACCTGTACCTTGGCCGGCCCGTTCCCTGGATTTGACGCCTGTAGACTTTTTTTTCTGTGGAGAAAGCTGAAAGCCATTGTCTGTAAAGTCATACCAACTACATCTGATGATATGCAAAGACGTATTACTGGAGCCTGCTCGGACATCTCCCCTGCAATGCTAGCACGTGTGCAGTAATCATTCCATACCAGACTGGAAGCGTGATACTGCGGGTGACGGTGGTCATTTTGAACACAGCCTGTGATGGCCAGTTGTCTCGTTACTGGTCAGAATCCACATGACTCGTGTATGCACTTGTGTTACTCTTTAGTGTATGCTACCACAGGTATTGTTCAAGCGTCGATGTGGGAACTTTTCAGAATACTATATCTCGTAAACCACTCGCACTAGAATGCTGCAACAAACGCCACTGACATTCTGATTTATCCTACTTTTAGAGTGTTGTTGTCAATAGGCATTGTTCCATTTAAAAAGTGTATTTTTTCATAAAAATACGCTTTTTAAGCATTGTTACACTCTGAATTGTTACAGTCTGTCGATTGGCTAATAATGCGAGCCCCTGACTACCAGTCCATTCTATGAAAACGGAATATCGATTGCAATTTCCATTTTCGCAATATTTGCGGTGCAAGTTTTAGGTGATTCACCCTGCATAGTGTGTATCAGAGGAATGGTCATTACTCAGGGTTGTGACCGCAACGGTCATTCGAAGCAAAAACGTCGAGTAAACATGGGCTCTGAAATGCATACCTTAAGCTTCAGTCTTGTGAAACAAATGTCTTCTACAGTTAGCTCTTTATTTTCATGGTTTTGAGAGGCTGTGGTATAGACCAAAACAACAACATCAGAAAAAGAAATCTGGTAAAAGTATGCACCAAATTGCATACCTTCTGAGCTACGAACACTTGTTCATATTCGCTATTGTAAAACACATAGCTTCTATTGAACAAGTGCTCACAGCCATTTAGGCATGCATTTTAGAGGCCACGTTTACTAGGCTTCCTTGCTTCGGATGATCATTCCTGTCATATCCCTGACTGTTGACTATTCCTCCTTGCATACCCTGTATGGACTCACTGGACAAAATAAGAGTCACCACTTTACAAGAGTGCACCGATATCTTTTGCAATCGTGTAGATGTTGTAGAACTAGTACCAGTCAGTCTAGCTACCCTTAAACGATGTATAAGTCGCTACCGAACCCGACAATGCTTCACAATTGTCAGTAAGTGTGGAAATTGGGTATACATCCTAATGTCCTCCCCCACCCTCCCCTCCATGTCTTGCTGCCCCTATTTTCCTGCCCGCTCGTTTTGTCCAACTCCACCTCCCCCCTTTGTATGTTCATTTCCTCCCTCCCCCCTCCATTTCGCAGTCCTCTTACCCCTCTCTCTGATACCAAGCCATGTTTATTGTTATTGGAAACGAAACGTTGATCGGAAGTTGAATTCGCTTAAAATTAATCGATAAATTGGTTGGGATCATTGGTATATGGGACATGAGAGACATATCCAGCAGCTGTATTTGTGAGGATAGTAGCTGTTTTCTGGAAAACCAACTGCGAGGAAGAAAACAAAATAATACATGACTGTGTATACAATTTTTGTTTGAAAACGTGTGTAAGGAGAAAGAATATACAGAGTGATTCAGGAGGAACGTCACTCAGTTTGTGAGGTGATTCTGCATGTGAAAATAAACCGAAATAGTCCAATGAATATGTGTCTGAATTTCGATCTTTACGGAACTGGAGCTGGTTTAAGACTACACATATCCATGAGCGATTATAAAGACAAGTGTGAATATTACTTACCGAATTGCTGGGTATGCACTGTGGTAAAGATAATAATGGCGAGTCAGACGACTAATCCATCCTGAAAGAGATGATCAAAAAGACCTTCACGAATCTCAATGCACTTGACAGCGGATGGAAGGTGTATTGTGTTGCACATCGATGGTTGTATCGACTGTCTGTCATGCGGGCAACAGCGTCGGTGATGCGAGCAACAAGTTTTTCGAACGTATCCACCTTTGTAGTGTACACATCCCACTTTCACCAGCCCCATAAACAGAAGTCTAACTGCGTTATTTTTATTTTATTTTTATTTACACGTCAAGTTCCGTAGGACCAAATTGAGGAGCAAATCTCCAAGGTCATGGAACGTGTCAGTACACGATCATGTCATATCATGATTAGGTCAGGTGATCTGCCAGGCCAGCTACTGGGTTCGACACTGCCCATCCACCGTTGACGAACTGTGTTATTCAGATACTGGCATACTTGTGTGGTACAGTGAATCGGTGATCCATCATGTTACAGGTGCATTTACGATCGTTACTCTAATGTCACTTCTTCTAAAAGTGCAGGTCGGTGTTCTATCAGGAAATGTGCGTATGCTGCGGCGATTTGGCAGGAACACATACCCTATCACCAGGTCATCAATCATACCACACCAGAAGTTCACTGTGTACCTAACTTGGAATGTTGTTTCCCCTGTTTTTATGGATTCTTCATCGACCATGTATGAGAAAGGAGAGTGTTCATGACACCATTAGGTGTAAATGTAGCCTCATTTGTGAATAAACTGTATTGCACCATGTCTCTCTGTATAGCCAACAGTTCACAAAATCTTTGTCTGCTTGTAGAGTTATGTGGATGCGGATGTTGCACAGGCTGCACATGGAATGGCCACAAGCAGTGCATGCCACACTCACTTTTTTGGAATATCAAGCTGACAGCTAATGTGTCGTGTCCTGGTGATGGGACTCAGTTGTACCATTGCAATAACGTTTTCCTTTCCCTCAACTGGCAGGACAGACTCACGTTCTGATGTTACAGTTACATTGGGTTGTGTTCTGGATTCAAGAAATGTTTGAAAAATCCTGGGAATGATCCTGGCATAGGGGACTCATCTGGTCTTCTATTACAGCTGCACAGACAGTGCAATTACAGCAATCACACATAAATAATATATCTGCCATTCCTGAATGGGTGAATATATGTTGGTATTCACGGACACAATGGAGTTGCTCAAATAAACAACAGTCAAGCACGATACCCACACGGCCTCACGATAGCTCACTGATGCAACCCACGATTGCACTCTGGAAGTGCTTGCTGCTGTTGCCTCGGTGCGGCATCACAGTGCTACGATTTGTTGGAGAACCCCTGCATCTCTTGTAGGCTGGATCAGTCACCTGTCCCAGCATTAGTCTCTCCACCACAGCGCCACAGAGCATTTCGGTAAGTAATATTCACATTTGTTTTCAAAATCATTCATGTATGTGTGTGGTCTTCAATCCACTCCAGTTCCGTGACCATAGACATATGTTCATAGGACTTTTTGGTTAATTTTCACATGTTTAATCTCCTCACAAATTATGTGACATGTCTCCTGAATCACCCCATACATGGATAAAACACTTTGTGTAATGGTTTGCACGTCCTCCTATAGTAGTTAAAACTAACTGCAAGAAATAAACCGAACCCATACATTTTCACAGTACAGCTCCGCATTTTCTTTCTCGCAGTCGGATTTAACAGTTAACCTCTGCATTGCCGTTTAAAGGAGTATGTACCATGTCTGACCAAAGGTGCATTAGAATATCGGGTACAACTCTGAAACAAATTGGCCAAGAACTTTTTAGATGTTTGGTAACATTGCTTTCCCTGCATATATTACATGCATATTTATAAATTTGTGTATGTTGAAATTATATAGCTTGTCAGTCAGAACGTTAATTAGAGTGTGGTGTAAAAATTTGATCTAATTCGGTCAAGAACATTTGGAGATTTTTGGTAACAACATTAAACAACGATTTCTCTTCATACAGTAGCGTAGATGACGGTGAAGGGGTACTTGTGTGTTAATAGATTGTGCAGAATTAGTGCAGTAGACGGGGCGTCGTGGAGATGTAACAGAATGGGAGAAACAAATTATGATATTTGTAAGTCCCCATGCCGACATAGTGAATGACGTTGCCCTATTTGTTGGTGTGTCGGTGCATACGTATCTACAGGGTATAGTGTACCAGCCACAGCCAAGCACGGAATAAGAACACTGGCCGTAAAGAAATCCTAAGCGGCAGTGGCCGAAGACATCAATCATCCCTTGTCGATGCTAACTGTTCTCAAACCTGACAGGAACTTCTGCTGTCGGTGAATTCAGCGAAACAGTTTCCAGACGAACACAGGGAAGTGAACAGCATGCAGTGTACATCCGGAGTCGGGTACATCGTAGGAGGCCATTACTCTCATTAGCACAGAAAATCTACACCTTCAATGAACCAGTGACTGGAGGCGAGTAGTATCATCCGATGAACGGCGATTTCGCCTCTTTTCAGATGATGTGAGTGTACTTAGTGAAGCATTTATCCCACAGTATGTGGAGGGTATAGGGAGGTGGTTCAGTGATATGTTACAGAGTGTTTTACATACCATGATTTCATCGTATTGAGGGTATCATGAACATTCTCGGTGATCAAGTGTTGCCCTTTCTTCTAAATTTTCGTGATGAGTGTGTGGTTGATACGCGAAGCTGCATTAAATAGGTTACATATCTAAACTGTTCATGACAAGGAAGGTTGAGTGAGTATCATGTTGCTCGTGAATTTCAGCGAAGTGTCTAAAACAGGTGGATGAGGCGCTGTTGCCAGTTCTTGGAATTCCCGTGTTGTTAAGCGCTGCGCCTTGCTGCTTGTTTGCAGGCAACTCGGAAACACGGCGAGAGTCTGACTGCCAGTAGACGAAGTGTCAGTTATTCATAGAAAATGTTTCGGTGCAAGCCACAACATATCTGAATACTGCTTCGAATTCGTAACAAAGAGACGATTCGAATATAATTATCACTACACTTGTACAACCAATAGTAACAAAGCTATTATAAGGGAGAACCGATAGATGTACTCAAAGTACCCTCCGCCACACACCGTCAGGTGGCTTGCAGAGTATGGATGTAGGTGTAGATATGTACAAAACTGTTTATAACAAAAGTTACAGATAGAATATTTCGGTATGTATTACGCCATCTAAAAGATAGTGAAGTCAGAAACAGAATGTGCAAATTAAACACACAAAACAATGGCAAATAATCTGTTATAAGTAACATATTATTTTATTATTGGTGAGTCACAACACTGAGTTCTCGACTTGCTAAAAGATTTGCCTCTGCATGAAAGATTCATGCCATTGTGTCAATTTGTTTATGTTTATTTAATAAGAAATTTGTGGATGAATATTTATAAAAAAAAATGGTTCAAATGGCTCTGAGCACTATGGGACTCAACATCTTAGGTCATAAGTCCCCTAGAACTTAGAGCTACTTAAACCTAACTAACCTAAGGACATCACACACACCCATGCCCGAGGCAGGATTCGAACCTGCGACCGTAGCAGTCCCGCGGTTCCGGACTGCAGCGCCAGAACCGCTAGACCACCGCGGCCGGCGAATATTTATAAAACATCTCTTTTAATCGTGAGAGAGAAACTGGCGAAAATAATGAAGATGCTCATTTGGCTACCAATTGCCATTCCAGTTTCTACAAAGTATAAAACGTAATTTAATGTTACTAGTGCGACCATGTGTAACTAGAAAGAAAAGATGTTAAGTTGCAATTGTTCTAACATGTTGTTCTTGTTATCTCCATTCCAAAGACTGGTTTGATACAGCTCTCCGTGCTACTCTATCCTGTGCAAGCCTCTCCATCTCCAAGTAACTACAGCAGCCTAGTTCTTCTGAATCTGCTTACTGTATTCATCTCTTGGTATCCCTCTACAATGTTTACCCCCCACGCTTCCCTCTAGTACTAAATTGGTGATCCCTTGATGCCTCAGAATGTGTCCTATCAACTGATCCCTTCTTTTAGTCAGGTTTTACCAGAAATTTTCCATCTCCCCAACTTTGTTCTGTACCTCCCCTTTAGTGACGTGATGTACCCACCTAATCTTCAGCATTGTTCTGTAGCAGCACATTTAAATAGCTTCTATTCTCCTCTTGTCTACATTGTTTACCGTTCATGTTTCATTTCCATACATGGCTACACTCCATACAAATAGTTTCAGCAAGGACTTCTTGACGGCCCAGAGTAGCTGCGCGGTTAGAAGCGCCATGTCACAGATCGGGCGGGCACCCCCGCCGGAGGTTCGAGTCCTCCCTCGGGCATGGGTGTGTGTGTGTGTGTGTGTGTTGTCTACAGCGTAAGTTAGTTTAAGTAGTGTGTAAGTCTAGGGGCCGATGACCTCAGCAGTTCGGTCCGATAGGAATTCACACACATTTTAACATTTTGACTTCTTGACACTTAAATCTATACTCGATGTCAACAAATTTCTCTTCTTCAGGAATGCATTCCTTGCCATTGCCAGTCTACATTTTATATCGCCCCAACTTCGGCCATCATAAGTTATTTTGCTTCCCAAATGTTAAGCAGTGTGTAAGCTTAGGGACTGATGAGCTTAGCTGTTAAGTCGCATAAGATTTCACACACATTTGAACATTTTTTTGATCTTCCCTGAGGTCGGCTTCTGCCAGTGTTTCTATTCTTCTGTAAAGGCTTCGTGTTAGTAATTTGCAACTGTCACTTTCTAAACTGATAGTTTGGTAATTTTCACAACTGTCAGCACATGCTTTATTTGGAAATGGAATTATATAATATTGTTCTTGAAGTCTGATGGTATTTCGCCTATCTCATACATCTTGCACACTAGATGGAAAAGTGTTGTCGTGCCAAGGTTGTCAGTAGTACTGCCGGAATGTCGTCTACTCCTGGTAGTAGCGGATAAATATGGGGCCGCCTGCATAGCCACCCGCGTCGCCCCCGCCAGACAGCCCGCGCGCTATTCGTTCGTTTCTTTCTCCAGTCGACTCGACTGAAGCGAGTTATCGAGTAGCTGCACTTGCCTATGTAGCTCGCGCGTCCACTTAATCGTATTGTAATACGTTTCTGTAAGGCACACAGATAGCTAACCACATACCTACGAGAAAAGTCGCGGCCATTCTGGTGATCTCGATACCTTATTCTGTCTGGCATTTGTTCGAGAAAAATCGCCAATTTTTTTACTATTTTCTTGTACAGAAAACCTTCGATACGTAGCGTAATAAATACGGACTATTCGCCGAACACTTTTCACACGCTGTGCAAAATGTTTGCTTGTCTACCTGCATCTATTGCTACAGCAGAAAGAAGTTTTTTAACATTGTGGCGTACAAAGACATGGCAGAGGTTGACAATGAAGAGGATCGACTTAATGGCTTAGCTCTGTTGAACACTCACCCTGACATTGATTGTCCTATTGATGATGTAATTAACCAGTTTGCCAGCAAGAACAGGCCCATAGAATTCATAATTTAAAGAAGAGAACCACAATTGTAACCTTTTTATATCATAATATAGCATTGTCTTGTAGATGTGCTTATCAGTTTGAATAAAACTTTCTTAAACTTTGCATGTGACTTGATCATTTTGTATTACGGTAAAAGTAAAGGTAGCTCATGATGCCCTAAGGGCTCCCTCCTTAAGATTTTTCTGTATCCACCACTGACTCCTGGAGCCTCTGGAGCCTTGTTTCGACTCAGATCTTGCAGACCTATGTCAAGTTCTTCTCGCATTATCATATCTTCCATCTCTTCTTCTATGTCCACTTCCCTTTCTATAACGTTGCTTTCAAATCCACCTCCCTTTTATAGACCTTCTATTACTCCTCCCAGCTTTCAGCTTTCCCGTCCTTGCTTAGAACTGGTTTGTCATCTGAACTTTTGATATTCATATAGCTGCTTCTCTTTCCCCCAAGGCCTCTTCAATTTTCTTGCGTACGTCATCTATATTTCCTGTACTGAAATATGATTCTATATCTTTACATTTGTCCTCTAGCCATTCCTGCTTGGCAGGTTTGCCCTTCCACTCAATTTCATTTTTTAGATGCTTGTATTCCCTTTCGCTTGCTTCATTTCCTGCATTTTTAAGTTTTCTCCTTTCATCACTTAAATTCAGTACCTCTTGTGTTAGCCAAGGATTCATACTAGGCCTTGTCTTTCTACCTACTTGATCCTCTGCTACCTTCACTATTTATCTCTTAAAGCTACCCATTCTTCTCTTACTGCGTTCCTTTCCCTTGTTCTATTCAACCATTACCTGTTGCTCCCTCTATAGTTCACAACAGTCTCTGGTTCTTTCAGCTTAACGAGGTCCCATCTTCTTAATTTCCTACCTTTTTCCAATTTCTTCATTTTTATTCTACGGTACATAACGAAAACACTGTGGTCAGATTCCGCATCTGCCCCTGGAAATGTTTTACAGTTTAAAACCTGGTTCCTAACTCTCTGTCTAACCATTACATAATCAGTCTGAAACTGTCCGGTGTCTCCAGGTATCTTCCAAGTATACAAACTTCTTTTATGATTCTTAAATCAAGTATTAGCTATGATTTAAACTATGCTCTGTGCAAAACTCTACCATGCGGCTCCTTTGTCATTCCTTTCCCTCCAGTCCATATTCACCAAGTACTTTTCCTTCTCGTCCTTTTCCTACTATCGAATCCCAGTACCCTATCATTATTAAATTTTTGTCTTCTTCAACTATCTGAATAATTTCTTTTGCCTCATCATACATCTCTTCAATCTCTTCATCATCTGTGCAGCTTGTTGGGATGTAAACTTCTCCTAGTGTAGTAGACGTGGGCTTCGTGTCTATCTTGGCTACGCTAATTTGTTCATTATGATGTACATGCTAGATTACCCGCATTCCTATTTTCTTATTCATTACTAAACCCATTCCTACATCACCCCTATTTGATTTTGTATTTAAAACCCTTTATTCATCTGACCAGAAGTCCTGTTCTTCCAGCCACCGAACTTTGCTAATTCCCACTATGTCTAACTTCAACCCATTCAATCCCTTTTTTAAATTTTCTAACCTTCCTGCCCGATCAAGGGATGTGACATTCCACGGTCCGATGCGCAGAATGGCAGTTTTGTTTCTCCCGATACCGACGTTCTCGTAAGTAGTCCCCGCCTGGAGATACCAAAGGGTGATTATTTTACCTCCAGAATATTTTACTCAAGAGGATGCCATCATTTTTTAACCGTACGGTGGAGCAGCATGTCCACGGGAAAAAATTACAGCTGTAGTTTCACCTTGCTTTCAGCCGTTCGCAGCACCAGCACAGCAAGACCGTTTTGGTTTATGTTACACGCCCATATCCGTCAATCATGCGGACTGTTGCCCTAGCAACCCCTGAAGAGGGTGCTGCCCTCCTGAGGAATCACATGTTTGTCTGGCTTCTCATCAGATACCCTCCATTGTGAGTGTACCTACATTAGGATTACTTGTATCGAAAAAAATGGTTCAAATGGCTCTGAGCACTATTCGGCTTAACATCTGAGGTCATCAGTCCCCTAGACTTAGAACTGCTTAAACCTAACTAACCTAAGGACATCACACACATCCATGCCCGAAGCAGGATTCGAACCTGCGAGCGTAGCAGTCGCGCGGTTCCAGACTGTTGCGCCTAGAACCGCTCGGCCACGTCGGCCGGCCGAGTACAGACGTATGACACAAGTGCCACCCAATCATCTGACCACGTTCGAAGTCCATGAGTTCCGCGGAACCCCCCTCATTCAGCTCTCTCACGATGTCTAATGACTACTGATATGGAGTACCCGGCAGGACGTGGAAGCAAAATGCACGTAATACGAAAAACGTATGATTTTAGTCGTGTCCGAATACTTTTGATCACATACCTCTGCATCTTCCAGTTACTCATTTTCTGTCGCCTTCCTCATGCAAATAGTGAGTGTTAGCAGCTATTATTTTTCCTGTCGTAATTGCCAACACAACACCTTCAAATGAGCCTTACTAAAGATTGAACTTGCGATCTCGCAGTCAGCGGGTTCCTTGTTAGAGTGAGTTTCACGCACTGCACTACGCAGTGACAGTAGCAGCAGTCGCTGTTTGATTTGAGCACATTGTGGTAGTTTTTCCCCGTCAACAGTTCACAATAACTGTCAGGCAATTAAGTTGGAATAAAATCTTGTTAACCATTTTTGAAGTCAGAATTAAGGGCAGTTTGCCACCCTGAACTTTGTCAACTGTACATCAGTAACTTAATTTTATGAACATGACCATAAATACAACGGATGTGTTATGATGAGCTACGTTCCACGTCATTCATGTCTTTTGGACATTCATGTCTATTGTAATGTTGAATTAAACTGTTATTCAGGTTGAGAAGATTCCTTGACAACCTGTAACCAGTTATCAATGTGGGGAGTAATGTGAGTATTCTTTAAGTAAAAAACATTATGGCATTTTCATTTTCATTACGCGTATAAATTTTACAGTGGCGTAACGAAAGAGCGATTCTATGTCTTAGAGATGTTCAGATGCAAAGTTCATCAGAGGTACCCATATACAAGCCACCAAACATGAGATATTGTATATTGTCGTTCTACATCCGTGTTATATTTTATTGCAATTCTGTTATATTTTCCGTTGATACATAATAACTACATCTCGCTGATGCTTTTTGTCTGTCGCAGCACACAGAAACAGGGTCCAGCGTCACACACTTAAGTGAAAGTATGGCATTTTTGGCCGGCAGAGCCCGCCTCGGACCGTTCGGCTGCCAATTATGCAAGTCTTTCGATCTGACGCCACTTCGGCGACTTGCGCATCAATGAAGATAAGATGGTGTGATTTGGACAAAGAAGCACCCATTCCCTGAGTGAATAAAATCTTCGAGCCGTCTAGAAATTGAACCCTGCACCCCGAGGTTTTGCGGCAGCGACACTAAACACTAAATCACGGTCTACAGACACAGTAAAGACAGGTGAATCACGATCGTCCCACGACAAAGGAAAAATTTTTGTGCACGGCAACAGTAACACACTTGGGAGCAAATCTGTCAAAATATTTCTTGGAAAGAATGCCTTTACGTTGTTTCGTCAGAGCAGGATTCGAACTTACGACCGTAGCAGCAGCGAGGTCCCGGACGGAAGTGCCTAGAAAAGCTTGTCTACAGCTGCCGGCTACTTGTATCGCTAAGGCACGAAAGCCATCTCACCGACACCAAGGTCTATCGTTCATGGGGGTAGATATTTAATATTTCACAATTTAATTTGCAGTTTATTCATCGGCTGTTCGTTTGTCTGGGATTTATGGCTCAAAAGATTTCATTATGGCACAATGTAAAAGTGCACAACAAGATTCCTAGATTAGTTGTTGCTTAATTAAATTAATGTCTGGTTGTGTGTTCGCGCTCCAGTGGTTGGGAAGTAGCAAATTAGTTTCTTCAGACGATTAATTTCACACCATTTATCTGTTGCGATAAATCATTCCTCCCGTCTTTCACGATGACAACAGTGGTCACAGAGCCGCATGCACACGTTCACACTCAGACATCCCATCCATTAAATCATTTGATCTTAACCGCCAAAAATATTACTGTGAATGTTTGAAACAGCAAATGAAACATTAAATCAACCTCCTAACAGTTTGGCATCCCTGGGGGATCTAATCTTCATTTAATAATTCCTGCTGGATATTGCATATCTGGAGAAATCTTTCGACTCTCTTTCCAGAATCGAGGGCATTACCAAGACTAGAGACGGTATTAGCGTGATATGTCCTGAGGGAGACTAATTTTTAATGCCGTGTTCTTGTGTTTATGGTGCGATACTTCCAAGTATCATGGAAACTGTCGGCGTGGTTTATCTTTACAAACAATATGTTATCTAAATTATAACTTCACGTGTTAGTCATTAAAACAAGCTTGGATTAGTCTAATGGGATCGTCAACGCATTTTTGTTTTGTTTTGTTCTTTTACAGGGGTAGATAAACCCAACAAATATGATTATTCCCGTCGTAGTAAACACTATGGGTATCAAGATGAGTAGAGCACATAGAATCATGAAACACCTGTGTGAGTAAGCAGACGCACAGAACAGACAGTTTTGGCGTTGCTGAATGTATTTAGGGAGGTATGAAAAATTAAGGCCGCCCGTAATCCGACGACTGGTTTCAACAACACAGTGCCTTACGACATGGGTATAGGGCTATTGTAAGCGGCACGCTCTTGCCTTCCTCCGACCTTTTAACTGGTTTACCCTGCCAGTTACAGGGACTATACATTTTAACTTCGACTCAGGATTATGATTAGAGACACACCCTGAGGTGACAAAAGTCATGGGATACCTCATAATTTCGTGTTGGACCATCTTTTGTCCGGAATAGTGGAGCATGTTGATGTGGCACGGACTCAACAAGTCGTTGGAAGTCCGCTGCAGAAAAATTGAACCATGCCGCCTCTGTAGCGTCCATATTGCGAAAGTGTTTCCCGTGCAGGATTTTGTGCACGAGCTGATCTCTCGATTACGTCTCAGAAATATGGAACACACCAGAGACGCAATTGGCTGCCAGTTCCTCGGCCACAAATCACCAGCCCATGATTTGCCTTAATTGCACATAAACATCTTGTGCTACATACCTTCTGAAATCTGCTAAGGGCTTATTGAAGCCATACCATGCAGATTTTCTTCTGTATTGCGATCCAAAGGTGGACAAACACACTGCTGAGCAGGTGGCCTTAATGTTTTAGCTCAAGCATGGTAGCGTACAAGATTGGAAGATGAGCAAGACGCAGATCGGATGCATGCAGTAGATTACCGTTCATGGTTGGGACACCAAACAGGCTGAGTGTGGTATTTACGGGATTTTCTAGTCTCGATAATGCAAATGCTGGACTGGTCCCCAGTTTTCGTCTCAGAAAATACGACACACAAGCAGTTAAAATACAAACATACACTGAATGAAGATTACACATTTCACAGACAGATGGTGTATAAAACTTTCCTCCATTAGGTACCTGACAACTGTGGTGACAGGATGGATATTCAGACACACAATAAAATAAAATAATTGGCCAAATCTTAAGTGCAATGGAGCTTATACTAGATCGGTTAAATGCTAACTAATCTGTAAGTGCTAGCCTCTTCCCTGCAGTTTCGCCCGTGTATGTATACGACACATATACTGAACACATCTCGACGTCCCCCTCTCTGTGTCCACTTCATACTCCCTCTCTCTGTCCATCTCATTCTTCTGCCTCTGTGTGTCTCCTCCGCCGAAATCTGTTTCTTCATAATTCCCTATACCCCCTCTCTCTGATAGTACCCTCCTCCTCAAACCCTCAGTTCATATCCTCCTCTCCCTCTCTCTTTCCATCTCCGCCTCTTCCTCTCCCTCTCTCTTTCCATCTCTACCTCCTCCTATTTCTTTCCAAACTATGCAGCACCCTTCTATCCTTCCACTCTCCACTTGCTCCCCTCTCTCTGCTCATTTCTTCCTGTGTCTATGCCAACCAGCCTCCACCTTGCTCATTGACACACATAGCCCCTGCAACAGTTCAGTATTTCAGGGCAATACTACACCAACACAACACACCTGCCATGCAGGGCAACCTATATGAAGGAGCCCAGGAAACCGTATCTTACCCCTGACATATAGGCTGACATGTAATATAAGTTGATTTTTCAGGCTGATACTGCTCCCACACAAAATGCCTGGTGTGCAGAGCATCCTATATGCTAAGGACAGGAAAAAAACATTTTTAGCAGTCTCCACTCCTATTGGAACTGGAGGTTATGAACTCCAGTGTGCTGAGGCTCGTGAGGCCTACTGTTCCTCTGCCTTATGTGGTTGAATCGATCCAGGGGCCTGGGAGGTGATGCCTGACATAACACATACATACACAAATGATAGGTCAAAATAAATACTAGAAGTGAATTTTAGCCTGATCATGACCTATCGCAGTTGCAAGTAACGCAATTTGTTTATATGGTTGTCACGAATGTAAGCCACAAAAGCAAACACACGGGGGTTGATCAAAATTATGGAAACACTGAACATAAATGCAGTTGGTAACCAAGCCTGCAAGTTGTGCTATTGTATGTAACCATGAACAGTACTTGTGCAATGTCTTAAATATGTTGCAAGTGTCAGTTGTGATCGGAACAGAGTTCTGTATAGTCATGAGTGAACTGTGTCGGAGCTAGGTGACTTCGATCATGGGAAAAATGTTGGAACCTGCATGATGAGTGCTTCTGTAACCAAGGAAGTCAAAGTGTTCAGTGTTTCAAAAGATGCCAAATGATAGATTTATATCGTGCGCAGGGAAACTGGAAAACAGCATCTGCTCAGCCGCAATACTGATTAAAGTGTGTGTTCAGTGGCTGTGACGAAAATTAAGAGGACGACAGCTGCAAAAGTCACTGCACAGCAGAACTGCATGTCGCATTTGCAAATCCGGTCAGCATCACAACAACATAAAGGGAGCTCCATAAGCAGGGAACAGCAGGGCGAGCCTGAATTCCAAAACCACTGGTCAGTGATACAATGGCCATAACAGGAAAACAGCGGCGAAGGCATAAACCCTGGACTTTGGAGCAATAGAAAATGTGATTTGGTCAGATGAATCGTGCTGTATTCTCCTTCCACATTCTGGCTGAGTTTATGTCCCAAGAGCGAAAGATGGTGGGCTTTCCTTGATGATTGGGGCAGCTATATTGTGATATTCCTTGAGCCCCATGGCTAATTAGCAGCATACCATGACTGCAAAGGACTGTGTGACCATTTTAGCTGGTCAGGGTCATCACATCGTAGAGTGTTTGTTTTCCCTTGGTGATGCTGCATCTAAGACGACAGGACTTGCAACATCCAGGACTGGCTTTTCTGAGTGTGAGGACGAAGTTCTGAATCTCTCTTGGTCACCTCAGTCACCAGATCTCACTATCATTCAGCGTTTTTGGTCGACCTTGGAGAGTGAAGGATGGGTGGTCACTATCCACCTGTATCATCGCTACCTGATCTTGCCACTGCTTTGCAGGAAGAATGGGATGAGATCACTTGAAAACTACAAAGGAACTGTACTCCACCATTTCGAGAGGATCAGAATCCATTTTGAATGCCAACGATTTTCCCACATCCTATTAGTCATTGTAATATGATACTTTTATGGTGTTCCCGTATTTTTGCATACCCCTGTATAACTGTGCGTGTACACAGGGTGACAATTATTGAACTATATGAAATAAAATCGTCATAACTTCTGAGTGGTTTGCGTTAGGACGTTCAAACTGCACAGCTGGCCGCGGGGCATGGTGGAAATTAGTATGGTTTGGTTTAGCGACGAAGCCCCCTTTCATTTGGATGGGTTCGTCAGTAAGCAAAATTGGCTCATTTGGAGAACTGAGATTCCGCTTTTTGGGATCGAGAAGTCTCTTCAGCCTCAACGGGTGGCAGTATGGTGTGCAATGTCCAGTCACTGAATAATTGGTGTGATATCCCTTGACGGCACGGTGACCAACAAACGGTGAGTGAAGGTTTCGGAAGATCTTGTCATCACTATTATACAAAGTGAGTCTGATTTCGAAAAGATGTGGTTCATGCAAGACGGAAATCGACCCCATCGAAGCAGGAGAGTGTTTAATGTCCTGAAGGGGTACTGTGTGGACCGCATTCTGGCATGGGCCTGAATTGGCAGCCATATTCTCCGGGACTGAACAATGCGATTCCTTTTTGTGGGACTGTATTAAAGGCATGGTGTAAAGCAAAAACCCCAAAACCATTGCTGAGCTGAAAACAGCCATTCAGGAGGTCATCGACAGCTTCGATGTTCCGACACTTCAGCGAGTCATGCAGAATTTCGCTATTCGTCTGCGCTACATCATTCCCAATGACGACAGGCATATCGAACATGTCATAACCTAAATCTCAGTATCTGCAGTGACGTTTACATGTTGGATAAAGTGTATGTATACCGTAGTTTGTAACTAATTTACGTTTCTTTTTCCATATAGTTCAATAATTGTCTCTCTGTATTTGTGAGCAACGAGGGCTGGTCGGGAAAGAAAGAGACGCCGCATACCTCGACTTAGTATTCCGCGAGCCATATTCCTCGAGAGCAGAAGTTCAGGAGTCGGCGGAAGAGTGATCACGCAACAGTGGCTTGCCCAATGGACCAATGGATCTGAACTCCCTTTGTGCTCAATGAAAAAAATAAAAAGAAAAAAAGCCGTAGCTGGTATTTAGCTCCGAGCTTGCCGCTCGTGGGCAACAAACACTTGCGAGCGCATTTATTGCGAGCGGCTCGTGAGCTCCTCGGCTCGTAACTGTGTTCGCACCTTGAGGGACTGATATAGTACGTTGGTGGTAGTATGTTTCTGCCTGTGGTGTGGTGCTGATATTCCTGCGGGCGCTCGGCGTGTCGGGGAGGGAGCGCGGTGAAGTTTGCAGGCGAGTTGTGGTTCCTGAGGGAGCGGGGCAGGCCTTGCTTCTGGTGCCCCTGGGCGATCGCGGGGCGTGCCGTGCTGTGAGAAACTGCGTCGACCGCGCTGATAATCGATCTGCGGGCCGCGTCTGGTGGAGCCGCGCCGCGCCGTGCCGTGGCGTGCTGTGCTGCGCGGCCGGTCCAGCACTCGTTAAGGGCCGCCTCGTTACTCGCGGGACTTTTACGACGCCCGACGCCGCTGCGACGGATTTACGGCGGCTCGGGGTAATTGTGTACTTTGTATACGCCCCGCGGACGCTAACAAATACCAATTGCCCGGCTCCCCTTGTCTTCCTTTTTCCCTTAGCGGCGCGTGGAAAGACGCATTCACGGTAGCAGCCGCCTTGTAGCGTTTCATTAGCGGTCATTATTCAATAAGCACTCCGGCATACCGTCAACACTTGCGAGTAAATCATGGAGGTGGCAACGTTCTCTACTCGCCAGGTGACGGTAAACATAAGAGGGTTTCTTAATGGGCGTTAATAGTTTCACGCAGTAACGCAATATTAATTAAAACTCTTTCTTAATGGCTCGCTTACGAAAGCAGCATGATCTTGAATCTTTCCGGCAGATATTTCTAGCCAGTCATTTGACATACAGTCGATGTCCCCACGTTGATGAATCAGTGTGTGAGTAAAGCCCACGCGGATAGGCAAGTAACGGAATAGCTCTAATAAACTCATCAGCAAAACTGTTGCGTCATCGCGTTATGTCGTGCATGTGTGTTGCTTTTGTGCCTGCTCCTGTACCGATCGGAAGTTTACACTTGAAGTTGTCTGTAAACATACACGCAGTTTACCATAAGCGCTACGACAGGTAGAACGCCACATTCGAATGAGTCGCAGCGTTTTAATTAAAAGTACTCTGAGGTGACAAAAGTCATCGGGTGGCGATATGCACATATACAATGGCGATAGTTTTGCGTATACAAGGTATAAAGTGCCGTGCACTGGCGGAGCTCTCATTCTTACTCAGCTGATTCATATGTAAATGTTTCCGACATGATTATGGCAGCACGACGGTATTTAACAGACATTGAACGCGAAATGGTAGTTGGAGGTAGATGCATGGAATGTTCCATTTCGGAAGTCATTAGAGAATTCAATATTCCTATATCCACAGTGTTAAGAGTGTGACGAGAATACCAAATTTCAGGCATTATCTCCCACCACGGACGACGCAGTGCCGATGGCCTTCACTTAACGATCGAGAGCAGTGGCGTTTGTGTAGAGTTATCAGTGCTAGTAGACAAACAACAATGAGTGAAATAACCACAGGAATCAATGTGGAACGTACAAAGAATGTATCCGATAGGACGTGCGGCGAAATGTGGCGTAAATGAGCTACTGCGGCAGAGGACCGACGTGAGTGCGTTTGCTAATAGCACGACATCGCCTGCAGCGTCTCTTCTGGGCTCGTGGCGATATCGGTTGGACCCTAGACGACTAGGAAGCCGTGGCCTGGTCAGATGAGTCCCTATTTCAGTTGGTAAGAGGTGATGGTAGTGTTTAAACGTGGCGTAGACCCCGCGAAGCCATGGGCCCAAGTTGTAAACAAGACACTGTGCAACTTCCTGGAAGTGCAGAAGCTCTCCTGTAAAGTTTGGAAAGTAGGAGACGAGGTACCGGCAGAAGTGAAGCTGTGAGGACGGGCAGTGAGTCGTGCTTGGGTAGCTCATTTGGTAGAGTACTTTCCCGCGAAAGGCAAAGGTCCCGAGTTCGAGTCTCGGTCCGGCACACAGTTTTAATCCGCCAGGAAGTTTCATATCAGCGCACACTCCGTTGCAGAGTAAAAATCCCATTCTGAAGACACTGTGCAAGCTGGTAGCGGCTCCATCATAGTGTAGGCTGTGTTTACACGGAATGGACTGGGTCGTCTGGACCAACTGAACCGATCATTGACTGGAAATGTTTATGTTCGGCCGCTTGGAGACCATTTGCAGCCATTCATGGATTTCATGTTATGGATGACAATGCACCCCATCAGCTAGCCACAATTAGTCGCGATTTCTTTGAAGAACATTCTTTGCAATTCGAGCGAATGATTTGGCCACCCACATCGATTGCTATTGAACAATTATGGGACATGATCGAGATGTCAATTCGTGCACAAAATCATGCAGCGGCAACAGTTTCGCAATTATGGACGGCTGTATAGGGAACATGGCTCAGTAGTTCTACGGTGGTTTCAACGACGTTTTGGATCCATGCCACGTCGAGTTGTGGCATTACGCCGGGCGAAAGGAGGTATCCCATGACTTTCGTTACCTCAGTGTAAACACCTCGTAAGGAGGCGTTACAAAAATCTGTCGAGTAGTACAGTGAACATCGCGCCATGGAGGACAATCGCCACCAATGATCGCGTCCGTATCATCATGTTGTGCACAGAGGACTCGACAGTGAAGCATGTTGCTCGACATGTACACCAACGTCATAGAGATGTGGCACAGGCAAAGAATTGGTTCCAGTTGGCAGTTTGTGTTGAGCCGTTACGCTTCACTGTCCGTCCAATCGCGACACATGCACAGGACGATCGATATCTATGACTTTTGGGTCAAAAGAACTGTGGGCTGTTTGCTCCAGAACTCACTTCAGCGTTCGGAGAGGCTACAGGACGTCGTGTAGCGCATCTTACTGTTAGGAGATGATTGCATGATGTGCATACAATTCCCGACTATCATACTGAGCAGGACGTACACCACAACAAGAGGCACTCCGTTATAGGTGGGCAGTCCTTCACACACAATGGACGCACCATGATTGGCATACTGTGTTTTTTATGGAAGAAACTCGGGTCTGACTGTACCCACATAATAGCACATAACTTGTATGGAGACAACCCGATAATATCGAAGCCACCATTACTGTGTCTCACATGTGCTACAAGTTGGTGTTGGCCTGATGCTTTGTGGTGGCATCACATGTGGCCACCTTAAACCTCTGTGGCTGCCGAGAGCAATTTTACTACTTTACGGTACAGGTAAGAGCGTCTGCAACAAATAGTGGGATGCTATCACCAAGATTTTGGTGACAGGTCCATATTGATGAATAACTCGTGTTATCGTGAACACTCTTGTGAAAGACGAAACTACTTTCGTCTATCCACAACAGTGGCTTCTGTAATTGCTCTAGGAGAAGGCTCATCAAATTAGAACACATGATATGTTAGTTCACTTTACTACACCAGTAAAAGAAAGATTTACTTAACTTTCTGTGCAATGAATTTCGAAATAAAGTGTGTGTGTGTGTGTGTGTGTGTGTGTGTGTAACAGTGGAAAAAATATTTCCAGATTTTGGAATATGAGAAGTACCGCTAAATCAAAATAACTTAAGTGAAGGTGTGCATCCATTTCTAACGCGCCTCGCAATTTCCAACAAAAGAGCTGGCCAAATTTCTGGCCCTCGCGTGGGGACGCACTTGTGAACTTCAAAACTTTCTGCACACACAGGCAACGTTGCTGATCACAGAGGACCACTCGCTGTGGACTTAATACACGTAACTCTCTTGAGACTTCACCGACGCCCCAGAGTGCCCACAACTTCGTCCCTTACACACCGGAAGGCTGCCAGTCGACTACTGATTTCGTGATATCCAAATACGCTCCAAAAATTGTATTATCAGCCCCGCATTTAAGCCAATCAGCAACAGAAGTGGAATCCACGCATTTTCATTGGCCATTCCCTGCTCTCAGTAACTTCTCTGGCATTTGCTGCCAGCTAAATAAAAGATTATAACTACTGAAGGCACTAACTACTGATAGGCATACTTAGCAAATGAAAGATTTTGATTGAGAACAAACAATGTATTTACATTAACAATATTCAAAAGTCATCATATATATATCAGTTCATGACATCCAGTCTTACAAATTTACTCTTTCTGATGGACACACGTCCAGATCGGCCGCTCTCAAAATTCTGCCATCTCTCTCCCCATATCCATCACTGCCGGCGGCTCACCTCCAACTGCGCAACGCTACACGCTATTCACATCCTACTGCCCAACACTACAATAGCAAGTATTCCAACAATGCAAACCAGCCACAGATTTCACACAGCACAGTCAGTGATTTTCATATAGAGCGCTACGTGGCGTTACCAACATAAAAACCTAAACAGCCTACTTACATTATGTCCTACAAGGAATTGGCACAAATCCCTGGCACATCAGATACTGCATAACTTTGTGTAAGTATGAAATAATCGTATATATAAATGTTACTGCTTTAATTAGTACCTTAAAAACACTCTCGACGATAATGGACGTCCTTGTTACTATTTTACATTTTAGTTTTAAGGATATTCTCTTAAAATTTTAATTCATAAAAGAATATTACGTAGAAATACTCTCATGAATCAAAAGAATACGGCTGTCTACTTCGAAGTGTATTGAATTGAAACGCAGTACATCAGCTATTCTGCGTGGCATGGATTCGACAAGTGCATGGTGGATTTCTGGGGATACTTGGCCTCAGACGTCTACTCTCATGTCACGCAGTTCCGGTCAGTCTCATGCTTGTGATTCGCAGGCACAACCTAGCATCCATTAGCACCCGAGATGTATGCCATGGGGTTCAGATGAGGTGAATTTGATGGCCAAGGCATCGACGTGAGTTCAGTATCGTGCTCCTCAGACCACTGTAGCATTATTGTTGATTTATGGACATAAGTCCATTGTCCAAGGCATAATTCTCTGCTTAACATTTCGCTTTCCATTGCTAAAGATTTCATCAGATGCTTTATCGACACAGAAAGCTGTTACAGACTCAAAAGTGTTCAGTAAACCGAAGTAATTATATGTATCCAGGAATGATCGGTTCCTGACCTCATCAGACCGCTGCCTAAGATCGCGGAGGTCATGCTGGTCTGCCATGCAGCTTGTAGTGGGGTAGAGAATTATGCTTCGGACCGCAGCCTTATTCCATAAATCAGATATCAGTAGTGTCGCAAATATCGACTGTGGAAACCTGCACTATAGCACTGTTCTAGCCTTGTGACATGTAGAGCTGTCTCGCTGGAAGGTGCCATAGCCATCGAGAGGAGGACATTAGGCATGAAGGGATGCAGATGGTCCACAATATAGTTCACGTAGACAATAGCTACCATGATGCCTTTAATTGTTACCATAGGTATCATGGAAGCCAGGGTGAATGTCCCACAGAGCACAACGCTGGTCGACGTCTGTTGCATGATGCATGTTTAGAACAGCAACTCAGGTGAATGATGGTGTGTATGGAAACGAACATCGATCTGCGACGTTGTATAACAGGATACATCAGTCATCAGACTACGCGGTACGTTTCCATTGATTCAGTGCTGAAGCACAATGATCCCATGCCCAGAGCATTGATATTGTAATTGGTGATGTGGGTGAGAACTTGGGAGCATATAGGGGTTGTCTGTGAGGAAGCCCAATGCTCTACAATTTGCGCTGAATGGTGTGTTCCGAAACATATGTGTTTACATCACCATTGTGCTCTGTCGTCGGTTATGTCACAAATCGCCGCCTATCCTGCCTCAAAGAGCAGGCACATTCTGTGATGAGGTGGGGACATCCAACACCTCGTCGCCTACTCGTGGTTTCATCATCCTTCAACCACTTTACACACATGCTCATGACAGAAGCGCGCAAACAGCCAACTATCTACGGTTCCAGAGATGCTGCTTTTCAGGTGATGAGGCGTTAACATCCAACACCTCGTCGCCTACTCGTGGTTTCATCATCCTACAACCACTTTACACACATTCTCATGACAGAAGCACGCAAACAGCCAACTGTCTACAGTTTCAGAGACGCTGGTTTTCAGGTGATGAGGCGGGGACATCCAACATCTCGTCGCCTGCTCGTGGTTTCATCATCCTTCAACTACTTTACACAGATGCTCATGACAGAAGCGTGCAAACAGCCAACTGTCTACAGTTTCAGAGATGCTGGTTTTCAGGTGATGAGGCGGGGACATCCAACATCTCGTCGCCTGCTCGTGGTTTCATCATCCTTCAACTACTTTACACAGATGCTCATGACAGAAGCATGGAAACAGCCAACTGTCTACAGTTTCAGAGACGCTGGTTTTCAGATGATGAGGCGGGGACATTCAACATCTCGTCGCTTACTCGCGGTTTCATCATCCGTAACTACTTTACACAGATGCTCATGATAGAAGCACGCAAACAGCCAACTATCTACGCTTTCAGAGATGCTGGTTTTCAGTTGATGAGGCGGGGACATCCAAAACCTCGTCGCCAAATATTGGCGATAGTAATGACTATGTTGGTAATTAATTGGTTTGCCAAATTAATATGATTATGAAAAGAAATAATTTAATGATCGAATCGAAGTTTTAAATATTGTTCTGAATTTTACTGAAAGAAATGAGAACAGCGCTGCGCTGTGATTGTTTAAAATTACGTAAAATTAATGGCAACAAACGTTACTGCTGCTCAGACACTGCAAAATAGTATTACGTACCTAGACAGACCGTAACAAAAGTATATAAGTTCCTTCCTGCTCGGTAATCACAGCAACTGTCCGAGTTCAGGACGTGGGGACACGGAGACATGTGGAGGGTTGGGTCGGTCCGGGAGGTGTGCTCTGACAGCCGAAGCGAAAAAGAAGAAAAATTTAATTTCACCGTAATGTGGAAGAAGTCTACTGTTTCTCGGAGGAGATTAACTTGTTTCCAGAAACTTAAACATACAGAAGCTTTCAGATTTTGAGATGACATTTCATCCCTATTTCCAGAGGGAACCTTGAGTTTGGTGTTTTTGTTATGTGGCAGAAGAGGCATCTGCTTCATTCAGAGTATGAAGCCACGATGAAGGAACTGCTACAAAGGAAGAGGAGAAATTCAGATTTTATTTTCTCTTCATATTCTTTACTTTTTCAATTTTTATTGCACTATTTTCATTCTTCAAACACGTAAACACCTTGTTTCTTTTTAGGATTTTTACAAAGAAAAGGGAATCAGCCGACGACGAAGACGAGGAATGGAAAAGAAACAGCAATTTCTGCAAAGTGTAAATAATAATAAGAGCATCCGGCGAATGGCGCTATCAGAGTTACGAGAAGTCAACCCCTGAAAACCAACTTTGGGAAACAGAGTCACAGGAAAAATTCGGTAAGCACCGGAATGTGTAGATCAAAGCAAACCACGAGAAGACGAACTCTGAAATCACCACTGTGTTAGACTGTTCCCATCTAGTAACGGTCGTCAAATAAGAATTAAAAAACGAACTTTAAAGGAAATAAATAACACAAAATAAGAAAAACAGCAAGGGAGAGCTGCAATTTTTCATTCCGCCAAACTATGAATGCAAAGAAAACGGCATTGAGGCCAGACCGAGAAGACAAGTTTGGCGAGTGAAAAGACGGACTGAAGGGGAGGAAGGAGGCCATAGAGAGAGGAAAAAAAAAGATTGTAGTTAAGGTGTAAAGCGCAAAATCCGGGTTCGAGCTCCGCTCTGACACAAATTTTCGTATGTCAGCAATAAACTGTACAGCTGAGGTCTAACTGTATTCGCAATTGCGAATTAATTTGTTGTAAAAATAAGATGCCTGAAATGACTTAGCTGGAATAATTAAGTACAAAAAATGATCGAATCATACCTGCATATGATCTCTAATTTGGTAATTTCTTTTTTTAATATTTCATTTTACTATAACGACTACGGGAGATGTGAGTATTTTGTTACTTTGATGATAACTTGGTCAGTTTGTTGTAAAAAGTTGCCAGTATCATAGGAGGTGGGTGAAATTGTCGTGCAGCGTATTATGGACAGTCTTGTTCGAGGTTAGGTCTGAGGAAAGTTTGTTTGAATGAGTGGGGTGTATGACATGTAGAAGACAGTGACTAAAGATATCAAACAGAACTGGAATTTAGACTTACAACGGCTTCATATCTTCTGAAAACACGCTCGTAATTAACATGCTTGTATTTTCTACCGAAACAAGTAATTTGGAAAAAGTGAACGGTTGCAACAAACCAGTCTCTGGACTGAATACCACAACAACAACAACAACATGGGAAAAACAAGGCAATATCTGTAGTGAGTGATAATTTGTCGTGATTGCAGAGATGACTTAACCTAAGCATAAGAACAGTCTTTCCTCATATTTCCCATTTCGCCTTTCCTATTCCTAAAGTGAGCAGACAGTTTATCGAGAAAAGCATATTCCGAGTCGTAGTCTCCTACGATTTTGGCGATGAGTGAATATTGCGTTACTTTTTTACATATTTCTACATTTACTGTTCTATTCAGGGCCTGGATTCAATTCTGCAACGTGCTCTGCGGTTCCCACTCATTACTTGACTAATACCAGAAATCTAATGGTCAAAATTATGTCACGACTTTTTGGGAGCTCTGTGTGAACAATGAGTATGAATAATTGTGTATAACTGTGATTGTCGTATGAATCTGAACTGTGACGGTTTAGAGCTGTGTGAGTGTACTCATGATGAACTATATTTTAAACGATGTTAAAATACAAAAGAAGAAAGTAGATGGTGAGAGACTTGCACAACTGGGTACTCTGTTGAACGAAGTGTGATATCAGTGTGTAGCCCCAAATTTCGTGCACTAGAAGTGTGTGATAAACAGCTATAGCTAAATGACAGTGTTGCAATAATTTCAGGACGCTTAATATAAAATTAAGTGTGCTTCAATACAACATCAATCGAATAAATTAAAGAGAACAACTATCGACTAAATTAATGAGCGAGTCTGCATCACTTTTTGCAGATAACTGTGATTGTGAAATGTATATCAGTGGTGTGTAGCGCAGATTGGAAGTTTAGAAAAGGCTGTCTCTAATGACCTCGACATCGATGAGACCTTAATGTCTCAACATACTTACTTTCCTCCACGCTTCCAGATGACCACTGGTTGATTCGAACATTGATAGTTGAACCTCATCAAAAGCAAACATAGTGCAATATTAGTCAATGAAGGAGGAGTGCTGATAACGTATTACCGTGCCATCACTTATCCAACTTTGGAGTTATTAAAATATCTATGGTTAAACGTCTGGAGTGATTTAAGGTGGAGCACCTGAATGTCGTCTCCAGACTTAAAAGAATCCAAATACATATGATCCCCCCTCATGGGACCGATTATGGAGTATTGTTCGTCTGGTAACTTCATCAGCAGTGATAGAGGCTACTTAAGACACTGCTTAGCAGTTTGTGTCAGGTTTATTGAATCAACACAAGAGAATCGAAGAAGTGGTCAGGATTTCTAATAGGAAACACTACAAAGAAGGCATTGTGCGAAAGGGAATGCCATAACCTCATGCCTGTTGTCTTGTTGTGTTGTTGTTCTGCCAACGTTTATTTAATGATTTTCCTGACGTTTCCGCCACCAATAACAGCGCGTGCATCTTTGACAATGCCAGGCACACGTGCTGGCTACACGTCAGGAAGATCGTCAAACAAACGCCGGCCGTTGACGCCGAGACGAAAGCCAACTAGAATTCGTCAATAAGTGGCCACGAAAGCCTTTAAAATTTTGTACGGGATTTCTTACTCATGATATCTGAAAGTGACTCAGAAATACATTATTTTATCCTTCATGTACACGAGCTGATAAAAAGTATACGGACACCTATTAGTGGACACTGTTATGGGGTGTGTTCACTCTTTGCCCTTATGACGGCTTTGACTGTGCTGGGGACAGTTTCAAAGATGTATCAGAATGTTTGTGGAGGAACGGCAGCCCTCTCTCCCTCAACAGCCAAAACCAGAGAAGGCAGTGATGTTGGACACTGGGGTCGTGTACGAATTCGACATTCGAACTCATCCCAAAGCTGTTTCATTGAGCTCAGATCCGAACTATGGGAAAGCCAGTCCATTTCAGGAAGTATATGTCCACAGACAATTGCCTCACGAACGCCCGTTTATCACAGGGTGCACTATTATGCTTATATAAACATTCATTGTCTTCTGACAGGTCCTGTACTGTTGGCAGTATCCTTTCACATGTAGTGTTTCCTAAAGTACAACAGGGGAACTACACGCTGATCACGAAAAACACCCTCATACCGTAACACCACCTCCTCCGTACTTCACTGTGCGCACTACGCATGATGGCCGCTAGCCTTCTTCAGGCATTCGCGAAACCCAAAATTTCTCATCGAATTTCCACATAGTATAGCGTGCTGCTTCACTCCAAATCATTCGTTTCAAGTCATCCACTGTCCAGTGACGTCACGCTTTCACCACCTCAGGCGTCGCTTAACACTGACTATAGAAATATGTGGCATGTGAGGAGGTACTCCCTAACGGACCCCCCCCCCCCCCCCCAATTGTGCTAACTGCATTGCTGGTAGCACTGTGGTTCATGAGAGATTCCTCCCGCTGACTTCAGGCGATTTTTCAGTACCACTCTCCGTAATGTGCGACGGTTCTTGTCCGTCTGTACATGATCAGCTGTAATACGCCCAAGGGCCAAAGAAACTGGTATAGGCATGCGTATTGAGATACAGAGGTATGTAAACAGGCGGATACGGCGCTGCGGTCGCCAACACCTATATAAGACAACAAGTGTCTGGCGCAGTTGTTAGATCGGTTACAGCTGTCACATTGGTAGGTTATCAAGATTCAAGTGAGTTTGAACGTGGTGTTATAGTCGGCGCACGAGCGATGGGACACAGGATCTCCGATGTGGCCATGAAGTGGGGATTTTCCCGTTCAACCATTTCACGAGTGTACTCTGAATATTAGGAATCCGATCAAACATCAAATCTCCGAAATCGCTGTGGCCAGAAAAAGATCCTGCAAGAGCGGGACCAACGACGACTGAAGAGAATCGTTCAGCGTGACAGAAGTGCAACTCTTCCGTAAACTGCTGCAGTTTTCGATGGGGGGCCATCAACAAGTATTAGCGTGCAAACCATTCAACGAAACATCATGCATATGGGCTTTCGGAGCCGAAGGCCCACTCGTGTAGCCTTGATGCCTCCACGACACAAGACTTTACGCCTCACCTGTGCCGGTCAGCAGCCTTGATGACTCCACGACACAAGACTTTATGCCTCACCTGTGCCGGTCAGCAGCACCGACACGGACCGTTGATGACGGGGAACATGTTGCCTGGTCGGGCGAGTCGCGTTTAAAACTATATCGAGCATATGGACATGTGCGGGTATGGAACAACCACGTGAATTCATGGACCCTTCATATCAGCAGGGGACTGTTCGAGCTGGTGGAAGCTCTGTAATGGTGCGTGCAATTGGAGTGATACAGGGCCCCTGATACGACTAGTCACGACTCTGACAGGTGACAAGTACGTAAGCATCCTATCTGAACACCTGCATCCATTCATGTCCATTGTGCATTCCGAAGGTCTTGGACAATTCCAACAGGAGAATATGACATCCCACATGTCCATAATTGCTACAGAGTGGCTCCAGGAATACTCTTCTGAGTTTAAACTCCTCCGCTGGCCACCAAACTCCCCAGACATGAACATTATTGAGCATATCTTGGATGCCATGCAACGTGCTGTTCAGAAGAGATCACGAATTCCTCGTACACTTACGGATTTATGGACAGCCCTGCAGGATTGATGGTGTCAGTTTCCTCCAGCACTACTTCAGACATTAGTCGAGTCCATGCCACGCCGTGTAGCGCCACGTATGCGTGCTCGCGGGGTCCCAACTGTTATTCATGTGACATCGAACTATTTGTCCACGTTCGGAGTCACTGAGCTCTCATGACCGACCCGTTGTGCTGTTACTGTTTCTCTGCTGACACAATACTCCCTGGCTCGTTTTATACGAGCGACTTCACCTTTCCTGACGTCGAGTGGTCAATCTCGCATTACAGAAGGACGTACGGATACTTTTGATCACACAGTGCGTTTTTTTACAACACTACGATCCAAAATTATAGCAAGTAGGCTGTTTACAGAGAGTTAGTGACAATCATGTGTGCATTGTAGCTTCCATTAGGACAAATGAAATGACAGAATTTCAGACACTTTACAGTTATCATATAGATACGATTTCATGTATACAGAAAGGACCATTGATCGTGACCGGGCCAAATATCTCACGAAATAAGCGTCAAACTAAAAAACTACGAAGAACGAAACTTGTCTAGCTTGAAGGGGGAAGCCAGATGGCGGTATAGCTGGCCCGCTAGATGGCGCTGCCATATGTCAAACGGATATCAACTGCGTTTTTTTTTAAATATGGACCCCCATTTTTATTACATGTTCGTGTAGTACTTAAAGAAATATGAAAGTTTTAGTTGGACCAATTTTTTCGCTTTGTGATAGATGGCGCTGTAATAGTCACAAACATATGGCTCACAATTTCAGACGAACAGTTGGTAACAGGTAGGTTTTTTAAATTAAAATACGGAACGTAGGTACGTTTGAACATTTTATTTCGGTTGTTCCAATCTAATTCATGGACCTTTGTGAATTTATCATTTCTGAGAACGCATGCTGTTGCAGCGTCATTACCTGTAAATTCCACATTAATGCAATAAATGCTCAAGATGATGGCCGTGTAACCTCAGTGCATTTGGCAATATGTGTAAAGACATACGTCTCAACAGCGAGTAGTTCGCCTTCCGTAATGTTCGCACATGCATTGACAACGCGCTGACGCATGTTGTCAGGCGTTGTCGGTGGATCACGATAGCAAATATCCTTCAACTTTCCCCTCAGAAAGAAATCCGGGGACGTGATATACCGTGAACGTGCGGGCCATGGTATGGTGCTTCGACGACCAATCCACCTGACAGGAAATATGCTATTCAATACTGCTTCAACCGCACGCGAGCTATGTATCGGACATCCATCATGTTGGAAGTACATCGACATTGCAGTGAAACATATTGTAATAACATCGGTAGAACATTACGTAGGAAATCATCACACATTGCACCATTTAGATTGCCATCGATAAAATGAGGGCTAATTATCCTTCCTCCGGTTCGATTCCCGGCGGGGTCACGGATTTTCTGTGCCTCGTGATGACTGGGTGTTGTGTGGTGCCCTTAGGTTACTTAGGTTTAAGTAGTTCTAAGTTCTAGGGGGACTGACGACCATAGATGTTAAGTCCCATAGTGCTCAGAGCCATATCCTTCCTCCCATAATTCCGCACAATACATTAACCCGCCAAGGTCGCTGATGTTCCACTTGTCGCATCCATCGTAGATTTTCCGTTGCCCAATAGTGCATATTATGCCGGTTTTCATTACCGCTGTTAATGACGCTTCGTCGGTAAATAGAAAGCGTGCAAAAAAATCTGTCGTCGTCCCGTAATTTCTCTTGTGCCCAGTGGCAGAACTGTACACGACGTTCAAAGTCGTCGCGATGCAATTCCTGGTGCATAGAAATATGGTACGGGTGCAGTCGATGTTGATGTAGCATTCTCAACACCGACGTTTTTGAGAGTCCCGATTCTCGCGCAATTTGTCTGCGGATTAGCCGTAACTATCCGGCGAACGGTCCAGACACTTGGATGATGTCGTCCAGGATACCGAGCGGCATACATAGCACACCCCTGTTGGTCATTTTGATCACAATGGCCATACATCAACACGATATCGTCCTTTTCCGAGATTGGTAAACGGTCCATTTTAACACGGGTAATGTATCACGAAGCAAATACCGTCCGCACTGGCGGAATGTTACGTGATACCACGTACGTATACGTTTGTATTACAGCGTCATCTATCACAAAGCGAAAAAAGTGGTCCAACTAAAACATTCATATTTCTTTGCGTACTACCCGAACATGTAATAAAAAATAGGAGTTCCTATTTTAAAAAAAAACGCAGTTGATATCCGGTTGACCTATGGAAGCGCCATCTAGCGGGCCAACCATAGCGCCATCTGGTTTGCCCTTCAAGCTAGACGAGTTCCGTTCTTTGTAGTTTTTTCGTTTGATGCTTATTTCGTGAGATATTTGGCCCGGTCACTATCGATGGACCACCCTGTATAGACTGAAGCGCAGGGTGAAAATGTGTACCAAGGCCGGGGACTAGGCAGATGCGTTAGCCACTAAGCCACTTTGGCACTCTTGTTCTCACAACTGCGCGGATTACCCTGACAGGCTCTTCTCCTTGATCCAAATCCTCGCCGCCGCCCCAGTCTACTTTAAATTCCCCCTGCGTGAGACTAGTAAAGTCTGTTCGTGTGTAAGCGAAATTGACCAAGCGGTTAACGCATCCGTCTAGTAAGCAGGAGACCCCGGTTTGATTCCCGGCCTTGGTACACATTTTCATTCGCCGTTTCTGTCTATATACATAAAATTCCACTAATGCAGTAGTAAGAAGAGAGAACTATGCAGTTTGTTTTAAATACGAGCCAAGCACAGTGTGCGGCGTAGTGGGGGAACCAGAACCGGAAGGCAACGACGAACCATTATAAAAGTCTCAGCCTATTGCTGGGACCCTAGTGGCTGGCGTATCAGCCTTAGCAGAAACAGACAATTTAGAAGTCTGTGAGAGAAGTCCGGAAAAGTAGCTCCATCATTTAGCACTTCAGGCTGGTGTATGGGTACGGTCAAAACATCTCCTAATACTCTCGCCAGCTGACAGTGTGTGCTCTTGCACTGTCCTGTGTGAAATAAACTAAGTCTTTTCGTTGCATGTTACCTCTCTGAGAAAGGTTGCAGCATATTGTTCACATATCTATCGGAATTTACAGTGAAGTGGAAGAAAGATGGGTTTGAAAATTCTTGTTGCATACACCATGCAGATGCTCTTGATATAGCTGATTAGCGTCTTCAGAGCTCAAACGTCGATTGTTCTGCGAATTCACGTACTCCGATAAATACAGCCATGCATCCTCAGAGAAGAAGTGCATGCTGATGGCTCATCAGCTGGAAGTGCTGAACGACGTAACGAGTTTATGGGCCTTCTTTCACAATACATCCCTAATTCGTGAAGATTCGCTCAGCTAAAACCGATACGCTGTCCGAACAACATGCTGCAGTGATCGTGCCGCCCGTATTTGTTCCCTCCCAACGTCATACACGTTACTTTCTTCATAAGCGAAACACCCTGAATTAGAATGTTATATACTGTCTGTCACACATCACACCCTGTGGCGGAGGTAAGAGCATCATTCAGTAATCCGCGCACATGATTTACGTACTTAAGGGGAGGTTTACTATCTTTTGGTCCGTGAAACGGTTTTTCCGAATACGGAATGGAAATGTTTGTTATTCGCGATTGAACAAAGAAACGCACCTGCCTGAAATCGGCCTTTTTCACGCACCAGTTTTTTACTTTAGCAGGACTAGTTATTGTACCGGTGCTTGGGAGGAAACACGCAAAATTCAAATTAAAGTTTGAGCGCGTGAGTTTGGGAGTTAGCCCCAAAGCATTTGAATTCTGGTACGAAGACTGTGGAGATTGCCACTTTCCTGGCAGTGAGCAGCTTCAACGAAGGGTATTCAGCAACTCTGAAGACCATGACAACGATGAACGTCACTCTGGGACTCTATTCGACGCAGTTCGCCAAGCATTCGGACGACCATCGGACTCGATCTGCCGAAAACCGCTTGTCACCGGCCGTACGAGCGGCTCTGGAGCAGTGCAGGATGGCCCAGATCGAGCAGAACGCCCTCTATGAGGAAGAGGAAGGACTAGTTTATGGACCCGGAATAGCAGATTGAACGTAAGTTGCATAATATTGCATTTATATGTAGTCAAAACTTCAAACGCGTTTTTCTCGAAATGACCTTTTTTTTTAACACACTGTTTGGTAACTTCAAATCTACTGAACCGATTGCCTTGGTTCTTTGTTTCCGACGAAGCTAAGTAAATGGTCTAGGAGTCGTACCACTTTTATTCCGATCTATCAACTATAAATATTTTTACTTGGCCGACGAAGTCGAAAAATCGATGGAAAACCATTTTTTTTTCAAATGGCTGCCATTTTGTTTCTTACGGTCTAAATAACTTAAGCGAGGTACAACTCGTAAAGAATCTTATGTACTTTGCTAACATCAACTCAATTTTGATTTCAGACGAGCCGACTGACCTGTGACATGCCGCGCGTGGAGGTCTACATCGAAATTTTGTTTCGTTCCGACGGCACTTCCGCTTTTGCTCTTCGACATTTCCGGTCGAAAAAATTCCAGTTTGTAGAGGAAATATTAGTAAACATTTTGACCAGATTTTTACATTGATATCTAGAACACATCCCGAGAAACAAATTTTCAAAGATCATGCTTTTTCCGGGCCAAAGATAGTAAACGCCCCCTTAATTAACATCGCGTGCCGCCTCATCATGTGAAGCAACATCAGTGCTCTTGGGGCATAAAGTCAAAATTATGGCGTCCCTGATGTTAATGTTTATGGAGTAATGCACTGGTAGGAAACGCACCGTTTTTCCGACAAACCACGTCAGCAAATTGTGCCTCAAAACATGGGTTTTCACCTTATATTCGTTCCATCTTGAAATGTCTACATTTATATAAGTGTCGTGAACAATATCTCCTTACTTACGACGTTTTCCAACAGTTGACTCTGTGAGTAAAGACAGAATATCCACGACACGTAAATAAATGCAAACACAAAAGGATGGGGTGCTAGGCATCTTGAATTGTCGTCTTGAAAAAAAATAAAAAAAATAAAAACTATAAAAGAAGATGGTTGCTGCTAATTCATTGTAAATTGCCTTCAGTTTCAACAACTGCATTGTTTCTCTTCCTAATGCCAGGCTTTTTGCAATTGAACTCAGTAAAGACGCACGGAAAAACTTGCACGAAGTTAACAAACAACTAGGCGAGAACTTTACGCGTGTACCTGACAAAGGAAGTCAAGTTAGTTCACAAACCTATGGTCCCTGCTGTAATTGTTCAAACCGGCACGTTTCACGAGCGGACGGTAATTTGCGTGCCATTCTCGTCTGTTGCCAACGTTTGAGACACATCGGTGTGTGGCACAGATCCAGAGGTGGGAAACTTCTACGCCCAGCCTTTCAAAGCAGTGAACTGTTTCCTCTTCTGTCCACAGGCACATGGGCCATAACTTGGCATTCATACCGGAAAGTGGGAACGTGAAAATGGCAGTACTCTTACGCTATTTGCTGCAGGATTCTAAGACATATTTTGAGTTCGAATAAAATAAATTTCCCAGAGACCGAAAATCTTGGGTCCACGCATCAGTACAGTTTTAGAAAGCATCGTCCATGTGAAACTCAGTTTGTCCTTTTCTAACATGATACACTGCGGACTTTGGATGAAGGGCGACAGGTAGAGTCCATATTTTTAGATTTCTGAAAAGCATTTGACACGGTACCACAGTGCAGACTGTTAACGAAGGTACGAACGTATGGAATAGGTTCCCAGATATGCGAGTGGCTGGATGACTTCTTAAGTAATGCAGCACAGTGTGTTGTCCTCGAAGACGAGTGTTCAGCAGAGACAAGGGTGTCGTCAGGGGAGCCCCAGGTAAGTGTGATAGTACCGCTACTATTCTCTAAATACATAAATGGTATGACGGACACGGTGCGCAGAAACCTGCGGTTGTTTACTGATGATGCTGTGGTGTACGGGAAGGGTGTCAAAGATGAGCGACTGTAGTATTATACAAGATGACTTAGACTAGTTGATGTCATGAAGGGCAGCTGGTGTTAAACCTAGAAAAATGGAAGTTAATGCGGATGAGTAGAAGAAACAATCCAGTAATGTTCGAATGAAGGTTTATTAGTGTGCGGCATGACACAGTCATGTCGTCTAAATATCTGGACGTAACGTTGCAAAGCGATATGAAATGGAACGAACATGTGACGATTATGGCAGGGAAGACGAATGGTCGACTTTGGCTTGTTGGGAGAATCTTATGAAAGTGTGGTTCTTCTGTAAAGGAAGACCGCTAATGGTATGCTGGTGAGACCTGTTCTTGAGGACTGCTTGAGTGTTTGGGATCCGCACCAGGCCGGATTAAAGGAAGATATACGTAAAAGCATTTCAGAGGCAGGCTGCTAGATTTGTTACCGACAGGTTCGAACAACACACAAGTGTTACGGAGATGCTCCAGGAACTCAAATGGCAATTTCTGGAGGGTAGGCAACGTTCTTATCGAGAAACAATAGCCGGCCGCTGGGCCTAGCGCTTCTGGGCGCTTCAGTCTGGAACCGCGCGACTGCTACGGTCGCAGGTTCGAATCCTGCCTCGGGCATGGATGTGTGTGATGTCCTTAGGTTAGTTAGGTTTACGTAGTTCTACATCTAGGGGACTGATGACGGCAGACGTTTAAGTGCCATAGTACTTAGGGCCATTAGAACCATTTGAGAAACAATATTTAGAAAATTTGGAGAACCAGCATTTGAAGCTGACTGCAGAACGATTCTACTGCCGCCAATAAATTTCGCGGAAGGGCCGCAAGGATACGATACAAGAAATTAGAGCTCATACGGAGGGATGTAAGTAGTAGGTTTTGCTTCGCTCTACCTCAAGTGGAAAAGGAAAGGAAGCGACTAGTAATAGTACTGAGCACCTACCGCCACGCACCGTACTGTGGCTCGCGGAATAAGGGTGTAGCTGTAAATGTAAATGTAGTAAGCGAAAGTTTCAATGGTCTGCATCATAAGCTGCAGACTCAAGACGAACCGAGTGTGGGCGGAAATATTTCAAAATGCGTCCCATGCGGAGTATATACAACGCGAGCGCCTAGCTTGCTTTCTCCCGGGAACTTCTTCCGCGGGCTGGATGTAAACCACTCGCGGTCCGGCTGCGGCCGGCGGACCGCCGGATTTCCTCACTTGCTACAGTGCACAGAACAGATGTAATTCTACAGTAATAACTAAATATACGATCCCCTTCTGATACCATAATAACTAAAAAAATTTTCACTCGATATTACCCTACAATAAGGCCCATTTCTGAGATATCAGGAGGATGACACCGGAGATATTAATCAGTTAATCTGTAGTTACGCAACACGACAAGCCAGGTCTCATTTCGACTTGCTGTCCTTCGGGGGTAAAGGGATTCTAAGCCCTTCGCTAATCCGAATAAGCAACGTCTTAGCGAGCCTTAGGCCTGAGGGGCTACTTTCTTTATTAATAATTACAAGAGAGATGGAGCGCAATTAGTTGATTCATAAAGCCCCACCTTGGCGGCAAAGACGGCGTCGCCAGAGGAGGAGGAGGCTTCTGAGGCGGGGCGCTTGCTGGGGTTTCCTGTGGGAAAGCAGGGGGCGGCAGGACGGCCAAGGAGCGGGGGCGGCAAGAAGCGCCGCTCCCCCGGGTTCCCCTGATAAATCTCCTGCAAGCCAATTACCGGGCTTTACCGGCAGGGGAGCCAGCGTCCGCCAGGTGATATCACGGGCACGGTCACCGGCAACCCTCAGCTGCAGCCTCTTCCCCGTCGTCCCCAGTATCGTCTGCAGCAGTCGCCACGTCGCTGTGCCTCATATGACATTATTATCGTCTAAAGTACGCGCAGCGTTCGATAAGTAATGCAACCTTTTTTTCTGAAAACAGGTTTGTTTTATTCGGGATTCGAATACGGCATATTATTCTCACTCTTTCGGTTACGAAACCTTATATTTTAACATGGTCATCGTTCAGTGCGAGGCCTTAGGCCACGTTCATGGGAGGGCCTGTATGCGCGCATGGTACAACTCTACTGGTCGACGTCAGAGTTAACATCTTGTTGCATCAATAACTTCCCCATCATCCACGTACTGCTTCCCATGGACTATATGCTTTATTGGGCCAAACAGATAGAAGTCGAAGGGTGCGAGATCCGAAGTGCATGCTGGATGAGGAAGAGCAGTCCAGTGAAGTTTTGTGAGATTCTCTCGGGTTCGCAACTTGTGCCAGGCCTTGCGTTGTCGTTGAGAATAAAATGTTCGTTCCCATTTTTGTGGCCACAAACACGCTGAAGTCGTTTTTCACTTTACTGAGGGCAGTACAAAAAAGCACTCCGTCTTCAGGCCACGAGTGGCCTACCGGGATCATCCGACCGCCGTGTCATCCTCAGTGGAAGATGTGGACAGGAGAGGCGTGGGGTCAGCACACCGCTCTCCCGGTCGCTATGATGGTATTCTTGACCGAAGCCGCTACTATTCGGTCGAGTAGCTCCTCAATTGGCACCACGAGGCTGAGTGCACCCCTAAAAATGGCGACAGCGCATGGCGGCCTGGATGATCACCAATTCAAGTGCCGACCACGCCCGACAGCGCTTAACTTCGGTGATTTCACGGGAACCGGTATATCCACTGCGGCGAGGCCGTTTCCGAGGGCAGCACAATGCACTTCACAATTGATTGTTGCAGCCAGGCACACGTCTTTGAGTACCCCAACTGGTGGCCGAGAGCGTCAGCACTACCAACAGAGACGTCCAGTTGTGCAGCGAGGTATTTGATCACGATCCATCATCAAGCACCGATGAGTGTCCGCAGGGTCCAACGCTACAGGAGTCACAGCTGCATGAGGACCGCCGGCACGCTAGAGATCGGACAGGTGTGCGCGATCTTGTTGCGATGTTGACAGAAACCTCGCCCAATGACTCACCTTGCTTTTGTTCACTGCCAGGTCTCCGTAGACATTCTACAAGCGCCTATGAATATCTTCGATGCTCTGGTTCTCCGTCAAGAGAAACTTGATGACAGCTCTCTGCTTGGAACGCACCTACGTTACAGATGCCACATTTCCAGGCTGCGTATAGCACCGCCACCTACCGGAACTTGATGAAATTATCGGGGCTCAAGCAGGAATATTCTACGATGTCCCGCGACAAATTCTGCATTTTTTCAACCGAAATTAGCAGAGAGAAGAAAGTGCTGCATTACGTACTGAGCACAACTTGTATTTATAGACTGCTCTGTATTGGAGGCTGTACTCCCAGTGGATCGATGCGGAGATCGGTTATGAAATTTGCTATAGTTGCACAACTGACCATTAAATATGTAACAACAGGCAACATGATTTTAAAACAGATCATAGTAGCGCAAAATATACGAGGGCCTGCTGAAAAGTAATGCCTCCGAATTTTTTATGTTAAAACTTGTAAAGCTTCTTAAATAAAACAAACGTTATTAACATTCTACATCTTTATCCTTCATGTCTGTATATTTACAGACCTCTGCCGCTAGAGGGCTCCGAATGGTTGGATCTAACACTGCAACCTGTAACGTAATTATGTCGGTGCGTCAGAAAGAGATTGCTGAAATCGAGTTCCGAAGTCGAAGACTTCCACTTAGAGTGTAGACTATCCTTCAAAAATGGTTCAAATGGCACTGAGCACTGTGAGACTTAACTGCTGAGGTCATCAATCCCCTAGACTTAGAACTACTTAAACCTAACTAACCTAAGGACATCACACACATCCACACCCGAGCCAGGATTCGAACCTGCGACCGTAGCGGTCGCGTGGTTCCAGACTGTAGCACCTAGAACCGCTCGGCCACTGCGGCCGGCGACTATCCTTCAGCATGACAATGCCAGACCACAGATGAGCGCTGCAACATCTGCAACAATCCACCGCCTTGGTTTCACTGTCATCGATCATCCTGCATTCAGTCCCGTCTTGGCCCCATCCGGTTTTCGACGATTTCTGAAACTTAAAGAACACCTTCGTGAAGGCAAACGTGTTCGTAGACAGGGCTACTACGTTTAGAAATATTAGGTTGGTGCATAAGTTCGTAGCGTTTTTCTGTAAGTTTAAAAAATAAAACAGATACACACAACACAGACTTTACTCATCAATAATGTATTCTAATTTACAATTTATAACCGTCTGCCAACGCTGGGATAACTTTCCGATTCCGCAAATGTAAAAATTACGTGGTTTTGAGGCGCAGAGCTCGCTGAGCCATGTTCGGAACGCATTTCCATTTGCATAGGAAGTTCTTGAAATTGTTCGATAGATAGCGGGAAAGGTGATAATCTCGTGTCACAAGATCAGGTGGCTAATGTGGGTGTGGAATAACTTGCCAACCAACTCCTGCATAATGTTTTTTATCATTGTAGCAGAAGGCGTGTGCGTGTTATCGTGGCCTGGCATCACTTCACGCAGTCTTCCTGGTTGTTGTTCTTGGACTGCGTCTACAAGACGTTTCAGTTGTTGACAGTAAATGTCAGAAATGATGGTTATACCTCGGGCAAGCAATTAGTAGTACATCATACTGTGGTTGTTCCACCAGATGCATAACTTTACCATTTGTAGATGCTCACAGGTCTTTGCACGGGGAGTTGCTGCTTTACTTGGCTTAATCATTCCTTTATTTCCTTGCGGTAGCATAATGAAATCATTTCTCGTCACCAGTAACGATACCGGAGAGGAATGGTCGGTGTTGTTCCCGAGCCAATTGATGGCGATTAAGCAAAAATGCACGTATGAGGACCCGCTAATTTTAGTCATTTTCACGTAGAGAATGCGCTACACATACGCCCGGTTTTTGAACTTTCCCCATTGCATGCAACTATCGCAGGATCGTGGAATCATTACAGCAGATCACGTTTTCCAGTTTTCGAGTACACTGACATGGATAATTATGGATTAATGCATTTAAACTATCTTCATCACACCCGGGAAGTTTTCCTGAACGTGGAGAGTCACTAATATCAAAACGATTCTCCTTAAAACGAGAACACAATTTTCTTTCCGTGCTTTGTTCAATGGCATTGTCCCCATACAGGGTACAAATGTTTCTGGCTGCCTTCTCTGCTGTTACCTCTGTTGAACTCAAAGAGAAGAATCAGCTGGAAGTGTTCGAAGTGTTCCGATGTCTCCACTTGCCGCTCCATTTTCTGGCATCCGCGGCTCCATTTACTACCTCCGTATGACAAAATGACAATATGTGAATTCTAGTAGCAACAATGCACTACAGATGAAAAATGTCAATCGGTAAATTCGATAAATAAACGCAAAGCAACCGGAATACCAACACGCGGAAAAAAAACCACGTTACGAGCTTATGCATAACATGATAAATATGTAGACATGAAGTATAAAGATATAGATTGTTAATAAAGTTTGCTTGATTTAAAAAGCTTTAACAGTTCCCTCATAAAAAATACGGAGATGTTGCTTTACAAGCACGCTCTAGTAGTACATGTTGAATATGTAAATGACCAGGAACCCCTCGCCTCCTATTCTTTAATGAGTACGTTTCATGTGTGAAACAGCTTCAAACGTCTAATTACTTTACAAATTAGTTCATGTGTTAATTATCTACGTTAATCACGAAAGTGAGAAAACAATTAGAACAGATTTGAAATTTTGTATAAAGTTTGTTGAAAATCGGTAATTGCTTTCGTTATCAAACACTGTGTAATTTATGACCAGCTTTCAACAAAAGCTCGTTTTTCGGGTATCTCAGTGTTTATGACGTCATATCCCCTGAACTTTGTGTCGTACAACGATATAATTTTGTGTGTACATTCGGTGTTATCTCTGGAAATGTGTTACTAACTGAGTTAGTGGTGAAGAAGTAATAAATTAGAACGTCATTCCTGAGGCCCACGATTTAATTGTATGTACAGCGAAAATGTAGTAAGCGATAAGCTATTTTCCTTTCATCATTTTCTGCGGGGAAATGACAGTGGGGAGGCTGACGTTAGCGAGAAGATATTTCGTAAGCTTTTGAAATTATGTCAAAATTTGTGGGAAGCTGCTAACTGCTCCCATTTTCAGATACTGGACGAATATAACTTGGATATATTGCTGGGCCAGGAGAAATACACAGTTTCTAACTGTTATGCTTGTCTCAGTGTGTTAAATGTTTGCCGGCCGGTGTGGCCGAGCGGTTCTAGGCGCTTCAGTCTGGAACTGCGCGACTGCTACGGTCGCAGGTTCGAATCCAGCCTCGGGCATAGATGTGTGTGATGTCCTTAGGTTAGTTAGTTTTAAGTAGTCCTAAGTTCTAGGGGACTGATGACCTCAGATGCTAAGTCCCATAGTGCTCAGAGCCATTTGAACAATTTTTTGTTAAATGGTTAATGTAAGAATGTACCTCTTAGTCATTAAGTTATACCATCATTTTAAATTTCTAAATTCAGTCGATAACTGTAAAAAGTGCTGAAAATAAAATAGTTGTAGCCACTGGAAGACGTTAAACAGGCAACCATGCATCATGAACCGGGTTAGGTACTTGGTAACAGAGGTTCACATTTCAGTGCAGCAGCAAGAAACAGTCTGCAGGAAAATGGAGCAGCTGGTTTCTCATTATAAAATCACATAGAATGTTAGTTGTGTATGATACGAGCATTATGCCCTTGTAATAAGGAACAAAATGAAGCAACACGTGTTGCAGTTCGAAAGCGACAGAATTATGGCCTATCGAGCCGGAACTTGGTCAGTCTGCTACATTAAGTGATCAAAAGTATCCGGACACCCACAAAAAATACGTTTTTCATATTAGGTGCATTGTGCTGTCACCTACTGCCAGGTACTCCATATCAGCGACCTCAGCAGTCATTAGACATCGTGAGAGAGCAGAATGGGGCGCTGCGCGGAACTCACGGATTTCGAACGTGGTCAGGTGATTGGTTGTCACTTGTCTCATATACCTGCACGCGAGATTTCCACACTCCTAAACATCCCTAGGTCTACTGTTTAGGATGTGATAGTGATGTGGAAACCTGAAGGGACACGTACAGCACAAAAGCGTACAGGCGACTTCGTCTGTTGACAGACAGAGACCGCCGATAATTGAAGAGGATCGTAATGTGAAATAGACAGACATCTGTCCAAACCATCACACAGGAATTCCCAAATGCATCAGGACCACTGCAAGTGCTATGACAGTTAGGCGGGAGGTGAGAAAACTCGATTTTCATGGTCGAGCGGCTGCTCATAAGCCACACATCACGCCGGTAAATACCAAACGATGCCTCGCTTGGTGTAAGGAGCGTAAACACCGGACGATTGAATAGTGGAAAAACGTTGTGTGGCGTGACGAATCACCGTACACAATGCGCTGATCCAATGGCAAGGTTTGGGTATGGCGAACGCCCAGTGAATGTCATCTGCCAGCGTGTGTATCGCCAACAGTAAAATTCGGAGGCGGTGGTGTTGTGGTGTGGTCGTATTTTTCATGGAGGGGACTTGCACCCCTTGTTGTTTTGCGCCGCACTGTCACAGCACAGGCCTGCATTGATGTTTTAAGCACCTTCTTGCTTCCCACTGTTGCATAGCAATTCGGGGATGGCGACTGCATCTTTCAACACGGTCGAGCACATGCTCATAATGCATGGCCTGTGACGGATTGGTTACACGACAATAACATCCCTGTAATGGACTGGCCTGCACAGAGTCCTGACCTGAATTCTATAGAATACCTTTGGGATGTTTTGGAACGCAGACTTCGTGCCAGGCAAAACTGACCGACATCGATACCTCTCCTCAGTGTAGCACTCCGTGAAGAATAGGCTGCCATTCCCCAAGAGACCTTCCAGTACCTGATTGAACGTATGCCTGCGACCGTGGAAGCTGTCATCAAGGATAAGCGCGGGCCAACACCATATTGATTTCCAGCATTACCGATTGAGGACGCCACGAACTTGTAAGTCATTTTCAGCCATGTTTCCGGATACTTTTGATCACATAGTGTTTATTGCTGCTCGCATTGTTCCGCATCTCACAATTATCATGTGAATCTGAGGGATGTCAATGGCCTCATGCGACTGGCCTCTGAGAGGACAAACACAATGTTTGTTCGGCCGTGAAGGACGTTAGAGTCGTGTGACGTGACTTGAGTCGGGAAATGCGCTTTCTTGCAGCAAGTCCCGTGACGAAACGACAGTGCAATGGCGTCTGGAGAGACGTGAAGTGGCAGCAAAGGGTCAGTTGTTGGGGTATCCCGTGCTGTGGCGACAGAGAGAGCCGACAACGTTTGATCACGTTGACTTTTCATAGGAGTCCTGGGTACAGCACTGCGACGGACGTGTTCATGTGTGAAGGCTCTGAAGAAAAGAATCGCTGGCAGATTACATTCGTCGTCGTCTCATTGGTCTAGGACCTGACGTGATAGTATGGGGTGCAAATGCGTTCACAATATGGTCGCCTTTGGTTCGCACACCCAATGATTAGGACACCAACCATTATATTCCTTATGTGTTGAGGCCGGTGGCTGTGCCCTACCTCTGGGGTCGCCGTGAGATTATCTTTCAACAACGTAATGCAAGATCACATCCTGACGTGCTGCTCTAACCTGCCTTAATACGGAACTGTGTGTCGGTGCCAGACGAGGTTAGAGATGTTGCTTCTAACAGAGATGTCGGCTCTGCACTGAATTTTACAGCCTGTATATTTCCAAATCATCTACAAAATTAACAATGCATTCTCCTACTATGCCTTATATGCATACCATAAGTAAATTCTACGTATTTGGTATCCTTGCTGGTGTGGAAATTTCAGTAGCTAGCGGTGTGTATGATCATATAATGCGAGTACTTTAATCTCTCGTCTTATGCTCATAATATATAATGTGGCAGCAAATTGGTCGTGCAGTCTTTTTTCGAATAGAGGTTTCCTAATATTACACCTGAACTTTGTCGTTTCCTTATAGAGATTTCAATTTCAGCAGCTCGAGCATTGCCGTTACAATTTCATGCGGACTATACCGACATGTTAACATCCCAGAAGCGCAAGTCTGCTTTCGTTCGATGTCTGTCGTCTTGCCAACTTGATAATGACTCCAAACACTTCAACAATACTCCATAAGTGATCCCGCTAGCGTCATGTACGCGGATAACATTTATAGATGTACCAGTACTGCACCTGACCAGCAACCCTCCAACAAATCCAATTGTTTCATTCGACTTTCGCAATACTGACTTTACATATCCGTCCCAATTCATATCGCTTCCCAATGACACTTCTGAGTGTGGTACGCCGAAGATGATCGCCGCTAACCTTCCAGTCAGATACTATCGGGTTATTTATCCTTGTTCATAGCCCTTATCTTGCATTTATTCATATTTACAGGGATTTGCCATTCACTACAACAATTGAAAATTCTGTCCAAGTCCTACATTTATTTTTACGACCGGCGGCAGCGATACTTTTAGAACAGCATTATCAGTGAACAGTCTCATGAAGCTATTAATCCTATCGCATAATTCGTTAAAAGGATTTCTTTCAGGCCCTGCCATGGACCCATGCTCGATACAGAGGGTTGTGAGATCGGTTATCCAATTATATAAGGCTAGTTTTTTTATTAAGACAAAGAGGATTCCTGGCTACGTAAAAAGTGATATTGTCTCAGTACCACGTTAAATTCTCCGATACACCGTCTCGAGAGGTCAGCTATAGTATTCACTATACCTACATCTACAAGTCACCTTACGGTGTGTGGGAGAACATACTCCATCTACCACAGTTATTTTCCCGTTTCCTGTTCAAGTCGCGAATGGTGGACGGGCAGAGCAATCGTTGGTAAAGTAAGCCTACAAGTTCCATTAGTTTTACCTCCATGGTCTTTTCGCGAAATATATGTAGGAGGAAGTAAAATGTAGGTTGATTCTTCTAGAAAAGCCCGTTCTCGAAAATTGAACAATAAATCCAACCTTGATACCCAATATTTCTGTTGGAGAATTTGCCACTGAAATTGGATGAGTATCTCCATAACATTTTCGAGCTTGCTAAACGAACCTTTGACGAAACGCAGTGCTGTCTTTGGAGTTTCTGTATTTTTCATTCAGTTCTGCCTGATTTTTTGAAAGGATCTAGACTGGGGAGTAATACAGGGTGTACATAAATTCCGGGAACACTTTCAATTACTTATTGCACAAGAACTGAATATTGTACAGATATCATGCATATGTCATTTCGAAGCGAAACCCTGGAATTTATTTTTCATGTATACCGCCACAGCGTAGTTTGGTAATTTGCCGATAGCGCTAGTCGCAAACATGGCGAGTTCAGGTGTGGAGCTACAGAAGGGGACAGCTATGCCATGAAATGGCCTCCGCGACCACCAGATCTCACTCCGTGTGACTTTTTTCTGTGGAGACACATTAAAGATCTGGTGTATGTACTGCCTGTACCACGTGATGTAGCAAGAGCTCCGGGAGAGAATACGGGAAACGACTGCCACAGTGAGACGGGTATGGCAAAATTTGATTACCGTATTGACATCTGCTGTGTCACTCACGGTTCGCATACCGAATGTTTGCAAAAAAAAAAAAAAAAAAAAAAAAAAAACAACAAAAAAAAAAAAAACGTTCGGAGTTTCTCTTCAAAATGCAATACGTATGACATCTGTACAATGCTTAGTTCTTGTGCAATAAGTAACTGAAAGTGTTCCCGTTCTTTATTTACACCCAGTACTTCTGTGCAGGTAGGCTTTTGTAAACTGGTGTACTGTTAATTTTTATTTGTTGACCATCTAACTCCAGCTGCATGAAACACAATTTTAGTGCCACACGCGTCTCGCCTTTATTCTCTGCGAGGCATACCTTACACAAATGCAAGAAAACTTCCACATCCAGAAAGCCATTACTGAGAACAAACATGTAATAAATGAGCAAACACACATCAGTACACACTCTCTACTACACGTAATAAAAGAAATGATAAGACAAAAATTATCCCTCTTGCACATGCAACCACATTAAAACAAGCACATACCTGTCTCTCTTCCTCTCCCTCCCGCCTTCTGGTTTTCCACACCCACCCACACACAGGCACACCCACACACACACACACACACACACACACACACACACGCACACACACACACACACACACACACACACACACTAACACACACACACACACACACACACACACACACACACACACACACACACACACATACACAATCACAGCACAGATATCTCAAAAAAAAAAAAAAAAAAAAAAAAAAAAAAAAAAAAAAAAAAAAAAAAAAAAAAAAAAAAAAGCCAACACTCGAAAGTTGGCAATAACATCCGTCAACCGGCAACACAAACCAAAACATAGCATCTAAACAAGTGTTCAGTTCCTAGTGCTGTGAAACGTGGGAAAAGAAAACCCAAATAGCAGTTATAAGAAGAACAACGCCAAAAATGTAACAAAAACACGACATGTAGAAAATCATCCACGGAACACGTAAGTAGATTTTAAAATATTACTACGCTACAGAAAAACCAACCACCAGAAGTGTTTCTAACCTATATATAAATTCATGTTAACAGAATCTTCCGTCAGTGGTTGGTACAACAACATTATAATAAATGAAAAGCACCAATTTGCTTTTGTTCTACAATATTATTTTTGTTGTGTTAACCGGTTTTCGGCTTACAAGGCCTTCTTCAGACATTTACTTCACGCAATGTTTGAAGATGGCCTTGTCAGCCAAAAACCGGTTAACACAACAAAAATAATATTGTAGAACAAAAGCAAACTGGTGCTTTTCATTTATTATATATAAATTGTCCCTAAATGTAAACCAAACTGCAAAAAATGTGTACGTCTTATACGCCACTTGAAAGCCTTGTGGATAATAAAAACGAAAAGAGTATGGCACGAAAATCGTGTTTCATTCAGTTATAGTTAGATGGTTAACAAGTAAAAATTAACAATATTTCGTAATATCACACGCAAGCGAGGAAGATAGGACTACAAACGTTGAAGATGTTTTTGTAAATTGCTTTCTTCGTGGCAGACATGTCCAAAAAACAGACACCACATATACAGGGTGTTTCAAAAAAGATTTTACAACTTTAAAAATACATATAAATTTATTGAAAGAAGCTACAGAGCTGGATTTAGCGTTACTTTCTAGGGAAACACATCACGTTTTTTAACCTTAAACTAAAGATGTTGTACTTAGCTTCCGTCGGTTATCTTGCACACATCCCATCGGAAGTCAGTTTCTCCCCAAATGCGTTGTAGTATTGCAGTTGTAACTTGCTCAGTGGCGGCGTGAATTCTTGCTCTAAGTTCCGGTAGAGAACCCAGCAAAGGAAGTTCAAACACGATGCCCTTGACGACTCTCAAAAAAAAAAAAAAATCGAATGGTGTCAGGTCTGGGAAACGTGGGGGCCATGCAATTGGCGCATCAGGGCCAGTCCAATGACCAATGGTCACTGAGAAAATCCCGGACGTCAGCCAGGTAGTGGGATGGTGCACCATCTTGCATGAAGTAAACATTTCGTTCTTGAACATCCTCATCGATCTGCGGTATCTAAAATTGTTGTAATATATCCAGGTGCAATATACAGCTAATGGTTCTCTCACGTAAAAAGAGAGGCTGTGCACTTTGTTCTTGCTCAGTGCACAAAAATCTTTCAGTTTAGGGCTATCACGAACATGTTGCTATGTGTTATGGGGAATTTCATTGCCCCAAATTCCCTACCATGCTCTCAACTTATTGTCAGTTTGTTCCCTCCATTGTACCTTTTGCGGTCCACACACTATGATACATAGCAGTTTTAAGGTAATCTCTTAATTTCTGCAGAGTCCGCTGGTAAGAAAGTCTTTTTTTCTCTCAGTTTGTTTTGGTGTCGATGTGTTAAGTCTAGAACTCGGAGAAGGGAAGGGACGCCACACGCAGTTCGGGGAACCTAATTAGAGAGAATTATTTTGACGAGTCACGAATATCAGTAACGAGCTAGAGCCCGATCGTTAGGAGACATTAAGAGGAGAGCCCGCGAAGGCCCCCGCGCTGCAAAAACGCGGGAGCGGCCGGCCAGTTAACCAGCCATGCGCGACGGACTGCTTTTTGCCGGCGTCGGCAATACAAGGCTCAGGCGGAGCTTCGATCATTCAGAGCTGACAACGCGGCCACAAACTTGCTTTAGGGCGTACAATGAAGACAAAGTTAACGAACCGGAACTTCCACAAGTATACCCTGTAAGTGTCAAAATGTTCAAATGTGTGTGAATTCTTAAGGGACCAAATTACTGAGATCATCGGTCCCTAGACTTACACATTACTTAAACTAACTTAAAGTAACTTATGCTAAGAACAATACACACACCCATGCCCGAGGGAGCACTCGAACCTCCGGCGGGAGAGCCGGTGCAACCCGTGACAAAGGCGCCTCGAACCGCCCAGCCACTCCGCGCATCCTGTAAGGGTCAATTTGAGATTCCGTAGCCAACAGGAATATTTTGTTATTGTGTAAGTCCTTTAGGCGGTGTTCACGAGCAACGTTTGCTGTCTTCTAACTTACAACTGAAACTAATACTTACTATGGCCCGCCCGGTTAGCTGAGCGATCTAACGCACAGCTTTCCTGGCGGGAAGGCGTGCCGGTCCCCGGCACGAATCTGCCCAGCAGAACAGTGTCGAGGTCCGGTGTCCTGGCCAGTTTTTGGATGGTTTTTAAGGCGGTTTTCCATCTGCCTCGGCGAATGCGTCCTGGTTGCCTCTATCCCGCCTCAGCTACACTATGTCGGCGATTCCTGCGCAAACATTTCCTCCACGTACGCGTATACCATAATTACTCAATTACGCAAACACTGGAGTTACACTCGACTGGTGTGTGGTGTGAGACGTTCCCGGCGGGGAGGGGGGGTTCCACTGGATTTCGATGTGGGGCAGCGGTGGGGTGAGTGGACTGCTGTAGCCTGTTGTGTGGTTGTGTACCACTGAGGGCTATGGCGGGGACGAAGCCTCTCCGTCGTTCATAGGTCCCCACTTCCATAACACAATACTTTCTGTTTGGGAGAAATAAATTCACTGGACACAATATTAGTCACATCCTTGAAAGAAATCACTGATCAGTTTGGAGCGCTGTAAATTGTGTAGAACAGGTCTCAACTGGTCTTGTGCTCCTTCGCGACTGACATACCATGTCTGTCCAAAAGTGGATTAACAAAAAGTACAAAAAAGTTGGGATGGTGGTTTTGGATCGTCTAGTATTCTACATAGTGTTCCTCCACTTGAGTACAACGCACAGAACGTTCATACAAGCCGGTCGGAGCGGCCGAGCGGTTCTAGGCGCTTCAGTCTGGAACCGCGCGACTGCTACGGTCGCAGGTTCGAATCCTGCCTCGGGCATGGATGTGTGTGATGTCCTTAAATTAGTTAGGTTTAAGTAGTTCTAAATTTTAGGGGACTGATGACTTCCGAAGTTAAGTCCCATAGCGCTCAGAGCCATTTTGAACGTTCATACAATCAGTGGGAACTGTCAGAAACGTCCTTCTCTTGGATGTTGTGCAACTCGCGTGTCACTTGAATGACGTTTATGTCGTCAAAGCGTTGACTTTAATACGAATTTCGTTTTTGTAACACCAAGTCTCGTCGCCCACGATGACTTTATCCAGAAAAGAACTGTCCGTGTCTTGCATTTCAGTCAAGTGGCCGCAGGCGTCCAAGAGACGTCGTGTTTGTTTGCGAGTCAAGCTGTGCGGGGCAGACTTTGTACACACTTCTCTCCTCTTCAGTGCGTTCTGGAGAATGTCTCGAACACTTGGTTTACATATGTTGGTCCACTGTGATCTGTGACACAACTACAGCGGCACAGTGCTCCGCACGTCTACAACTTAACACCGCCTGCTCACAACTAACTGCTCGACTGCGTCCAAGGTGCGATCGCAGTTACTGCGATGGCGTCGCTTATACGCAAGGATTAAAACCAGCCTCGGAGCTTTTGGACGGACGGCGTAAGTCATGGCAGCGAACAGGTCCTTATGTGCTAGTTGGCTGTATGGCGTCAGCACAATAAGACAGACTGAAATGGAGATATAACAGAATGACAGAGAAACGGAGGTACAACCGACCCCACTGTGAATGACGATACCCAATTTATTGGTATTTCAACGTAAATCATTCAACCATATCTACTAGGAATGGTATACCACTCGTATCGATCAAACATGACGCATGGACAATGGTCGTTAAAGGATCTCAACCGACAGGGATCGGAGACGTGTCTCATAGCATGTGAGTGACAAATGGTTTCAAATCTGACAGGAATTGCTGCCGTCAGTCAAAGCACGTGGATCTTCCCAATCGGTTTCTGATCTGGAATTCTGAATCGAATTGAGTGCAAAGGACATTTAGAGTCGGATACGTTGCGAACGGACGTAGCTCCTAGGAGCACAATAGCAGCACGTCTTTAATGGACCCAACAGCACAAAAACTGAAAAGTAACTGATTGAAAGCTTGTATGATACAACAAGCCGCTATTATTCAAGACGTCGAGTGCAGCGTCAGCCCAGTGCGGTCTTTTACAGGGTGAGTCACCTAACGTTACCGCTGGATATATTTCGTAAACCACATCAAATACTGACGAACCGATTCCACAGACCGAACGTGAGGAGAGGGGCTAGTGTAATTGTTTAATACAAACCATACAAAAATGCACGGAAGTATGTTTTTTAACACAAGCCTATGTTTTTTAAAATGGAACCACGTTATTTTTGGTAGCACATCTGAACATATAAGCAAATACGTGATCAGTGCCGTTTGTTGCATTGTAAAATGTTAATTACATCCGGAGATATTGTAGCCTAAAGTTGACGCTTGAAACCTCCGACGTTCAGTTGCGTGTTTTAACAAACACGGGCCACGGTCGGCGAGCAGCATCTGCAGGGACATGTTTACGATGACGACAGTGTTTACGAGTGTGGCTGTAGTGCACTGTTGTGGTTTGGTCTAGCTGTCGCAGTGTCCGCATGTAGCGCTTGCTGCTATTGTTATTCTGCATTCGTCTCCGCACGCAGACCAACTGTAGTACACTGTGTTACCAGACGTCTGTGATAGTGTAGTGTTGTAGGAACTGTGACCATGGTGTATTCGAACTCTGAAAAGGCGGAGATGATACTCATCTATGGCGAGTGTCGACGAAATGCAGCTGAAGCCTGCAGGGCGTATGCAGAACGGTACCCGGACAGAGAGCATCCAACGTGCCACACATTGCAAAACAACTACCGCCTACTGTATGCAACAGGTATGGTCGTAGCACGCAAACGGGTCCGTAACAGGCCCGTCACAGGAGAAGCGGGTGCAGTTGGTGTGTTAGCTGCTGTTGCCATGAACCCACACATGAGTACACGGGACATTGTGAGAGCCGGTGGACTGAGTCAAAGTAGTGTCATGCGCGTACTGCATCCTCACCGCTTTCACCCGTTTCATGTGTCGCTATATCAGCAATTACATGGTGACGACTTTAATCATCGAGTGCAATTCTGTCAATGGGCATTAACGGAGAATGCGTTGCAGTTCTACCTGTTTACCGATGAAGCGGGTTTCACAAACCACGGGGCAGTGAATCTACGGAACATGCATTACTGGTCCGTGGACAATCCTCGCTGGCTCAGACAGGTAGAGCGACAGCGACCGTGGACTGTAAATGTATGGTGCGGAATCATTGGCGACCACCTCATTGGTCATCACTTCATTGCAGGGGCCCAAACAGCTGCAACATACATCGCGTTTCTACAGAATGATCTGCCAACGTTGCTCGAAAATGTCCCACTGGAAACGCGTCGACGTATGTAGTATCAGCATGATGGTGCACCTCCACATTCCGCAGTTAACACTAGGCTGACCCTTGACAGGATGTTCGACTGGCGTTTCATAGGACGTGGAGGACGCATAAATTGGCCAGCCCGTTCTCCTGATCTTACACCTCTCGACTTCTTTCTGTGGGGTACGTTAAAGGAGAATGTGTACCGTGATGTGCCTACAACCCCAGAGGATATGAAACAACGTATTGTGGCAGCCTGCGGCGACATTACACCAGATGTACTGCGGCGTGTACGACATTCATTCCTCCAGAGATTGCAATTGTGTGCAGGGTGATGGCCACCACATTGAACATCTATTGGCCTGACATGTCGGGACACACTCTATTCCACTCCGTAATTGAAAACGGAAACCACGTGTGAACGTGTACTTCACCCCTCATGGTAATGTACATGTGCGTCAGTGAAAAAGACCAATAAAAAGCTGTTAGCATGTGGACGTAATGTGCTGTTCCAGTCTCTTCTGTACCTAAGGTCCATCACCGTTCCCTTTGGATCCCTACGTAATTCGGTGATCTCCGACACACAGGATCGAACAGCGGAGGAGTGGTACTCAAGCGTCAACTTTAGGTTACAATATCTCCGGATGTAATTAACGCTTTACAATGCAACAAACGGCACTGATTACGTATTTGTTTATATGTTCAGATGTGCTAACAAAACTAACGTGGTTCCATTTAAAAAAACGTAGGCTTGTGTTAAAAAAACATACTTCCGTGCATTTTTTTATGGTTTGTATTAACCATTTACACTAGCCCCTTTCCTCACGTTCGGTCTGTGGAATCGATTCGTCAGTATTTGATGTGGCTTACGAAATATATTACGAAATATATCCAGCGGTAATGTTAGGTGACTCACCCTGTATATCAGCGTGCGGAAGATGTACCTCAGGGCAGTGATGCTTCCGTGCTGTCTTGGGGGTGTATTTCGTATCATGTTTTGGACTCACTCATTTAGATTTCAGTGGAGATGAACGAGAATGTTTATTCGTTCTCGGTGACGAAGTGTTGCCTTTCTTCTGCATCTTGGTGAAAGAGAGTGTTATGGACACTCCCGCCTTCCAAGATGACAATTGCCGTTGTCAGAGGACAGCACGCATATGTTCCTGGTATAATAAAACTCCCCCCCATGAACCATGGACCTTGCCGTTGGTAGGGAGGCTTGCGTGCCTCAGCGATACAGATAGCCGTACCGTAGGTGCAACCACAACAGAGGGGTATCTGTTGAGAGGCCCGACAAACGTGTGGTTCCTGAAGAGGGGCAGCAGCCTTTTCAGTAGTTGCAAGGGCAACAGTCTGGATGATTGACTGATCTGGCCTTGTAACAATAACCAAAACGGCCTTGCTGTGCTGGTACTGCGAACGGCTGAAAGCAAGGGGAAACTACAGCCGTAATTTTTCCCGAGGGCATGCAGCTTTACTGTATGATTACATGATGATGGCGTCCTCTTGGGTAAAATATTCCGGAGGTAAAATAGTCCCCCATTCGGATCTCCAGGCGGGGACTACTCAAGAGGATGTCGTTATCAGGAGAAAGAAAACTGGCGTTCTACGGATCGGAGCGTGGAATGTCAGATCCCTTAATCGGGCAGGTAGGTTAGAAAATTTAAAAAGGGAAATGGATAGGTTGAAGTTAGATATAGTGGGAATTAGTGAAGTTCGGTGGCAGGAGGAACAAGACTTCTGGTCAGGTGACTACAGGGTTATAAACACAAAATCAAATAGGGGTAATGCAGGAGTAGGTTTAATAATGAATAGGAAAATAGGAATGCGGGTAAGCTACTACAAACAGCATAGTGAACGCATTATTGTGGCCAAGATAGATACGAAGCCCACACCTACTACAGTAGTACAAGTTTATATGCCAACTAGCTCTGCAGATGACGAAGAAATTGAAGAAATGTATGATGAAATAAAAGAAATTATTCAGATTGTGAAGGGAGACGAAAATTTAATAGTCATGGGTGACTGGAATTCGAGTGTAGGAAAAGGGAGAGAAGGAAACGTAGTAGGTGAATATGGATTGGGGGACAGAAATGAAAGAGGAAGCCACCTGGTAGAATTTTGCACAGAGCACAACATAATCATAACTAACACTTGGTTTAAGAATCATGAAAGAAGGTTGTATACATGGAAGAACCCTGGAGATACTAAAAGGTATCAGATAGATTATATAATGGTAAGACAGAGATTTAGGAACCAGGTTTTAAATTGCAAGGCATTTCCAGGGGCAGATGTGGACTCTGACCACAATCTATTGGTTATGACCTGTAGATTAAAACTGAAGAAACTGCAAAAAGGTGGGAATTTAAGGAGATGGGACCTGGATAAACTAAAAGAACCAGAGGTTGTACAGAGATTCAGGGAGAGCATAAGGGAGCAATTGACAGGAATGGGGGAAATAAATACAGTAGAAGAAGAATGGGTAGCTTTGAGGGATGAAGTAGTGAAGGCAGCAGAGGATCAAGTAGGTAAAAAGACGAGGGCTAGTAGAAATCCTTGGGTAACAGAAGAAATATTGAATTTAATTGATGAAAGGAGAAAATATAAAAATGCAGTAAGTGAAACAGGCAAAAAGGAATACAAACGTCTCAAAAATGAGATCGACAGGAAGTGCAAAATTGCTAAGCAGGGATGGCTAGAGGACAAATGTAAGGATGTAGAGGCCTATCTCACGAGGGGTAAGATAGATACCGCCTACAGGAAAATTAAAGAGACCTTTGGAGATAAGAGAACGACTTGTATGAATATCAAGAGCTCAGATGGAAACCCAGTTCTAAGCAAAGAAGGGAAAGCAGAAAGGTGGAAGGAGTATATAGAGGGTCTATACAAGGGCGATGTACTTGAGGACAATATTATGGAAATGGAAGAGGATGTAGATGAAGATGAAATGGGAGATACGATACTGCGTGAAGAGTTTGATACAGCACTGAAAGACCTGAGTCGAAACAAGGCCCCCGGAGTAGACAATATTCCATTGGAACTACTGACGGCCGTGGGAGAGCCAGTCCTGACAAAACTCTACCATCTGGTGAGCAAGATGTATGAGACAGGCGAAATACCCTCAGACTTCAAGAAGAATATAATAATTCCAATCCCAAAGAAAGCAGGTGTTGACAGATGTGAAAATTACCGAACAGTCAGTTCAATAAGTCACAGCTGCAAAATACTAACACGAATTCTTTACAGACGAATGGAAAAACTAGTAGAAGCCAACCTCGGGGAAGATCAGTTTGGATTCCGTAGAAACACTGGAACACGTGAGGCAATACTGACCTTACGACTTATCTTAGAAGAAAGATTAAGGAAAGGCAAACCTACGTTTCTAGCATTTGTAGACTTAGAGAAAGCTTTTGACAATGTCGACTGGAATACTCTCTTTCAAATTCTAAAGGTGGCAGGGGTAAAATACAGGGAGCGAAAGGCTATTTACAATTTGTACAGAAACCAGATGGCAGTTATAAGAGTCGAGGGACATGAAAGGGAAGCAGTGGTTGGGAAGGGAGTAAGACAGGGTTGTAGCCTCTCCCCGATGTTGTTCAATCTGTATATTGAGCAAGCAATAAAGGAAACAAAAGAAAAATTCGGAGTAGGTATTAAAATTCATGGAGAAGAAATAAAAACTTTGAGGTTCGCCGATGACATTGTAATTCTGTCAGAGACAGCAAAGGACTTGGAAGAGCAGTTGAATGGAATGGACAGTGTCTTGAAAGGAGGATATAAGATGAACATCAACAAAAGCAAAACAAGGATAATGGAATGTAGTCTAATTAAGTCGGGTGATGCTGAGGGAATTAGATTAGGAAATGAGGCACTTAAAGTAGTAAAGGAGTTTTGCTACTTGGGGAGCAAAATAACTGATGATGGTCGAAGTAGAGAGGATATAAAATGTAGGCTGGCAATGGCAAGGAAAGCGTTTCTGAAGAAGAGAAATTTGTTAACATCCAGTATTGATTTAAGTGTCAGGAAGTCATTTCTGAAAGTATTCGTATGGAGTGTAGCCATGTATGGAAGTGAAACATGGACGATAAATAGTTTGGACAAGAAGAGAATAGAAGCTTTCGAAATGTGGTGCTACAGAAGAATGCTGAAGATTAGATGGGTAGATCACGTAACTAATGAGGAAGTATTGAATAGGATTGGGGAGAAGAGAAGTTTGTGGCACAGCTTGACCAGAAGAAGGGATCGGTTGGTAGGACATGTTCTGAGGCATCAAGGGATCACCAATTTAGTATTGGAGGGCATCGTGGAGGGTAAAAATCGTAGAGGGAGACCAAGAGATGAATACACGAAGCAGATTCAGAAGGATGTAGGTTGCAGTAGGTACTGGGAGATGAAAAAGCTTGCACAGGATAGAGTAGCATGGAGAGCTGCATCAAACCAGTCTCAGGACTGAAGACCACAACAACAACAACAATAATAAAACTCTGAGGCACCCACACGCGTCTCGTCGGCCGCACTAAGCCATCCGATCTTATTCCCATGGACGATACTTGAGGCTAGTTGGAATAGCGTATGAAACGTATCAGTCTACATCCCCACAGTCTGATAGCTCTATGAGATCTAATCATCAATGAATGACTTAAGACGGATGTGGCGTACCTGAAGAAACGCCCAACTAATTGGGCCTTTTTTAAGACTAGAGGCGGTGCCACACAATGTTACTGAGGTTTGCGCCACAGGTGACTAATTTTTTGTCAGCGATGCTAGTCTTTCACTGCAGTGGGAGTGCGAGTACAGACCACGTAGATCTGTTTCACAAGAAGTGATTTTTCCCGAAGGACACTGCTTCAGCCCTCGAGTCACGATTATCGCAATGTGTTCGAGGGTTTCTTTATGTAGAAAAACTACATGTACTTGGTCCATATCGTCAGTGTGGCCCAACGACACTGTCATGGCTTGTTCACTTTACACCAGGGCCGGCCAAACGCTGCACAGTGTGCAGACGTGCGGAAGTGCTGCACATGTGCGCACGTGTGCGACAGCGACATCTGTTATTAGACATGTGTCCTAAATGAACGGCGGCGGCTCTACTTCCCTGTTTATGTGGTACAAGCAAGAGCGCAACATACCCAGTCTCGTTTACCCCTGGAAACCGTAACCTTAACAGAGAAGCACTGAGGAGAAATGGCGGGTACTGTGAAAAAGAAAAGGACGGGAGATCTATGTTCTCAGTCGTTTGAAAATGACTGGTAACTGCAATTCTTTTTTGTAGCCGTTGGTGAAAACTCACAGTGTTTGCTATGCCACCGACTAATAGGCGGCCAGCGTAAGTTTTCAATTGAAAGACACTACAATGCATATCACAAAGACGAGTGTAGTGTACTCAACAGTGAAGAACGGCAAGCAAAATTAAATGTCCTTAAGGAAATGGATGAGAGACATCAACTCGATTATCGTTTCTCATGACCAGTGATAAACGTGTCTGGATTTATTCCTTTCATAATTAAAAATTATTGTTTACTAACTGAGCATTATTGCCTCATTCTGCTCCATGTTACATTATTATCAGGTAAGTTGGTCATTAAACCGATTGTCCCAATGTATACTTACATTTAGTTTTTTTTTTATTGTGTGAAGGGCTACGCTCAGCTGAAGTCGATAAAAAGTAACATTCATCTAATTGTCGGTTGTTATGCAGATTTCAGACGGAACTGATGGAAGATATAGCAATAATGGTATTGAAATAACAGGTGATCATCGAGAGGTCTGCAGTTATCATTCTGTTCAGAGGTCAATGAGACAGAAATGATGTGGGTGTAACTGAGGGCACCGAGAATTAGTTATAGGAAACCTTGCATTAGTTTAATGTTACTTGAAATCATGAATAAGGTTCGTTGGATGTTGCTAAGTGCTCTCTTTCTTAAATACTAGATCAAAAACATTACGCATATTTACGTGCCGTCAGTCAAGCTGCCTTAATAAAAATCCACGGTTGTTAACTGTATTGCTTGTCTTACAGGGCTAAATTGTCAACATAAAAGTAGACGTCGCAATGAGTAGACTGTGACAGTATTGCACAGGATGTTTAATACGCGAAATACCTTCCCATGGTTGGCTTGCAAGCTGTGGAAAGAGCACTAGAATGCGCCGGTACAGACTGTCCCAGCAAGTGGATAAAGCGACATCTGTGCGTAGAAACATGTACTACATGAACGCTGACGGCTGCGGCGTGCACACTGTGACCCGGAAATTGCACATGTGCAGGAGCACCGCAGGCGTGCAGAATTTCTGGCCGGCCCTGCTCTACACGATCTCCAGTCGTGGCTGATAATGTGCATATCCGAGAATGCAGAGTGAGAACGTATAGAGTTTGAAACGAAGATAACGCAAAAACACGATGGTACATAGGGTACCAGTATTAATATCTGTTATCAACCTCTATCCCTATTCTATTATGGAATTAGACCTGGGTGTGAGATTCTCGGCCTCTGGAATATCTCATGAGGATGAGTGCACATCAGAGGCATTTCTCCAGTCACGTCCACAAGACAGGCGTCAGACACTCTTCAAACTATTCTTACGAATCAACACGAGGAGGTGGTTCAGACTGCCGTTTCGTATCAATGGTCTCACCGCGAGAAAGTCACTATGTGCAAGACATTAAGAAAAGTGAAACACCAGTTTCTCATAAGAAAATACGAGTATAAAAACTTGCAGAGTGAAGGACTTCCTAAGAAATTGTATCCCGTACACATAATTTAGCGTTTTTGCTACTGAGAGGTTCTCTACTGTCTCTTGGACTGTTAATCGATATCTATTTGAGCGCTATTTCTACGTATCGCTTAATCTTTACCTCTTGAAAGCTACTGTACAATCAAAGAACTTGAAGCAATTACAGTTGAGGGAAAATAGCGTACTTCTGATATTTTTTATCCTTTTTTAGTCGATGTCGTGTAACTGTACTTCTTGACATTTACTATGATCCGTTACCTTTTACTTTGGGAATAAATTTCTTTAATGCGACAATGATCTGGAGAGACATTTCGACTGAATAACAGTCACCCACCATTCCCCGAGTGACGAAGCGTCAAGTAGATTTCCTCGGCCTTGACTTTCATATGTCTGAATACGGGGAGAACTAGAACTTTGTGGCTGATTAAAAGTTTATCCTGGCCAGAGACTCTACTCTGGGACATTTTCCCTTGGTGGGAAAGTTCTGGAAATAATCCTAGAGGCTGTGTCTCAGACATTTCTTCGGAACATCTCCTCTTCCAAGAGTGCTAGTTCCGCAAGGTGTGCAGGAGAACTTCTGTAAAGTTTCGAAGGTAGGAGAAGAGTTACTGGTGGAAGTAAAGCTGTGACGGCAGGACGTGAGTCGTGCTTGGATAGACCAGTTGGTGCAGCACTTTCGGGAAAGGCGAAGGTGTCACTTTCGACTCGTTGTCCGGCACAAAGTTCTAGTCTGCTGCAGCGAGAATATCCGCACCGCACAGAATTCGTCTGCCCAGAGTTTACTGTAATCGTGACCTCATAGCATATGCAATAAGGAACTGTGGCCATACACCTTAGATTGCCTGCAGCAGAACATACAGATTCAAGGATCACGAGAAGTTATAGTACGCAAACCAACGAGTAATTTGTGCAAGTTAATTATATTAGGTGCGATTCAAGGAAGATATATCCATCACATTTGAAAACACAAGGAACAAACAATTTTGTTGCATGCAGCCAGGTAGTATATTCAGTGAAACTGTGCATAAATAACCACGAAACGTACTGAATATGAACGTCAAGGCTGCCTACACAACACCGTATCACTAGAATTGGCATGTAACCTTCACGTAACGGAGCTGGGAGCTGTCACTTCGCCCCGATGTAGTTGACAATATTAACTCTGACATAATCATTAACAGCCGCTACACCAAATAACTCGGCCTTTCTGTCCTAAAATACCGTTCAAGAAAGAAACGATTTCATATGAAGAAAGTATGCCTTAATAGTAAATTTTCTAGTATAAATAAATGTCTGGAAAAATATTGACCACCTAGCGTACTACTCTTGTTTTCAAAGTTTGGACCGCTTACTAAATATTGGAAGTTTCCGTATTATGTCTTGTGTCCTCCATCTTCTACCACGAAGATTCTAATCAGCTACTCTCACGGCGAGGGCCAACACTACAGCAAGAGTTGTATTAGCTACCTTAGCTACGAACGAATGTCCATTAAGGATGTAATACGGCTTGTTCCCAGGTGACGAACCAGGACATTTTCGCATTCTTACCACACATCACAATAGGTCTTCCTACGCTTGTGTCTTCAGAGCGAAATTCTCACGTGGAGATGAGAATTATCGTATCATAAGGAATCCCCAAAATGATTTTTTAATTCCTAATTGCAGCTATTTTCCGCTTACTAAATATTGGAAGTTTCCGTTTTATGTCTTGTGTCCTCCATCTTCTACCACGAAGATTCTAATCAGCTACTCTCACGGCGAGGGCCAACACTACAGCAAGAGTTGTATTAGCTACCTTAGCTACGAACGAATGTCCATTAAGGATGTAATACGGCTTGTTCCCAGGTGACGAACCAGGACATTTTCGCATTATTACCACACATCATAATAGGCCTTCCTACGCTTGTGTCTTCAGAGCAAAATTCTCACGTGGAGATGAGAATTATCGTGTCATAAGTAATCCCCAAAATGATTTTTTAATTCCTAATTGTAGCTATTTTCCACAGCGAAAATACTGTGTGCAGTCCGTTCTGGTGAAACTTAATGTGTATTTCATACACAGTACCAGAAAGAATAGCTTCGCATGTCTGGTGAGTATTGTTCTATGGATCTAATGGTTACGTTTTACTTGGTACGACGTAAACTAATTACTCAATTCTAATTTTGCACACGACTGTTCTGGACTATTACCTGGCAGCTGTCGTGGCAAAACTGTTGCTCTGACGAAACAACGGAAATGCACTCTTTTCAAGGAATATTTTGATAGATTTGCACCCAAGGGTGTTACTGTTGCCTTGCCCAAAATTTTTTCCTTTGTCGTGGGACGATCGTGATTCACCTGTCTTTATTGTGTCTATAGACCGTGATTTAGTGGTTACTGTCGCTACCGCAAAACCTCGGGGTGCAGGGCTCAATTTCTAGGCGGCTCGAAGAATTTATTCGCTCAGGGAATGGGTGCTTCTGTTGTTCAAATCACACCATCTTATCTTTATTGATGCGCAAGTTGCCGAAGTGGCGCCAAATAGAAAGACTTGCATCATCCGGCGGCTGGACGGTCCCAGATGGGCTCTCCCGGCCAAAAATGCCATACTTTCATTTAAGTGTGTGACGCTGGTCCCTGTTTCTTTGTGCTGCGACAGACAAAAAGCATTAGCGAGACGTAGTCATTATGTATCAAAGGAAAATATAACAGAAATGCAATAAATTACAAAACTGATGTGGAACGACATTATACAATATGTCCTGGTTCAAATGGCTCTGAGCACTATGGGACTTAACATCTGTGGTCATCAGTCCCCTAGAACTTAGGACATCACACACATCCATGCCCGAGATAGGATTCGAACCTGCGACCGTAGCAGTCGCGCGGTTCCGGACTGAGCGCCTAGCGATATGTCCTGCTTGGTGGCTTGTGTATGGGTACATCTGATGAACTTCTGCATCTGAATATCTCTAGGATACATAATCACCCTTCAGTTACGCTACTGTAAAACTTACACGCGATGGTTATTAAATGCGAATGAGAAGATATTTAGCCCCACGTAATGAAACTAATGTCATAATGTTTTTTACTGAAAGAATTCCTACGTTACTCTCCACGTCGATAAATAAAAATACAGGTTATCACGGAATCTTGTCTAGCTGAATAACAGTTTATTTCAATATTACAACAGATTTACGTCCAAAAGACATGAATGACGCGGAACGTAGCTCAACGTAACACATCAGTTACATTTATGGTCATGTTCATAAAATTAAGATACTGATGTACAGTTGACAAAGTTGAGGGTGGCCAACTGCCCTTAATTCTGACTTCAAAATGGTTAACATGATGTGATTGCAGTTATTGGACTGACAGTTATTGTCAATTGTTGACTGGGAAAAACTACCACAATACGCTCAAATCAAGTAGCGACTGCTGCTGCTGTGACTGCGTGGTGCAATGAGTGAAACTCACTCTAACAAGGAAACCGTTGAGTGCGAGATCTCAAGTTAAATCGTTCGTAAGGCTCATTTGAAAGTGTTGTGTTAGGTATTACTACAGGAAAATTATTAGCTGCTAACGACTCACCATTTTCGTCACGAGGGCGACAGAAAATGAGTAACGGGAAGGTGCAGAGATAAACCTCCTGTGGATCAAAAGTATCCGGACACCCCAAAAAACATACGTTTTTCATATTAGGTGCATTGTGCAGCAACTTACTGCCAGGTACTCCAAATCAGCGACCTGAGTAGTCATTAGCCATTGTGAGAGAGGAGAATGGGGCGCTCCCCGGAACTCACGGACTTAGAATGTGGTGAGGTGATAGGGTGTCACTTGTCTCATCGCCTGTACGCGAGATTTCCACACTCCTAAACATCCCTAGATCCTCTGTTTCCGATGTGATAGGGAAGTGGAAACGTGAAGGGACGCGTACAGCACAAAAGCGAGCAGGCCGACCTCATCTGTTGACCGACAGAGACCGCCGACAGTTAATGAGAGTCGCAATGTGTAATAGGCAGACTTCTATCCAGACCATCACACAGGAATTCGAAACTGCATCAAGATGCACTGCAAATACTATGGCAGTTAGGTGGGAGGTGAGAAAACTTGGATTTCATAGTTGAGCGGCTGCTCATAAGCCACACATCACGCCGGTAAATGGCAAACGACGCCTCGCTTGGTGTAAGGAGAGCGTAAACATCGGACGATTTAACAGTGGAAAAACGTTGCGTGGAGTGACGAATAACGGTACACAATGTGGCGATCCGATGGCAGGGTGTGAGTATGACGAATGCCCGGTGAACGTCATCTGGGTAAAATCGGAGGCGGTGGTGTTACGGTATGGTCGTGTTTTTCATGGAGGGCGCTTGCACCCTTTGTTGTTTTGTGTGGCATTATCACAGCACATGGCTACATTGATGTTTTAAGCACCTTCTTGCTGCCCACTGTTGAAGAGCAATTCGGGAATGGCGATTGCATCTTTCAACACGATCGAGCACCTGCTCATAACGCACGTCCTGTGGCGGAGTGGTTACCAGACAATAACATCGCTGTAATGGACTGGGCTGCACAGAGTCGTGACCTGAATGCTATAGAACACCTTTGGGATGTTTTGGAACGCCGATTTCGTGACAGGCCCCACACACCGAATTCGATACCTCTCCTCAGAGCAGCACTCCGTGAAGAATGGGCTGCCCTTCCCCAAGAAAGCTCCCAGCACCTGACTGAGCGTATGCCTGCGAGACTGGAAGATGTCGTCAAGGCTAAGGATGGGTCAACACCATATTGAATTCCAGTATTACCGATGGAGGGCGCCACGAACTTGTAAGTCATTTTCAACCATGTGTCCGAATACTTTTGATCACATAGTGTATTACACTTCACAAAATTGACACCCTCGATATTCAAGAAATGTTCAAAACAAACCATTAACTTGCTAAATGAACACCAAATGAAAAATGGCACATTACAGTGATGACGAATTTTCGCACCATCACGATCGAAGGCGAAATCCTCGGTAAGTACAAACCCTGCAGGACGTCCACTATCCGGCCGTTATGGCCGAGCGGTTCTACGCGCTTCAGTCCGGAACCGCGCTGCTGCTACGGCCGCAGGTTCGAACCCTGCCTCGGGCATGGATGTGTTTAATGTCCTTAGGTTAGTTAGGTTTAAGTAGTGCTAAGTCTAGGGGACTGATGACCTCAGCAGTTCTGATATTCGCTAGGTATCCAGTCTTAAGGAATACATGTAGAACCATAATGGTGTAATGGTATGGTGAGAACTGATGGAATGTGATGGCATGAAACTGAGTGCGAAACAGTCTGTCGTGGAACTTAACCGTGAAACTGACTATCCTTGAAGGCGTAGCGGCAGATAGCGCTATAATATGTTTCATAGGAAGAGAAAAACACCAACACTCAGACGCTGCATTTGTACAGTAGTTCCAGGACGTATGAATTGCAATGTCACACACCTTTCAGGAGTGACAGTTTGCTCTTAAGTACCAAGGTTGTTATATACCTAGCCAAAAGTAGTGTCCGTACCATAGCTGTAGTTGTCATACACCCATTTTCCCACTCCTTCTTGCTGTGATGTAAATGTTCCCTATTGCGCTTGCAAGGTAGCGCACACGAGAAGGGATGGTAGGGGGCAGAGCACTTCCAACTGCTCTCGGCACAATAAAAAACTTTCCAACCAATTTGCCATCCAGATCAACAGTCGGCGTAATTGTATACGAATGCGTTAAGGCATTGATATTAGTTTATCTTGATACGACTTTCTTGGTACCTCTAATTTCCATGATTCCTTTCATATGCATTTACTTTTCAAATATCGATTTGTAGGAGTTGAAAACAAATTCCTTACCGAACGATGAGAATAGTCTGTTTATCTCATCTAGAAATTTTCGGGCCGATTCCGCTGTTTGCTGCGCATTGTCAAGCTGACGCTGCGTTTCAAATTTCTTTGTCTCACGTCTTCAGTTCTATAACAGTGTTGGAAATTATGCAACCATCCAATCACTGTAACCTTTGTCGTGTTTAATTTTATGTGCATAAAGTAGTAGGTCACTATCATGCACATTCTGTAAACACCAGTTTTTGTAGCATGTGCGGCTTGCCTTTGAATATCCGTAGTTTTTTTTATGCATTACACGGTCACATTGCTGCGGACTTATTCGAAATCTAGTCCTAAATGTTCTTTTACTGTGCTGCGGATGATCTTCGATGTACGTAATTATGTTTAGTACCCGCTCCGTAGAAACGATTGTCCTTTCCTACGTTTCACTGCAGACGGGATTTACCGCATCCTGCCCGACAAGGATGATGAACGACCTGGCTCGACACCTGTTTCAGTATCATTTTCAAATGATTAGCACGTATCGGTGTCTCTGTACACTTCATGTACATTGTCTGCACAGTCGAACGTATACGACACCACACATTCCACTCATTTTGCAAACACGCTTGTATTTCATCTGCCACTTCTCTCCCACTCTACGGAACTCCTTAAGTTCGTTTCCAACGAAATGTCAACTTGGGCTACTGTTGTAGATGTAATGCAACGTTCTCTTTGTTTATCTTTGTCGTTGCTCTGCTTTGTATCAGCACCACCAGCATTGTAACACTGTTGTGATCTACTCGTCGATTAAGCAGTTCAATAACGCCCCGTAGCTGCTTCCTGAGCTCAGCATTGGATTCCTGAATTCCAGCCCCCTGTTGTCATAAACAGCCAATATTGTGGTTGCATGATAAACAATGTGTGGGGCGTCGAATGCCGTAAACATCATTGACATTTAAGATTCGCACTCAAGGAGTTTCCTGTAAAGGTTCATAGAACCGGTGCCGCAAAATGCACATGTAGAAATGTCGAAATTTATGTGCGTCGAGTTGAAAGGTGGACCTCCATCTCCTCCTCTGGTCCGGATCCATCTTCACACCCAGGCTCCACGGCCTAAGCTCAAATCGACTTCCCTGCCCCACGCCATAAGACCGAATCGACTTCTCTGCTCCGTGAGACCTGACTGAGTTCTGCAACTCTTCTCGACATCACAAGACCGAGTCTGCCCATCTTCACACTTCATGCAAGTCCAGGTGGAATATGCGTCAAAAAGGTAGAGCCCCCCAGTTGGAAATGGTAGCGCTTTCCTGTATTATTTCCGTATCACCCCATGTACCGTACAGACCGCACAGCTTCACTCCATAAGACGGCAAAAACGGTTCCTTCAAACCTAATAGCGCTGCTTGTTTACCTACGTGTCATCGAAAAAGCGTCGGGCGTCCTGAAGTGACGCCCCGCTTCGGCTGCACAGGCCTAACTTGTACCGATCTTACAGGAAGATTCCCAGGAAACATCGTGAGGACCCCTTCAGAAATGGCAGAGGGCACTTCTGTTCAGCTGAGAACAATTGTCAGTGCCTCGGTCAGTCACAACTTGGCGAAAGCAGTGGTGAAAAGCTCTGTATTTGGCATCTGGGACAATACGCTATGGCCCACTGCAGGCTCGCCTCTTCTTGTGGCCAGTGGAAGCCCTGTGGCTTTGGCTGTGTCCTCCAATTTGGCTTCTGCTGTGCCAAAGAGTGTCAGACAGAGTCTCCCCTTGCTCTGTTCGTAAATGCTCTCACGACCTGCTGCGTTGTCCTAACTGGCTCTAACAAAACGGATGCCATAGTCATGCCTGTCCGACGAAACAAGCGCTCAACTTGTCATCCTACTGGAATGCGACATAATTGACCATGATCACGTGTGTCCATGTTTTACAGTAAGTGAGTCTGTCGGTACTGTAGGAAAATAAGGGAAAATAATACCGGTTAGTAGGAGGAAAGTGTAATGCAAAAAAATACTGATCAGAAAAAAAGAGGATAACAAAACGGTAGCCAGCCCACAAGGGCAATGAATATCCAGAATCCTGCCACTGGCGTGGCAACAGATGGTTGTCACGCTTTTCCACAACACAACAGTTCACGAGAAAATAAATGATCAGAAAGCACTGAAATACTAAATTACAAAAGCAAAGTTAAATGAAGTTGCTGGCTAAATAAAAGACTGATTAAAGCTGAAACCTTTTTATGTAAAAAAATATATATTTTTAGTAACTTCGGCGTAACTTAATGCAAAATTTGGGAAAATGCAAGATATTTACTTTTAATTATTGAGAGACTGAATTGAATTTACTTTAATCAAATGAGCATCTGATATTATCTTTAACATAAGAACAAAAAAGTACATATTAAACCAGCAGAAGTCGCTCGCTAAGCTAAATACAGAAAAAATGAGATTGCGCACACTTAATTTGTGCTGTATCTTTGGTTACTAGTTTTGCCAGTGAAATTTTACGTTACTTTAAGTGAGCAAAGTTAATACTCAAAATTGCAATTTCTTGAAGCCTCTGTTATGCAGTACAAGAATGAACAATTATTGAGGCAGAAAATTTTGACTGAAACTGGTCATTAGGAAATGCACTCTTTCATGACTCAAGTTGTTCTGCTTCCTGTCTGCTAACATCGTGACAGAGACTCTCCACACACAAAGATAAACAATGGCAAAGCTACAGCCATTTCGTCGTTCTGGCAATACCGGCCATGACCTTCTCCTTCTGTGCGGATGCGCACATATTCCCCGAACTCTTATGGGACTTCGTAAGAATGTTTTCCACGAGTAATGAGTGTGTTGGGGTGGGAAACTACCAATGCAGTGTGTGGACATACAAGGTGAGAATGTGGGTCTCGCGGGAGGCGTGCGCGAAATAGTCTCTGCAGTAGCGCTGTTCTCTGTGCTCTCGGTGGCTCAGATGGGTAGAGCGTCTGCCATATAAGCAGGAGATCCCGGGTTCGAGTCCCGGTCGGGGCACACATTTTCACCTGTCCCCGTTGATACATATATATCAACACCCGTCAACAGCTGAGGTTATTAATATCATTCTAATTTCGTTCTAGACAGCTCCAGGTCATCAAGTATATAAGCATATAATTTGAGTCCTCTTCCTAACCACATGCACACCTGCCACTGTGTTCTACAGCCAGGTCACGGATTTCTTTTTCAGGCCGTGACCTCACAGCAGACATGTTAGGGAATACAGTGGAATCAACCTCCCACGTCAGCCTGTTTGCCACAGACCCACTCCTGGCACCCAGCTAAAAGTTTCCCTGCAATTAATTGACTGATTCCACCTTTCCTGCCACTCTTCCTACAACGTTTAGTTTATTTGTTTGCAGGCGATACTGTAGGGTTTTGTCTCATGACAGCTTTTGGAACCTGGAATTCAGTAACCGAGCCAGCCATTCCATGTTTGGTGTGATATAGCAAGGCTGCTTTGACTATCAAAAATGGTTCAAATGGCTCTAAGCACTATGGGAGTTAACGCCTGAGGTCATCAGTTCGTTAGACTTAGAACTACTTAAACCTAACTAACCTAAGGACATCACACACATCCATGCCCGAGGCAGGATTGGAACCTCCGGCCGTAGCAGCAGCGCGGTTCCGAACTGAAGCGCCTAGAACCACTCGGCCACAACGGCCGGCGCTTTGCTATCTTCAGGTCAAGTGACATGCACCGTGCTAATACCTACAGAGCATTGACTGACACAGTTCGACAGGCTCTTGTCATTTGTAAAAGAAATGGCCTTTGGATTAAGTCCAGTATCCTTCTTACGTATCGTGCTTTGTCTGATCCGCCCATGCTGCAGCACTGTGCCTGTAAACAGAGAGACATAGACCCTGATATATTAGTTTTAGGGATTTCTTTTGCAGACCCCACTCTGTTCTGTTAACCCTCAGGGGGGAACCTCAGATTGCACTTAGCTTTCTCTGGACATTTCTCACATGAGGTGTGAAGCGGCTTCTCTCATCGAGTGTTACTGTAAGGTACGAGAATTCTGAAAGAAAATTTATATTCCCACCCTCAAATGGTATGGTTGGAAGTCTGTGTCTGTCAAAAGTGCCTTTGATGGTGGTGATGGTAACTTTCTTGTGATTGGATATTCCTAGTTTCTTCTGTTTCGCCAACCTTATGACCTCTCTTAGCGCCGTTCTAGCTCGGTCGTCTATTTGTTTCCTACTCTTTCCATTAATTATAATTGCCAGGTCATCCGCATAGGCGACTTTTGTCCATTGCTCGCTGTCTCTCTCGATTAATATCTCGTCGAAAACGAAATTCCAGAGGAATGGGCATTGTTAACTGCCTTTGGTGACACATTTGTCCATGATGCCAGCCCTGTTGCTTACCATAGCGTTTCGGTCCTTGAAATAATATAGCATCAAGTCGTACAGGTACGTGGGCATTGGAGTTGTTTTATATGCCTCACAATCCTAGGCCATCATAGGTTATCAAACGCGCCTGCTGTATCTGCAAATACTACAACCATATACTTTCCCTCACATTGTACATGGCTCAGTACTTATCTAATGGCCACTCAGTTGATGCATCTTTCCTAAGACCGAACTTATTTGGGCCTTGTGATCTGATTCCTCATACCGTTTTTCAAGAAGGTTTATAACGAGCCGTTCTAGGTCTTTTCTTGGGATGGGTAGGATTTAGACTCTTGTCCCTTGGTTTGTCCTCCGATTTCAATAGTATCCAAACATTTCCTTTCTTCCATCTATCTGGGACTCTCCTTTCCGGCAGGCAGGTGTTATATATTTCTGAGAGGAGATGAGGATTGGTGTGCGGTCCTTTCTTCTTGTTAGTGTTTTCCATATATTCCTTGCCTCGCCGATTCTGCGGAGAAACTCTTCATTCCTTATCTTCTCAGTCCACGTTCTTTTCAACATTCTTCTGTAGCACCACATTGCAGATGCTTCTATTTTCTTCTACTACGGTTTCCCACGGTCCGTTAACTTTCTCGCTATTCTCATTTCTGCTACCTCTCATTACTTTCGTCTTTCTTCGATTTGCACCCAATCCATATTGCGTTCTCATTAGACTGTTCATTTCATTCAGCAGATCCTGTAATTATTCTTCACCTTCAGTGAGGATAGCAATGTCAACAACGAATCCTATCATGGATTTCCTTTCACCTTGAATTTTAACTCCACTCTTGAACCTGTCCTTTATTTCCGTCATTGCTTCTTCGATGTATAGACTGAAAAGCAGGGGCGAAAGACTACATGCCTGTCTTACACCATTTCTAATCCTAGCAATCCGTTTTTACTCTTCCACTCTTATTGTTACCTCTTGCATCTTGTACAGATTGCGTACTATCTGACTTTCTTTATAGCTTTTCCCTTTCGCCTTGAATTTTAACTCCACTCTAGAACCTTTATTTTGTTTCCGTCATTGCTTCTTCGATGTACATGTTGAACAGTAAGGGCGAAAGACTACGCCCCTGTCTTATATCCTTTCTCCCCCTGACACATCGTTCTTGCTATTCCACTCTTACTGTTACTTCTTGCTTCGTGTAGAGATTGCGTACTATTAGTCTTTCTCTATAGCTTATCCGTATTTTTCTCAGAATTTCGAACATCTTGCACCATTTTACACTGTCGAAAGCTTTCCCCTGGTCGACAAATCGTATGAACGCGTCTAGATTTTCCTTTAGTCTTGCGTCCATATTCCATTATCAACTGCAACGTCAGATCTGACTCTCTCGTGCTTTACTTTTCCAGAGCCAAGCTGATCGTCATCTAATTCATCCATAATTTTATTTTCTGTTCTTTTGTATATTAATCTTGTCAGCAACTTGGAGGCATGAACTGTTAATCTTATTCTGCGATACTTCTCCCACCTGTCGGCTCTTGCTATGCTGGGAATTGTGTAGATGACGTTTTTCCGAAAGTTTGATGATATATCGCCACGCTCAAACATACTACGTACTAAAATAAACAGTTGTTTTGTTTCCACTTCCCCCAATGATTTTAGAAATTCAGATGGAATGTTATTTATTCTTTCTGCCTTATTCGATCTTAATTCTTCGAAAGCTCCTTCAAATTCCGATTCTAATACTGCTCCCATCTCTTTTCCCTATCGACTCATACTTTTTCTTCAGTCGCATTATTGAACAATTCCTCCCATCATAGAGGCCTTTCGTGTACTTTTTCCACCCATATGTTCTTTCCTCTGTATTTAACAGAGCATTTACCAATGCACTCTTAAATTTACAGCTTTTGTTTTTAATTTCACCAAATACTATTTTGACTGCTCTATATACTGACTTAGTCCTTCCGAAAATCGTTTCTTTTTCTGTGTCTTTCTTCAGTCCGGAACCGCGCTGCTGCTACGGTCGCAGGGTCGAATCCTGTCTTGGGTATGGATGTGTATGATGTCGTTAAGTTAGTTAGGTTTAAGCAGTTCTAAGTCTAGGGGACTGATAACCTCAGATCTTAAGTCCCATAGTGCTTAGAGCCATTTTTTCTCCCAGCCATATTGCTTTAGCTTCCTTGCTCTTTCTGCTTACCTGATTCCTAAGTGACATGTATTTCTGTATTCCTGAATTTCAATGAACATATTTGTGGTTCCCTCTTTCGTCGGTCAAATGGAGTATTTCTTCCGTTACCCATCTCATTAAAGGAGTGTTATACTAATGTCCTGGCAAGAATGTTTTCCAGATCTCTCACGCAATAAAAATATATGGTCATTGGTTGCACAGAGAATGGACCACCAACTGCCAACTACTGTAACTTCTTAATTCCGGCATAAATTTGAAGTAGCACCTGTAGTACCTGTCTGTCATCCACCTCCGTTCGATTCCATGCCCAGCGGTGTCAGAGCCAATATTGTTGTCAGAGGTGCAACTCTATGAATTGTATTGAAACATCCCCCTTACTAATCGCCCTATCCTGCTTGCGATATGATATATGACCGTGGATCGCTTGCATGCCTAATGGATTTTTACTAGTTGGATAAGGCTACCTTTCCCGAAGAAATAATACCTAGAAGTAGGAGGAAAGTGTAAAACAGACCCCTCTGATGGAAAAGCCTACTAAAAATAAAAAGTAATTAAACTCTATGAATTGTATTGAAACATCCCCCTTACTAATCGCCCTATCCTGCTTGCGATATGATATATGACCGTGGATCGCTTGCATGCCTAATGGATTTTTACTAGTTGGATAAGGCTACCTTTCCCGAAGAAATAATACCTAGAAGTAGGAGGAAAGTGTAAAACAGACCCCTCTGATGGAAAAGCCTACTAAAAATAAAAAGTAATTAAAATGAACAGGGTTATAATTTGGAAAAATGAAACTTTTATTGTGCATTCACTCACGAACATCACTGGACAGAAAGGGGGTACCACTGGCCATGAATCCAAAAGTTACACTAATGAACGAAAAGGAAATAATTAACAGTCACCAGCCCACTAGAGTAACTTACATCCACAATCCCGTACAGGATGATGGGAAAGAAGAACATGTAGCCGCGCGGGATTAGCCGAGCGCTCTAGGGCGCTGCGGTAATGGACTGTGCGGCTGGTCTCGGCGGAGGTTCGAGTCCTCCCTCGGGCAAGGGAGTGTGTGTTTGTCCTTCGGTTAATTTAGGTTAAGTGGCGTGTAAGCTTAGGGACTGATGACCTTAGGAGTTAAGTCCCATAAAGATTTTAAAAAAGCCATGTATTATTAAACACTGACGTGGCAACTGAAGGGTTTCACATCAGTGTTTAATAATTCTAATTTTACGTGAGTACGTAATAATAAAGAATACTGAGAAGTAAGTCTTACATTATGTTTGCCATTAAATTCTGAAAGAAAAAATCGAGTAATGATTTGAAAATATGCAGTTAGACTGTTTGTTAGTATTGAACTTCGTTGCGTGAACAATGACTTTCAGTGACTTCAACGTAACGTCATCAAAGAAATTTAGAAAGCAAGCACTTTTGTTTTGCAGTTTCCTGTTTTGCAAATTGGATTTCAAATTATTGTCTGAACAACTGAGCCTTTTTTACTGACTTGAACAGAAATTAATAATAAAATACGTACCAAAACAAACCGCCATGTGCTCCAAACTATATGTAAAATAAATAAAACATCAGTACTCTTAATTTGTGCATTTTTTTAGATTTGGATTTTTTCCAGTGATTGATTCTCAAACTTGAAAAATAAAATTGCGTTACTTTACGCATATACTGAAGCCTCTGTTGTACAACAGTTAATTGAAAGTAGACTGAGACTAAAATTCTTAAAAGCGAAAGTACTCATTAATAAACCGGCTGTAACTATTGAATTTGTTTCTTATGGTTCAAATGGCTCTGAGCACTAAGCGACTTAACTTCTGAGGTCATCAGTCGCCTAGAACTTAGAAATGCTTAAACCTAACTAACCTAAGGACATCACACACATCCATGCCCGAGGCAGGATTCGAACCTGCGACCGTAGCGTTCACGTAGTTCCAAACTGAAGCGCCTAGAACCGCACGGCCACACCGAACGGTTTGTTTCTTATGACACTCGGTTAGCATATAAGGAAAAAAAGGAACAAGGACCCTGGACAATGAGGACACAATCGCTCTGAGTTTAACTGATTATTATTTAAATAAATTTTATCAATCAGATCACATTCAGTTGTGCTGCTGGGTTAGCTGTTAATACTTTCTACCAATGAACAGTATTACTTCAGTGCTATGCATATGACAAAACTCGGAGCCGACGATGAATCTGTGTGGCTGGAACTGGAGCTGTTGTTGAAGACGGTTGCATCTTGTGGAGCACGGCTAATTACAGGAATGGGCAATCGTAATTAATACAGCCCCTTCCGCACGTCCACTGTCCTTACTCCTGCTACTAGTCATCTGGCCGGCGTGCGTACATGATGCCGCCAAAATGTTACTCTCTACTGCGAGAGCGTTAACACCACACTTCCACACACTACAAGCGCACTCCGCGCAACAATCCCCTTCCCAAAGATTTTACAACGCACAAGCACTGCTATTATCGTTGCTAGTCGATGCAAATTGTAAGTAGGCTGTTCAGGTTTTTATGTTGGTAACGTCACCTAGCGCTCTGTATGAAAATCACTGGTTGTGCTGTGTGCAGTCTGTGGCTGGTTGGCATTGTTGTAAAATTCGATATTGTAGTGTTGGGCAGTTGCATGAGAACAGCGCGTAGCGTTGCGCATTTGGAGGAGAGCCGCCAGCAGTGGTGGATGTGTGGAGTGAGATGGCGGAGTTTTGAGAGCGGATGGTCTGGAAGTGTGTCCGTTTGTTCTTTATCAAAATCTTTCGTTTGCTAACTACGCCTATCAGTAGTTAGTGCCTTCAGTAGTTAGAATCTTTTATTCAGCTGGCAGTATTGGCGCACGCTGTATTGCAATAGTTCGAGTAACGAAGATTTTTTTCACGTACGTGATTCATGGAAGGTATAGGTTATTGTTAGTCAGGCCCATTCTTTTGTAGGGATTTTTCAAAATCAGATTGCGTTGCGCTAAAAATATTGTGTGTCAGTTTAGTGTTGATCAGAATAAGTAAAGAGAGTAATGTCTGAGTACGTTCCGTTTTGCTCAGCTGTTTGAAAATCAAATAACTTAGAGGTTTATCAGCACAGTAATTCGTAAATTTTTCTAAGGGGACGTTTCAAAATAACAATTCCTTTGGCTTTTTCCCAGAGCTTGTAAGTTTCACAGTAAGACACATTATAAATACAACGAAATGTCAACAGATTTCTACCTAAAATTACAAATGCACTGAAGCAATGCTGCAGTGCTGGTACCTCTTCCCTTCAGATCACAAAAGTAAAGTGCTTTCGCGCTTGACTAGCACGTGGATGGGTGACCGCCCAGATCTGCCGAGTGCTGTTGACAAGCGCGGGGTGCACTCAGCCCTTGTGAAGCCAACTGAGGAGCTGCTTGATTCATAACTGGCAGCTCAGACCACGAAAGATGAAAACAGCGTGGAGAGATGTGTGCTGATCACATGTCCCTTCATATCCGTATACAATGACGCTTATCGGCTGAGGATGACACGGCGGTCGGTCGGTACCGTCAAGTCTTCCGAGGGCTGTTTGGACGGAGCCTGAGAGATATATATCCTAATAACCTATAATTTTAATCATGTGTTTCTTCTACTGTAGTGTGTATGCACTGTAATTACAACTTCTGATTTGCTAGCCGTCCTAGTATTGCCACCACAGAGTGTAGAATACGGACTGTTGGACGATCTGCGCACGGAAGATCCAAGTCACCACATGGTGTAACCTCACGTGGCCATCTAGAATTATCTGGACGTGTCCTCCACTTGTTTCCGCGATGAACACAGCGTGCGCGGAGCTGCGCGCAACCTTGCCAGGTCGTACGCGGTAAACAACAAAGGCCTGGCTGGCTGCGGCTCGTCCGTAAACAGCGCGAGCATCGCGACGGCCTCAGACAAGGAGGCAGGCAGACACGGGAGCGGCCGCGGCTTGCGCAAGGCTTTCCTCGAGGGGTGACTCACTGGACCATCGGATAGCAAAAACCATGCGCCGAGGCACTCAGGGCCTCATCACCAGCACTCATCTGGGGCGAGCGGCAGGCTCTTTCCTTGCATAATTAAGAGGGAAACATTAGCAGAAGAATTTGGTTTAGTCATCACAAAATGTGCGAAGTGTAGTCGTAACCTTTAATAATCTAACACGGTGGTGGTGTCCATCTTTCTCTAGGCATACATATGGAAACTACATCTTCATCTACATTTATACTCCGCAAGCCACCCAACGGTGTGTAGCGGAGGGCACTTCACGTGCCACTGTCATTACCTCCCTTTCCTGTTCCAGTCGCGTGTGGATCGCGGGAAGAACGACTGCCGGAAAGCCTCCGTGCGCGCTCGAATCTCTCTAATTTTACATTCGTTATCTCCTCGGGAGGTATAAGTAGGGGGAAGCAATATATTTGGTACCTCAACCAGAAACACACTCTCTCGAAACCTGGACAGCAAGCTACACAGCGATGCAGAGTGCCTCTCTTAAGGAGTCTGCCACTTGAGTTTGCTAAACATCACTGTAACTCTATCACGCTTACCAAATAACCCTGTGACGAAACGCGCCGCTCGTCTTTGGATCTTCTGTCAACCCCGACCTGGTACGAATCCCACACTGATTAGCAATACTCAGGTATAGGTCGAACGAGTTTTTTGTAAGCCACCTCCTTTGTTGATGGACTACATTTTCTAAGGACTCTCCCAATGAATCTCAACCTGGCACCCGCCTTACCAGCAATTGATTTTATATGATCGTTCCACTTCAAATCGTTCCGTACGCATCCTGCCAGATATTTTACAGAAGTAACTGCTACCAGTGTTTGTTCCGCTATCATATAATTTTTCCCAACGTTTGCTAACTTGGTGAAGACCGCGGTTGTACAAGGTTTTCATCTTGACTGTTTAGGAAACACTCTGCCTCGAAAGTCATGTCGTCGTCATCCCATCTCTGTGTTCCAGTGCTAGAATACAGGGGGTGAGGCAAAAACTTGGTACCCCAGAGAGGCAGCATGCGTGACTGTGTCCTATGCAGAATGAGCTAGGGAGTCGTCGTTGAGCAAAAACATGCCTTTACATAGCTTCCCGAAACGTATCGCATTGACAGCATTCGATAACTCGACAGGAAATTCCCGTAGTATGCTGTCCTGACGGAGTTCCCCTTGAGGCAGTGCTTCCCTACCCGGGGGTGACTACTCCGTGAGCGTAAAACGAAATGTTCTGAAGCGTAGAAACCAAAGGGGTTCGCTTGTGTTTCAGTCACCGAACTGAGTTAGATTCAGAATTTTCTTACCATTATCACAGTTTTGTAAAAGTGTGATACTGGTTATGTAAATTACAATGAGAACATTATTTCTTAGTTACTCGCATTAAAGCGTGACACAATGCAGTGGAGGTTTCTGCTTGTGAAACAAATGTTTGAACAACTGTCTCACTTACGACACACATACGGCGTGTATTGTTCCATGCGTCTTCGACGACGAAAGTGAGACAATCACGTAACAAATGTTGTTCGCTAATTGTCTTTTCCAAGTTATAGATAGTTCCTGCAATGGACCAGATATTGCTTCATTAATCACTTCGAAATAAATTAATGAACTATGTGACAATACCACTCAACATTAACTACGTAAGGATTACCATACTGCGGTACACGATATTATTGTTATTGTAATTATTGTTATTAATGGCAGTGGTTAGACACAAAACACTGGTAGCCTGAAGTCTATCAATTTCTATCAGTTCACGAAACAAGGAATCCAGCAATCAAATGATTTACAAACGTTGAGTGTAATGCACGTATTCTAACTTGGTTGTTCTTAAAGCAGGGTGCAGGGTGCATGGGAGACAACTATCACTGGGTACAGGACAGTCGAAGGCGAAACTGAAACGTCTTTTGTAACAAGTGTGAAGCCTCACTGTGGATAGTTGCCGGCCGGGGTAGCCGAGCGGTTCTAGGCGCTTTAGTCTGGAACCGCGCGACCGCTATGGTCGCAGGTTCGAATCCTGTCTCGGGCATGGATGTGTGTGATGTCCTTGGGTTAGTTAAGTTTAAGTAGTTCTAAGTTCTAGGGGACTGATGACCTCAGATGTTAAGTCCCATAGTGCTCAGTAGTTATTTGAACCATTTTTGTGGATAGTTAGCTTTCTTTACTGAGGTGGAGCTGTAGGTGGCATTCACGATGCATAGCGAATTGCTTCATCATTCTCTCTCTTTCTCCCTCCCTCTCTCTCTCTCCTCTCTCTCTCTCTCTCTCTCTCTCTCTCTCTCTCTCTCTCTCACACACACACACACACACACACGCACACACACAACTGAACACAGAACAAGGAAAGGAAATGTGGCATTCACAGTCTATAGAATCAAAACTAAATCTTTGGCTATAAAAGCAAAGAAAACCAAAGCATGGAATTGAATAGATTTGCACCGTGATTTATGATGTGCAATAAATGAAAGCCATAAGAATAAACATAAAAAGGGTTATTGGAAATAGCATTTCCAATTTTCTCACTGACTCATTACTTCCTGTTTTAATAACAGACCTACAACAGCAAAATGTCGTTTACACTAAGGTGACAAATGTCATAGGATACCTTGTAATATCGTGTCGTACCTCCTTTCGCCCGGTGTAGTGTGTAGTGCAGGAACTCGACGTGTCAGGGACTCAACTAGTCGTTGGAACTCTGCCATAGAAATACTGACCCATGCTGCCTCTATAGTAGTCCGTAATTACGAAAGTGTTGCCGGTGAGCAATTTGGAGCACGAACTGACCTCTCAATTACGCCCCAGGAACATTTGGTGGGATTCATGTCAGGCTACCTGGATGGCCACGTTATTCGCTAGAATTGTCCAGAATGTTCTTCAAACCGGTTGCGAACAATTATGGTCCGGTGACATGGCGTATTGTCAGCCATAAAACTTCCGTCTTTGGTTGGGAGCAACAAATCTGCAGATGGTCGATGATCGGTTCAATTGGACCAAAGGACCCAGTCCATTCCATGAAACCACAGCCCACACTGTAATGGAGCCAACACCAACTTGCGCAGTGCCTTGCTGGCAACTTGTGGCCGTGGCTTCGTGGGATCTGAGCCACACTGGAACCCGACCAACAGCTTTCACCACTTAAAATCGTAACTCATCCCACAATGATTTAGGTTTTCCGTGATTTCCCTAAATCGCTCCAGGCAAATGCCAGGATGGTTCCTCTGAAAGGGCACAGCCAACTTCCTTTCCTGATCCGACGAGGCCGATGACCTCGCAGTTTGGTCTCTTCCCACAAACAACCCAACCCAACCTACAAGGTCACAGTTTTACAGTCGTCTATGGTCCAACTAGCATTAACACGAGCCCAGGAAACGTGCTGAAGCGATGTCGCTGTTAGCAAAGGCACTCGCGTCAGTCGTCTGCTGCCATAGCCCATTAACACCAAATTTCGCCGCACCGTCCTAAATGTTACGTTCGTCGTACGTTTCACACTGATGTCTGTGGTTACTTCACGCTGTGTTCCTTGTCTGTTAGTACTGAGAACTCTACGCAAACGCCGCTGCTCTCGGTCGTTAAGTGAAGGCCGCCGGCCACTGCGTCGTCCGTGGTGAGAGGCAATGCCTGAAATTTGGTATTCTCGGCACACGCTTTCCACTGTGGACTTCGGACTACTGGATTCCCATACGATTTCCGAAATGGAATGCCTCCTACCTCTAGCTCCAACTACCCTTCCGCGTTCAAAGTCTCTTTATTCTCGTCGTGTGGCAATAATAGCGACGGCAACGTTTTCACATGAATTACCTGAGCACAAATGACAGCTTCGCCAAGGCACTGCTCTTCTATACCTTGTGTAGGCGATAGTAACGCCATCTGTATACGCACGTATCGCTGTCCCATGACTTTTGTCAACTCGCTATATATTTCATTATTTTAAAAGCAAAAGTCTTCATAAAGATTTCTTTTTCATACTGAAGATTAATTACTCCAATGTTGTTGTTGATGAGGGGCGTGGTGATTAATATTTGATTGCGCTCAGGGGTAATGGACTAAAGAATGTTGGGAACAAACGCGTTAGGTTCATAATCTTTTAGCGCCACGCTATGGCAGTCGCAAAAAGTGAGCGTCATCTGGCCTTGAAGATTTTTGAGTCTTCGCTTTTAGGAAGATGCTGAAGGCACATTACTGCACTGCTTCCCTCGGTTCTCTGTCTCGGCGACATAGTGATACACCCGGCACCCGTCCATGGCGATTAGATGACTAAAGATGTCAACGGGACTTGCGTGATACAGTTGCAAGATTTCCACGGCTGCCTATATTCGGCAGGTTTTTTGAGCAGTTGCGGAATCCAGCGGGCGGGGACCTTCGTCTCGTCCAGGATGTCGTGCAAGGTATTGGAAACTGACCCATGACTGATTTTCATTTTCTCCGATGTTGCCTTGATTGTGATACGCCGGTCTTCGATGGTCACGACCTCCTTTTTGATTCTAAATAAAATAAACGATTGTATGGTATAGAAGTCTTCAAATGTAGAAAAACAAATATTATTGGAAATCTACCGCTGGTGCAGGAAGACGTGTAATCATCAATACGTAATTTATGAGGTCGAAATATTTAACACTTTTTGTGCGAAAAATTTCCGACCTCATAAATTTTGTTGTTGACATCCTCACACTCATAACCAAGAGTCTGATCGAAATAAATGGAATATAATTAACATTTAGCGAGTTTCGCGCAAAATACAAAGCAACTAATTTTCTTTTTATAAGAAGACAGGCACTTGAATCTTAATTAACGACAGGTAAATGGTTCTCTTTTGAGAAATAATTAACTTACCGCAACGAGTAATAAGCTTTGTAAAACGAAATTGTTAAGGCTTTCGTGGCCAGTTGTTTACAAACTGCCTATTTGCTTCTGTCTCGGATTCTTCGGGCGACGTTCGTCTGATGATTTTACTGACGTTTCGCCAGCACGAGTGGCTGGCATTGTCAAAAGCTTCACTCTCCATTGCCGGTGGTGAACTGGAGCCAAGCTCGCGCCCGCAGACTGTGTGTACCTGGCGCGCCAACGTCCGAGGGCTTCTCCGCGGTACATACAGTCGGCGGCTGCGAGCTCGGCTCCATTTCACCACCAGCAATGTAGGGTGAAGCTTTGACCATGCCAGCCAATCGTGCTGGCGAAATGTCAGTAAAATCATCAGACGAATGTCTGCAGAAGAACCCGAGACAGAAGCAAATAGGCAGTTTGTCAAGCTTTGTAAAACTAATCGTCAGCGGAATTTTGTTTCGTAGAAAGTAATTTTTTTTTCTTTTTTTTTTTTTTTTTTTAGACGGCAAGTATCAGCTTAGCACCTCATAAATCGATTCAAGAGGAGAGGAAAATTTTGCCAAGAACTTACGAAGCTAGACACAACATGTCATATTGCAGTTTATTTAACGTAATTGCTATGGCAATTACACAATAAAGGCATCAAAAAACAAAATGTGAGTTTTATAGAAATGAAAATTTCTGTTGCTCATCAAAGAGAACATACTGGAGACGGCGGTGCGATTAAAAACGTAGATTTCGTTTTCTCGTAGCGTCCTGGTTCTCAAAGAAAAGTGTACCAGCTTAGTCATTGCGGGATTCATCTAAGCTGTAACGGGAATACTGATGAAAGAGCGCCGCCTGGTGGGAGTCCAGCTACCGGCGGCGGTAGCTTCAGAAAATGAGTCCTGAGCCTGACAAAGGATACCTCGTTAGTTCTAAACGACAGGTCTGGACAGGTGTTCCGAGCCGGAACCAAGTGGAACGCGTCAGTAACGAAACCCGAGCTCCTACCGACTGTTATAACCTGTTTTCTGAAGCTGCCCGTTTTTTCATAATAGCTGTCCAATGCCGTCTCTGCGGGTCAGTTAATAAAGAGAACGCCTTCCCTTTGGTACTTCATGTCTGTGGCGGTTACGCTGAGCTTAGCTCCAATAAGGCGAGAGTTTCGCTGCTGTTAGCAGTGAGAACAGTGGCAAATTTTGCTGTTGTTTGCCTGCTAATAATACTTCGCGTGTCTAAACGTTTGGCTACAATTCGAGTGTAGAGACACTGTTGCTAACGAAGCCAAATCAGTTTATCTTAACTTTTAACTGGCCTACTTATATTTTTATCTTGCGACGCCTGTGGATGAGAAAGCAAAAATCCAGATCTACATCTATCCTCTACAAGACACCTTAAGGTGTGTGGCCGAGGGTACTTCGTGTAACAGTCACTTCCCCCTTTTCTGTTCCGGTCGCAGATGATGTGCTGAAAAAAGCAAACAGCAGTTGGTAACGAACGTCTCTGATTCTACCTACATACTCCTTGCGGAGATGTATGTAGCAGGAAGTAAGGTGTTGTCTAATTATCTACGAACGTACTGTCTCGGAATTTTAACAGTCAACTTCTCCGCTATGATCAGCGCCTCTCTTATAACTTCTGCCACTGGAGTTGGAGGAACACATGTGTGACGTTCTCTCGTTTGCTTGAGGTACGCACAACGTAACGTGCTGCTCTTCTCTGAACCTTCTCTGTTTCATCTATTACTTCTAGTACTGGTTCCAGTGTTCCCTATTGAGGAGACGTACGCAACTATCGGCCGAGAAGCATTTTGTAAGCTTCTTTCTTCGTCAGTAGAGTAAGGATTGTCCTAATGATCTCAAGCCTAGCGCCTGCCTTTCTTAAAGCTGGTTTTTATGTAGTCGTCCCACTTAAAAATCACTCCCTACGCATACTCACAGGTGTTAGATAAATGTGCTTTTACTTGTGTTTTTTGGGAACAATTGGCCTGTGAGCCTATTTATACGTGATACATTACCTTAGTACTCAACTGTCAATCTCTGCACCAAGCGTCGATCCTATACTTCACTACAATTTTTGAAGTTCCAAATTCTCTTCGCACCACGGCATCCGCCACGAACAGCGAAAGGGCAGCGCACACGTCAGCGAGGGATCATAGGTGTACACAGATTTTTCTTCCAAAGATATGTGACTTCTTACAACTATATGTCTATAAAAAAATCCGAGCAAAATGAAGTTCACAAAGAAGTCTTCAACGCGTGGAGGGTGAACATTAATAAAACTGACAAACTGCAGGGACAGAGTGCTGGCTGGAAATGGAGGATAAAAGGTTCCATGAACTTTTGTCCGGAAGTGCATCGTTGCTACGGTAGATGGCGCAGACGTTCCGTGTGTTCATGGTATATCGAAACGAGTACTCACAGACATCAATCACATCACAAATTTCAAACACTTTTTGGGCGTTTATGTGATTATGGGCCCTCTGAGACAAACGAACGTGCAGGGAGGCGGCGGACTGTGCGTACACCAGATTTGGAGAACCAGTCTCTACAGGACATTGAAAAGAACCGTAGTACAAGCTCCAGGCAGCCGGCCCGCCAACGTGGTGTAAAGGTTCTGCAATCCGTGACGTGGCGTGTGAACGAATGCAATGGATGCATGGAGGCCACTTTGAACATCTGTTGGGACCTGGAGCGATGCAAAACTTTACTGTGTTCCGGGACGATGAGCTGTTGTTGCACGCACACCGTCCATTTCCAGACACGTATTCGCAATACCTTTTTTCCTCTTTTTCCAGTTAGGAATCAATCCCTGCTGTTTGTTAGTTTTATTAACGTTCACCATGTATATCTTATATTACTTAATACTCAAAGATTAAAAGTATAAGAATGTACATACCAAAAATGACTTAGAACGTGTTATTAGCCCTGACTACTATATTACAGGAGAAATAATTAGTGAATTTGATGAAGAACAGGCGGAAAAAAGTGGATGAGACAGTGGAAAGAGAAGAGTCTGTGGAATGTGGGTGTAGAACGATTATACTCACGCTGACGTAGTGTGGACTATATGTTTAATCTGCTGTCTGAAGATGACCCAGTAAGTTGAAAGCGATTAAATATCAATGTGGAACATTAACAATGTGTATTTAAGTTGTTAGTATGTCTTTCTTCATCCAAGTACTAACGGAATATTCCATTAATAAATTTGTTTATTTGTTACAACTTACCAGTGAGTTGGCCATTCAGTCCTTTTAAACTGTATCTTACTAACTACACAATTTTGTAATGATTGTATAATTTATCTACCACTTGGCAATACTGACGATGAAATGACGAATTGTAATCATAAAGAAAGTTGTTTTCATGTTTTGAAGCCACATGTAGCACTACGAGTGTAAAGAGGAATTATGAAAATCTTCTGTCCCCCACACACATGAATACTTCTCGTTCACTGTCAATAAGTCAATGCATATTACGAACTTTACATGTACCATTATGCCCCACCATAGTTATAGATGAAATATTATTTTATGTTTATATTAAAGTATATTTTATCAAGGAGAAGATATATGAGTTTTAAATTTCATCTTCGTAATTTAGTTTTTTTTTTTTATATTTTCCATGGTAGTTTCTGAAGGTACGGGAATAGGTAGAATTATGTGCTTGCATTACACAGAAAATCATATTAATTAAAGTAATTTCTGATGGTAAAGAGGTGGAATAATAGCTCCCTGTCGACGTCTCCAGTCCTCATCATCAGCAGTTATTACAGAGTAGAACTCCACCTAAGACCCCTCGGCTCTTCTGCCTGCCCGGGCAAGTTGTGGTGTTCGGTTAGGGAAATGAGTAGGCCTTTCCTTGAACTTTTCTGGGCGCAAATTTCACCCGGCACAGTTTACAGGACACTGTCGTCCTGCTACACCCACATCAAACTAATAAGCAACCGGAAAAAATTTCCAATTTAAGGAGGAGCTTGTGGCAGATGTAAAATGGTGTTTTGCGGGGCATCCAGAGTCATAGTACTGGGAGTGAAAGAACGTTCGCCATACTACCCAGATTAATACGAAAGCACTCTTAATGTAAATAGAACTGAACTTTTGACAGTTTGCACTCACGCGCACGCCCCGTATGTGTGTGTGTGTGTGTGTGTGTGTGTGTGTGTGTGTGTGTGTGTGTGCAGTAGTCTAAAATAAGTGAATATCGTTGCTCCTTACTGTTGTGGACTGGCAAGACAGCCAGTCCACAGTGACGGGTAGCCGAAAGGCAAGCGTTTAAGCTCACGCAAACTGGAGTGAGGTCTGGAACAGTTAAGGGAATTAATAGTAGCAAATAAAGTACGTAGTTGATGTAATACTTAACTTTAATCCATAATTGGTGTACATCGCTCTTGTTTATACATGTTTTATAATCTCAGTATAAAGGTCGTAGCAAATGACGTAGCTGAAGGCTATGCTAACTATCGTCTCGGCAAATGAGAGCGTATTTGTCAGTGAACCATTCCTAGCAACGTCGGCTGTACAACTGGGGCGAGTGCTAGGAAGTCTCTCTAGACCTGCCGTGTGGTGGCGCTCGGTCTGCAATCACTGACAGTGGCGACACGCGTGTCCGGCGTATACTAATGGACCGCGGCCGATTTAAAGGCTACCACCTAGCAAGTGTGGTGTCTAGCGGTGACACCACATTCGTCCCCCGCAAATCGGCGTACGGTTGTGTTGTAAGGCTTCTGCCCGCCGTGGGGAGGACCCCATGTTGACGTATGCGACGAGGTGGGGAGCCTAACAACAGGCGAGGCTGTGCCACCCGCACCCTGCCATTCGGTCCGAGGGGAGCTAGGAAACGCCTGAAAACCTAGTCCAGGGTGCACGCCAACATGCGGTGTATGCGCCCGCAGAGAGACAGGAGGGGCCGAAGGGTCGACCTCCATCGGGGCGGGGCAGCCGACGGGCGAAGAAGACACCTGGCCCGGAGCGGGCAAGAGTTCCATATAGGAGGACAGCTGGTCACGGGAAGCGATCGGCGGCGCGTGACCCATGGAGGCGCGTGGCGGCTGCAGCGAAGCGTCCACTGCGGGCGTCGCCGGCGGGAGAACAGGCGGCGGCGGCGGCGCGTCGCCATGGGGCAAAATGGAAGGTAGCGTCGGTAACACCTGGGGCTGAGACGAGCCAGTAGATGGGTCCCCAGGGCGCTGACCGGACGGCACCGTCGCTGAAAGCAGACGGTGAGCGGCAGAACCCCTGCGACGACAGAGGCACAGCTGATTGAGATGCCGACGCACCGCACCAGTGGCCCCCAAAATCAGATACATAGCGCGGCCGAGGCAGCGAAGAATGCGCCCTGCGAGCCAACGCCGTGAACCTCGATAGTTGCGATAGTATATAACGTCGCCTGGGGCAAAAGCAGGTGTCTGCCGCTGCACAGGAACCTGATGCGGCGGATGCAGCAAAGACATCAAGGTTCGATGAGGACGACCGTGGAGCAACTCAGCCGGCGAGCGACCATCTCGGGGCTGAGAGCGATACGAGGACAAAAAGAGCAATAACGCGTCCTCCCGTGAATGCGACTCTTTCAACTTCAACATCTGTGACTGGAAAGTCCGGACGAATCGTTCAGCGGCACCGTTTGACTGAGGCGAAAACGTCGCGGATGGCAGATGTTGAATACCATTGGCCTTGCAGAATGACTGAAATTCTGCGGACATGAATTGTGGGCCATTGTCGGAAACAATAGTCTGGGGAAGACCTTCAATGCAAAAGATAGCAGATAACGCTTGGATGGTGGCAGATGATGTCGTGGAAGACATCCTGACAACAAAAGGAAAATTACTGAAGGTTCAAATGGCTCTGAGCACTATGGGACTTAACATCTGTGGTCATCAGTCCCCTAGAACTTCGAACTAATTAAACCTAACTAACCTAAGGACAGCACACAACACCCAGCCATCACGAGACAGAGAAAATCCCTGACCCCGCCGGGAATCGAACCCGGGAACCCGAATTACTGAAGGAATCGACTAGAACCAACCATCGAGCATTCCAGAATGGACCAGCAAAATCGATGTGTAAGCCTTGCCAAGGGGAAGTGGCTTTCGGCCATGCAAAGAATTTCCGCGGTGGGGCAGATTGTTGGTCGGCACACGCCATGCAAGAAGAGCACATATTCATAATTGCAGCATCGATTCCGAACCAAGTACAGTGCTGACGAGCAAGTTGTTTTGTGTGCACTATACCCCAATGTCCTTGGTGGAGAAACCGTAAGACAGAGGACTGGAACGAACGTGGGACCACGACCCTGGACTGATCATTATCCGAACGCAACAGCAAAACACCACGTCGAACAAAAAGTCTCTTCTTGTGAGCAAAAAATCGGCGAACCAACGGATCCCTGATCCATGACTTTGACAAGGGCCATTGCGTAGCAACAAAACTCAAAATAGTAGCAAGGACAGGGTCAGCAGCTGTGGCCGTAGCTGCACGACGAAAATCAATCGGAAACGATTCGACCACGTCATCGGTTTCCGAGTCAATGAACATGTAAGCAAGTTCGGAAGAATCGAATGCTCTATCCTCAGCAACAGGCAAACGGGACAACGCATCGGCGTTTCCGTGCTTAGTAGTGGACCGATACAAGATATCGCAGCGGTACTGCGAGAGGAAAATAGACCAGCGAATTAATTTCTGCGCTGTACGTGGAGGTACAGGCTTGTGCGGATGAAAAAGCGATGTCAAAGGTTTGTGGTCTGTGATGATGGTAAAGCGACGACCATACAAGAAATCATGAAACTTAGTAACACCAAATACGAGAGCCAAAGCTTCTTTCTCTATCTGTGAATAATTTCTTTGCGCAGACGAGAGCAATTTGGACGCAAAGGCAATAGGGCGATCATGCGATCCATCTTTGTGCGCAAGCACAGCACCGATCCCGAAATCCGTTGCATCTACCATCAACAAAAGGGGTTTCTGGGGATCGAATGGCGTAAGGCAAGTATTAGAAAGCAACGCCGATTTCAACTGGCGAAAGGCGCGTTCGCATTCCGTCGTCCAGACGAACGGAACACCTTTACGGCGTAAGCGATGAAGCGGAGCTGAAATGGAAGAGGCCTGTGGAAGATAGCGATGATAATAGTTAATTTTTCACAGCACACTCTGTAGCTGCTTAAAATTCTGCGGCGAAGGCAAGTCTTGTATGGCACGGAGGTGCTCTGGACTGGGATGTATGCCTTGGGCATTGAGTACATGGCCCAGATAGGGTAAGTCACGAGCAAAAAACACACATTTGTCCTTCCGCAAGCGAAGACTATTTTGTCGCAAGACCTGAAATAATGTTCTGAGATTGGCTAAATGTTCTTCTTCCGTCTTTCCGGAGATCACAATATCGTCCAGATAGTTTGCTGCAGTAGGGACCGAGGCACAAACAGTTTGCAGATATTGCTGAAACAATGCAGGGGCGGATGCACACCCGAATGGCAGTCTTTTGAAGCGATACAAACCAAGATGCGTGTTAACCACCAAAACGCGCTGGGATTCTTCGTCCACCGGTATTTGCGAGTACGCATCTGTGAGGTCCAACTTCGAAAAATATTTACCCGGGCACAGTTTGTCAAAACGATCGTCCGGGCGGGGTAAAGGAAAAGTTGCAATCACTAGTTGTGGATTCACTGTAGCCTTGAAGTCCACGCAAAGTCTCAATTTTCCGGAAGGCTTTTGCAAAATTACTAAGGGTGATGCCCAGAGAGAAGCCTGCACACGTTCAATCACACCTTGTGATTCCAAATCGTGTAATGTTCCTGCGACCTCATCACGCAATGCGTGGAGAACATTGCGCGCCCTGAAAAATTTCGGTTGCGCGTTTACTTTCAGTTCCAAATGTGCTTTATAGTTCTTAGCGCAACCAAGGCCCGGTGCAAAAATGTCTGCAAATTCTTCACATAGACGTGAAACACTGGCTGAAGGCACAGTCTGGTTCACTGATAGGACCTGATTGACTATAGATAGTTAAACAACTGAAATAAATCTAAACCAAACAAATTCACTGCAGAAGAAGAACGAGGTACGTAAAATGACACAAGTTTTGTTTGTCCCTTGTATGTTGCAAGAAGGCTGCATTGTCCTAACACAGGGATATTCTGACTGGAATAGCTAGTTAACTTAACATTTGCGGCACGCAACGGAGGTGTGCCCAGTTGTTTGTACGTGTCTTTATTGATTAGTGAAACTGCAGCTCCGGTATCGAGCTGGAATGGTATCATGGTGCCATGAATGTCCAAATCTACAAAAAGTTTATTGTCCTGCTGACGACAAGAGCGACTGTCTCGTGCAACGTGAACAGGCACTGGTACAGAAGCACTTGCGACTTGACGCGATTTCCGGCGATGTCGACGCACGCTATTTGTGGGACGAACACAGTCACTGTTAGAAAGAGCGGCACTGGGCGGAGTGGAATGAACGACATGAATGTCCATGGGCGAATGTTCACGAGCCTGAGTATTCTTGGTTCGATTCCGATTCCGGCGCGAAGCAAAGGGCCTGGAATGGTTTTGAGTGCCCGATCTGAGCTTTTTCTGGCAAAAACTTTGAACATGTCCTTTTTTATTACAGAAAAAGCAAATAGCTTGGCGGGACGGGCAATTCTCAAACGAATGTCTAGTAGCACACCGCGGGCAGGACTTTAGCACTGCATTTGCGTGCTTGCGTGGCACACGTAGCAGAGAGCTTGGCGGCAGCTGCGCGGACGGGCGCGAGGGCTGTTTACTGTTCTGTGCAGCGCGCCCGGCGGGCCGGTTAATGTGACACACAGCTGGCGAAGTTTCAAATGATTCCTGAGCAAAGTCAAGTGTGTCTTGCTTATCCAATATGTCCACCACTTGTTGAAAGGAGGGATTGAATAGTTTCAAAATCTGTTCTCTTATACGAACATCAGAAACGTTCTGTGCAATTGCATCACGCACCATAGTATCTGAATCAGGGAGTCCACATTCACACTCAAAAGCACAATCCCTAGTAAGGCCTTGCAAAGTTGCAACCCACTCCCTATGAGATTGACCGGTCATACGTTTTGTACGAAAGAAAGTATACCTTTTGCAACTACATGACTGATTCTTTGAAATATGCATCTAATGCAGACAAAATTTCTTCGTAGGACAGAGTTGCTACGTCGCGTCGGAGAAACAATTTCACTATCACATGGTACGTCTGGACGCCTACACACGAAAGCAAAAAAGGGTGCCGCTCAATACCTTGAATTCTGTAGGCGGCGAGATGGAATCCAAATTGGCGTGACCACTCCGTCCAGCTTTCCAGTGCCGCATCAAAAGGACGAAAAGGTGGTGCAACAGCATGTTGTGGCTGCGGGAGGGGTGGAGCGGCGGCTGCCGCATCGTTTTGCATTGCACGTTGCAAGACAGCCAATCCACAGTGGCGGGTAGCCGAAAGGCACGCGTTTAAGCTCACACAAACTGGAGTGAGGTCTGGAACAGTTAAGGGAATTAATAGTAGCAAATAAAGTACGTAGTTGATGTAATACTTAACTTTAATCCATAATTGGTGTACATCGCTCTTGTTTATACATGTTTTATAATCTCAATATAAACTGGTAATGGTGCCTTGCTAGGTCATAGCAAATGACGTAGCTGAAGGCTATGCTAACTATCGTCTCGGCAAATGAGAGTGTATTTGTCAGTGAACCATTTCTAGCAACGTCAGCTGTACAACTGGGGCGAGTGCTAGGAAGTCTCTCTAGACCTGCCGTGTGGTGGCGCTCGGTCTGCAATCACTGACTGTGGTGACACGCGTGTCCGGCGTATACTAATGGACCGCGGCCGATTTAAAGGCTACCACCTAGCAAGTGTGGTGTCTAGCGGTGACACCACACTTACACCTTTGTATCTCTCACTTTATGTTTCTTTCTGGATTAAAATACACTGCCTGACAGAAAAAGGTGGAGGAAACTAAATGGAATCTCGCGGCTTGAGAGGGTATGGGATGTTATTTCAATTACTATAAAATCGAGTCAGCTTTACAAAGAACTCTACAGTAGGAGCAGACTTATTAGTGTGAATTTACATCCCTCTCCTGAGGATTCATGTACTGACTAGGTTGGAACGGTGTCATAAAACCACTGTGTCCTCTCCCGAAGCAAGCTGGCCCACAACTGTCGTACTTGGTCCTTGATATTCTGTATAGTGGCACTAGGATGGAGTTGACGTCCGAGCGTGCACCACACATGTTCCATCAGGGACAGTTCTGGGGTTCTTGCTGGCCATAGGATACCTCAAAAGCACGCAGACTGTTCATAGAGACACTACCTGTGTGTGGACGAGCACTGTCCTGTTGAAACGTGGCACCACGATTCAGTCGTTTGAAAGGTAACACATGAGGACTCAGGATGTCTGTGACCTGCCGCTGTGCTCGCAGAATTCTATCAGTCACTCAGCGATGACTTGAAGTCACGCCTGATGCTCCCCGACAACATGACGCCAGGACTAAGACAGCTGTACATCTCCGAAACACAGAAATAAAGTAACCTCTCCCGAGGTCGCCACCACAAGCATCGATGATGGTCGCCCAGGGTAAAGTGGAACCATGATTAACCACTGAACACGTTGCGATGCCATTCATCAGCAGTCTATATTTCCCTGTCAATGCACCACTCCAAACGCAGCCGTTTGGTTGTGTCATCTGCAGCTTATGCAAGATACGGTAATTCCCTAGTCCAACTGATGATATTCTCGGACTAGTGGTGCGGGATGATACAGTGTAGGTGTTGCCGGAAGTCCATTACTTGTACTCGGATGGCTGATACAGACGTGCAGGCTTTGCGACGTGGGTGGTTCACAATACGGCGATCCTGTGCTGCCGGCCTGTGTGGCCCAGCGGTTCTAGGGGCTTCAGTCTGGAACCGAGTGACCGCTACGGTCGCAGGTTCGAATCCTGCCTCGGGGATGGATGTGTGTGATGTCCTTAGGTTAGTTAGGATTAAGTAGTTCTAAGTTCTAGGGGACTGATGACCTCAGATGTTACGTCCCTTAGTGCTCAGAGCCATTTGAACCATTTTTGATCCTGTGCTGTGGTGGCCAGACATGGTCGATTGGGACCTTGAAGAAGAGAACGCCTGCCCTTCATTTCCAAGCAGTTCAATCTCGGGCCACTGCCACATCTGAATGCACGATTCGACCAGTCACCCAAATGGAGACCCCTTTCAAACCTCATCACCTGCTGATAATGCTGCCACTCATGAGTACCAGGTATCTCCGTGATCTTCACAGTGACTGTCCAACATCTGATGCTCATAGCACCCCTTATATACCCTATCAGCCCACTTAACAGCACTAAACACGAACAACACGGTCGCACTCTAGTGGCCATTCAACCTGTTACAAAGAATTGCTGCTGTTAACATTTACGTAAACGCTGGTGATGCGTACATGATACCCGACCCTGGGTTCTGGAGGCTGCACTTTTCTTGTCAGGCAGCGCAGATCGACAAATAAAGTGCTGATTCTGACAAAAACGTTTCACGAAATTGCGGCTGTGTGGGGAGACGCCACAGAGGGTGGAGTCCGCCCAGGCGGGCCCGCAGTTAATCACTGGAGGAGAGTGGGCGACCCGAGCGCAAACACGGCCCTGAATGGCCGCCAGCGCTCCCGCTGCCCCCCTGCCCTGTCCCACCGCGGCTGCGGCTGCTGCTTCGGACCCGGTTTATTTGCACTCGTTTCTGCGAGGATGCCTCTGCTGCGGCTCTTTTAGACCTCCTGGAAGACGTGGCCACTTCTCACGATGGGCACTCCGAGTGCAAAACTGAGATTTGTCTACCAGTGGAGCTACGTGCGGATGAAATCTCGACGAGTAATAAAAACGGAAAAAAGGACAAGAGACAGAGAGAGAGAGAGAAAAAAAAATGGGGCAGCTCTGAGTAGGACTCGCGCACTGAGTGTTCCGTAGTAACTTAAAAAATGTATACAGAAAGTCCACCCATTCTGTAGACCGAGAATCGCAGAGATTTTTGCCTGTTATCGACACTGATATTGAAGTCTGATAACACCTGTTAATCGACTATTTCCTGTGATATAATTACAAATTAACAATTTTCGGTCATTTTCCTTTTAGTTGTAGTGTGACATCTGTTCTTCCTATGATTTTACATCAAGGGGGAGTACCTATAAGCTTTTAATGAGTGAGTTTGCGAGGGTCAGAATATGTGACATAAATGGCAATATGTTTTGACTACAATGAGTTAAAAATTTCACCTTTACATCGCCAATGGTCCGCAGAACTTAACGTATGACAAATATCAATTTGATATGGCTACCTGTTCCAGAGGAGAAGGAGTTTCAACACACGGACGGATAAACAGACAGTCTGATAAAGACAACGTTTTTCCTGTAATATAATTATAAATTAATAAATTCTGGATTTTTCCTTTGGTTGTACTGTGAAAGCCGGCTGGTGTGGTCGAGCGGTTCTAGGCGCTTCAGTCTGAAACCGCGCGACCGCTACGGTCGCAGCTTCGAATCCTGCCTCGGGCACGGATATGTGTGATGTCCTTAGGTTAGTTAGGCTTAAGTAGTTCTAAGTTCTAGGGGACTGATGACCTCATATGTTGAGTCCCATACTGCTCAGAGCCATTTGAACAATTTTTTGTATTGTGAAACCCTGCTTGCTCGCGGATTTAGTGATTCTGAACGAACGGGAAGTTTCGACGAGTGAGTTTGCGAGTATCAAAATATGTGACTTAAATGACCCTACATTTTGACTGCATAGACCTGGAAACTAACGCTTATTACACTACTGGCCATTAAAATTGCTACACCAAGAAGAAATGCAGATAATAAACTGGTATTCATTGGACAAATATGTTATACTAGAACTGACATGTGATTAAATTTTCACGTAATTTCGGAGCATAGATACTGAGAAATAAGTAACCAGAACAAACACCTCTGGCCGTTATAACGGCCTTGATACGCCGGGGCATTGAGTCAAACAGAGCTTGATGGCGTATACAGGTACAGCTGCCCATGGAGCTTCAACACGATACCACAGTTCATGAACAGTAGTGACTGGCGTATTGCGACGAGTCAGTTGATTGGCCGCCATTGACCAGACGTTTTCAATTGGTGAGAGATCTGGAGAATGTGCTGGCCAGGGCCGAGGTCGAACATGTTCTGTATCCAGAAAGGCCTCTACAGGATCTGCAACATGCTGTCGTGCATTATCCTACTGAAATGTAGGGTTTCGCAGGGATCGAATGAAGGGTAGAACCACGGGTCGTAACACATATGAATGTAGCGTCCACTGTTCAAAGTGCCGTCAATGCGAACAAGAGGTGACCGCGACGTGTAACCAATGGCACCCCATGCCATCACGCCGGGTGATACGCCAGTATGGCGATGACGAATACACGCTTCCAATGTGTGTTCACCGCGATGTCGCCAAACACGTATGCAACCATCATGATGCTGTAAACAGAACGTGGATTCATCCGAAAAAATGACTTTTCGCCACTCGTGCACCCAGGTTCGTCGTTAAGTACACCTTCGCAGGCGCTCCTGTCTGTCATGCAGCATCAAGGGTAACCGCAGCCATGGTCTCCGAGCTGATAGTCATTGTTGCTGCAAACGTCGTCGAACTGTTCGTGCAGATGGTTGTTGTCTTGCAAACATCCCCATCTGTTGACTCAGGGATCGAGACGTGGCTGCACGATCCATTACAGCCATGCGGATAAGATGCCTGTCATCTTGACTGCTAGTGATACAAGGCCGTTGGGATCCAGCACGGCGTTCCCTATTACCCTCCTGAACCCACCGATTCCATATTCTGCTAACAGTCTTTGGATCTCGACCAACACGAGCAGCAATGTCGCGATACGATAAACCTCAATCGCGATAGGCTACAATCCGACCTTTATCAAAGTCGGAAACGTGGTGGTACACATTTCTCCTCCTTACACGAGGCATCACAACAACATTTCACCAGGCAAGGCCGGTAAACTCCTGTTTGTGTATGAGAAATTGGTTGGAAAGTTTCCTCTTGTCAGCACGTTATAGGTGTCCTCACTGGCGCCAACCTTGTGTGAATGCTCTGAAAAGCTAATGATTTGCATATCACAGTATCTTCTTCCTGTCGGTTAAATTTCGCGTCTGTAGCACGTCATCTTCGTGGTGTAGCAATTTTAATGGCCAGTAGTGTATATCGCCAACTCGATACGTCTAACGGTTCCCGAGAAAAATTAGTCTTAACAGACGGAGAGATAGGTAGAGATATATCAAATGATAATACTTTCTCAGTGTGATATAATTACAAATAAACAATTTTCTGTTTTTTTTCCTTTGGTTGTAGTGTGAATCCTTGCCTTTTAGCGAATTTCGTGATTCTGGGCTAATAGGAAGTAATCTGTAGGTTTTTCACTCTTGAGTTTGCGAACGTCAAATTATGTGACATAAATAGTCGTACCTTTGATGGAGACGACTTAGAAGCTTCACTTTTGTACGTCACCAAGGGACCGTAATATGTGATACGAATTTCAGCTTCATACGTCTACGTGTTCCTGAGAAAAGGGATTTTGTTAAGTCGAACAGACAGACAGACAACAAAGTGATCCTACAGGGATTTCGTTTTATCGATTGCTGTACTGAAAGAAAAGAAGAAAAGGAAATTATCATGTTGTGTCACTGTGTGTGCCTGGTTTCCCAAATGAAATTTCCCATAAACCGATTCCACAGTGTTTCTGGTTGTTCGTGTAAAGGCTCCGCTATTGCTTGTAAGAAGACGTGTTTGGCTACCTCATTTCAGTTCACGCAGTCTGTTTTCGCTCTGAGTGAATGTTCTGTGGCAGATGAGTTTCACTTGAGTATCTTATTTATTGCTTATTTTTTGAAATGTTAGTTACTGAGCGTGAAGTGATATTGTGTGGACTGAATGGAAAGAAGAACCACTGGCCCGAACACGAAGTTTTTCGTTTTCGGTATTTAATTTAAGAAAATCACATTTTATATTTTCTTGGGTGGGAAGAGATACTTGATGGGAAATGAATGACAATGAAGAACTAGCTTTTTACGTTATTAAATTTCATTGCAAGCATATGTTAGCAAAACAGTATTGTACACTATCGATAACCCAAATGAGGTTCCATTGCGATAAACCGACTGGCCTTGTTTTCGGAAGGATGCAGCTTCTTATGTATAGCCGGCTATCCCTATTTAGGTTTTTCATGGTTTTCGTAAATTACTTCAGGCAAATTCTTGATTTGTTCTTTCTAAAAGCCATGGCCCACGATTGTTCACGTTAGCTCTGTAAGTTAGTAAATATTGCTATATGTCAGTTATCTTTTTTTCCTCTTAAACCGTAAGACCACAGTAAGTTCAGTATTTCTAAAAGTGACCGAGGGATGAAGAAAACTGGTATTAGTACTACTTTATAAGTGCAGATATACCTGTTTCATGTATGACTGGTCCAGTCATGCTTTCGCACTTTGCTCGAACGGTGCGAAGACTTCGTAACGGTTTTAAACGAGATAAACTAGAAGTAATTGTATGAATATCAGGAGCTTAGATTGCAAAATAGTACTAGTTAAACAAAAGGAGGGCTGAAAAATGGAAGGACTACAAGTTAATCAAACTTGAAGACAACTGTAGCAAAAGAGAACAGCAAATAGACGACCAGATAGGAGATCTGATACTGCGAGATGAATTTGACTAAGTACTGAGAGATCCAAGTCGGCACAAAGCATTTGGAGTAGACGACATCCCCATACAGTTATTAAGATCCTTTGAAAAACTAGCAATCGCATAACTATTCCACCTGATGCAAGATGTAAGAGACACAGATATCAGGGATAACATAATAATGCCAATTCCAAAGAAGGGAGCTGCTGACAGCTATGAATATTATCCACCAGCCAGTTTTATGAGTCAAGAGTGTAAAAAGCAGAGTGGAAAGAGTAAGAAAACCGTTTCTGAAAAGGAGAAATGTGATAAGATCTAATCTAACTCTCACACACACACACACACACACACACACACTCATACACAAACACGCACACACACACACACACACACACACACACACACACATTAAGAAAACATTTGAATGCAGAAAACTTAGAAAAATGAATGAAACTTTGTGTTAAAAAGATGGCAGTTACAGTGATGTGTAACGTAAACAGTGAACTGTAAGATGTCCACCTGGTTGCCAAATGAGAAAAAGCAGTTTGCTTGGATGCAATGAATTAGAAGTTACCTGTAAGTAGCTTTCCATTTCGTATAAAAACGTTAAGGAACTGTTTTTAAATCTATAACCTAGATGTGAAAGCATAACCTCTGTGTAAAAATGGACAAATCATGTAATATTTCAGGACACCCACTAAAGATGCCTTGTACAAGAGGCGAAACGCGTCTGGGTGCATAAATAAAAATAAAAATTTCAATTTGTAGCATGCAAAAAAGGCATTTTCTTTGAAACAACTGCAATTTATATACAGCTACTGCGAAAATGGCCACTACAAGAAACGGCTTAATGTAACTTTTGTTGATATTGATCTTATACCGTCTTTTAAGGAGACAAAAGTAAAACGAGAAAAATAAGGTGTAGTCTTATAAAATCAGGTGATACTGAATGAATAATGTTAGGAAATGAGTCACTACATGTAGCATATGAGTGTACCAGTCTGGGCAGGAAAGTCAATGACGAAGTAGGGAGTATATAAAATGTATACTGGCAAAAACAAGTACGTTTTTCTGAAAAGGAGAATTTATGATGATGTTACACCCTGTGATATCCCCAGGATGAGTCCCTTCACCTGATTTCTTCTTTTAGTAGAGTGTCCTATGAATTACCTTTCTCCTTTGTTACTTCATTAGCCATCAACTGGACCCCTGCTGTATCTGACAGAATTACAAAATCATCGATTTGCTTTATTAATTGCTCAAAGTGCTAATTGGTTAGCATGGAGATTAAGGTACAAACCTGTCTGAGTGCTTTCCCAGGCACTGATTCCTTTTGATGTCTCTCAGTTGTAGTAACTGCCATCTGGTTCCTGTACAAGTTATAGATAACATTTTCTTCCTGAATTTCATTCCTGCTGCCTTCAGGATATCATAGACAGTATTCCATTCAACATTATAATGTAAATAAACAAAACATGAGCACTGAAATATTTGTGCGTTCTTGGTTTGTGTGTGCGGCGTGCTGATAACGTATTGAGGCTCAGCAGCGGAGTGTGCAAACTGGCTACCACACTTATGTGTTCAACACAGGAACGTGATACAAGCGAATGTACACCTTCTATAACATTAAACCAAGAAATTCCACTATTTACAGAAATTAAAACTCTCTATAATCTCAACACCGTGGTAAATACAAATGAGAGCAACTCACATCAACCATCAGTTACATAAATAAATAAAATTTCCTACATCACACATTAAATACTCGCAGTAGGGGCACCTGTTATACAATGGAACGCCGTCATAGTGAGTGCACATTTTATCAAAAGCCGGTTATAATTTGCCTTTAACTTCGGATTGCCTGACTAGGATAACTATAGGACAAATTACAAAAGCAATAACGTTTTTAAGCTTTAACGTACGAGTTTATTTTTCTAATGTCTGTACCACAATTAATTCATTTTCAGTCAATTTTCTGGACAAAATCCAACACCACTTCATTTAACTTGAAAGGGTACAGTACCGCCCGACACCGAAAATAGGTACAACATTCTTCGTTATTCTTGTCAGAACAACAAATTTTTTGTATTAATAACTCAGTTTCACTTAATACACCAAAGCCGGATACCAGTGTAGGAAAGAAGGATAATTTATTTATTTAATTGATCACATGTGCACTCCCACAAAATAAATCCCTACATCCAATTTGGTGAGATCTGCGAAATGAATGAATGTGTGGTCATCTGCTAAGCACAGATAGTGGATGTAAATATATGATCATCTTTGAGATGGTCCTTTGGTCAATTTTGGTGGAACCAAAGAGATGCAATTTACCGGAGCTCTGAGCACCTGAAATGTGGCTGACCAATACGGTAGCAAGGTGCTCCCCCACTTCGGCAGAGGTGCGAGATGACCTGAAGAACGGCCATGTTTTGAGCATTCTGGCGCTGGATCTTGTGTTGGTAAGACCTCTCTTAGGTGTGCTCCGTAAAGGCAAAAGAGTGGAGAGAATGATAAGCATGTGGAATACTTAAGAGTATTTGGAATAATAATTTCTCTATTTCAGGAACTTTTGTGGGGAGAATTAAATGTCAGGCAGGTAATATTAAGGGGATCGTAGTAATCTTCGGAAGTGACCAACGGTCACAGTGAAATCACTTGTAGTAATAAGTTGAAATACTTCCGAGTGCTTAAGTTAAGCTGAATTACTGGCATGTGTACTATAAGTTGGAAACATTTAAGAAATGGCGTGTGCAGGACCTGAAATTAGAGACGAGCACTTCCACGTGGTGAGTACTGTGTGAGTCTCAATCTGTGTATGAGACAAAGGATAAAGAGAAGTACTCGTCCATGGTATCAGTTGAGAACTCGCGTGTGTAATGAATATGTTCTTAATATTACTTTGCGTGTTATGTTTCCGTGTGATGCTTGATTCAAACTATAATATTCTGAGAGTGAAGCAAGGTGAGTCAGCCGTCTATCCAGCAACGCCACTTGGCTTGCATTGCACAGAAAGACGTGCATATATCCTCCAGAGTACATAGCAGGAAAGAAAAGCTACGAAGTGGGGCAGTGTCGTGTGAAACTGGGATGAATACTAATTGAAGTGGGAAAGCTGAAAGTGATGTAATTATAACGTTGTGACTATTTCTTGTGTTGTATTCCATGTTGCCAGTGTGGTGTATTTCATGTAATTTAAGTATGTGTGGTTTGCATGGGTGAGTAGCAAGATAGGTTCAGAGGCAGTGGGTTATGCATGCTCCTTTTTGTACCGCTCGGTCTGTAGTAAATTTTCGTAATGATGGGTGTGAGAGTCGAAGTGCGAGGTATAGCAAAAGATCCATCATCCTATCCAGAAAGTGCACTGTAGTATTAGATAATTACGAGACCATTAGATACAGAATCACCAATGTAAAGCCATGCCCAGTGGGCGGAGTTTCTCATGTGTAGTTGTTGCAGAAAATGTAATGGTGTGTTTAGGTTATAGAATTTATCGAAATAAAAAAGATAGTAAAAAGAAAAAGATTGGTGGCATTTTCCTTCGAATAGTATGTTGTCATGATATCCAGAATTTACAATGTGTGCGCCATTCATATTCAGTGCGATGGCCACGTGTTGATCAAAGCCGTTGGGTAAGAAAGAAAATGTGGTATTGCCAGTGCGTAGTGAACAGTCAGAGTTGTGTAAATTACTAGTAGTCAGAAGTGCGTTATCCGTTACCGTTGCATAATATTCAAACAGGAGAATAATTTGTAACTTATTAGTGAGTACTAGAGCTCATGTTACTTGATAAATAAGAATGAATCCACTCGCTTGGCAGACTACTCATCTTGCAAGCCTGACTGCTTGATGCCACAGTATGAGCAAGGCATGTGGATGCCCCTCAAACTATGTCAAATGACTGCTTACCTGAAGGTCAAAAGTGTAATAGACATCAAAATGAGTTCATAACACTCCAGATTTTACCTGAAGCGCAGTTGTCTGATTAACAAAGGCATTTCCACGATGGAATGCACGTTGTGTGCACAAAAAATAAAAGAAATGACTGTCTGACTAAAGCTCAATTTATACAGAATGTACTGTTGAAATTCAATGGTCATATGACATGGATGGCCGAGAGTTCCCACCTGGGCAATTCCGGTAGCCGAGTTGCGAGTCTTCTCAGCTGAAGAAAAATTGGGCTACTTGGGTGTCGATGATGATGAGAGCGACACAACAGCTAGTCTCCTAGCGGAGAAAATCTCCGATCCGCCTGGGAATCGAACCGGGGCCTCTTCGCATGGCAACCGAGCGAGGTGGCGAAGTGGTTAGCATACTGGACTCGCATTCGGGAGGACGACGGTTCAATCCCGCGTCCAGTCATCGTGATTTAGGTTTTCTGTGATTTCCCTAAATCCCTCCAGCCGACTTCCTTCCCCATCCTTCCGTAATCCGATGAGACCGATGACCTCGCTGTTTGGTCTCCTCCCCCAAACAACCCCCTCTTCGCATGGCGGTCAGATGTGCTGACCACCCACCCATGGGGCAGACCGAAATGTACTCTTAACAACTGGTAGGTACCGCAAACTACATGGAAGATTGCTGCGGAAGAACGGTTGGCTTTCTGAACCTGAGCAGTCGCAAACACAAGGTAAGATCGAATCCAAGAAAGTGATACCACCAAAGAAAGAGCACAAGTTGCGTAACAGATCTTGCATATTATGAGCTGCTGAGAACAAAGCCAACGCTATCGCTAAAAAGCGACACTTATTCAAGTAAGCGACCGGGCGCCTCATTTTCTATATGATCCTCAACCACGTGCCTCCACACCATCCCCTCTTCTTCCCTACGTTCCTCTCAGGTTCCAAAAACCGACTATTTGGAGGGAATGATTCACGACTATTGCTGCAATGATAAGCAAGAATTTCCTCGAATAAACCAAAACGTAGGAGAAGCCTAACAAAATTTCTCAACCGTCGCTCACTGTACGTAAATTAACTAACCAGAGATTGGCGCACTGTATTTTTTGCGTCGCCACTGACTGGCTCAGACTTTTGAGTCACACCACCGATACTGCTGACGAAAATGATCGGCTGACAACCTTCTGAATGTAAAATACAGCGATTTTGTCACACTGGAGAGGGCAAAATTGCGGTTTCACGAGTTTGCATCATCCTGTAGAATTCACATACTCGTCACGCCAGCAATACTCAGGGGACCTGTTGTCGCTGTGTTCTAATATCAAAGGTCTTTGCTGACACGACGACAAGGGAGAGAGGCCAGCTTTGGCCAAGCAGTTTTCTGAACCCACAGCCCTACTCTCGCGATGCAAACGTGAGTGTTACTTGGGACTGGGCAATAGCGTTCGGAAGAAGGTAGAAGGAAGAAGGTAAATAATCTGCTGTCCTAAGTAAGACGGAGTCTATACTGTTAAAATTCCATTATTACAAAAGGTAAGATATGGAATAAAAACTGAAATGATAAACACTATGAGTCTTTTACAACCTTCGAGTTTATCCAGAAAGCAGTATCAACTCGTGATACACTTGCTCTAAAGGAATTGTATATATGTAGGGACGCAGTTTTTACACGGGGATGGTGACTAACTAGCATCGTTATGTCTACTTAAAATGTGAGACGTGGCATGAGCCCCCTCTCATATTTCTATCTTACGATTTTCCTCTCTAATTGCATGCAGTGAAAAGTCGCTATTCCTTCACACGCGGACTTCCCACGCGGCATCTCTCGTCACCCGGGTGGTCCGGTGACAGGCGGGGACTGCTGATCTGGAAAGGGTTAAGCCGACGGGTGTGAGGAAGTCGAGTGACTGCTTTGCAGACGCCGACATTGTCAAAAGACACGTCCGGAGGGGTCTGAAGTAGCGGCTGGGCTAGAGGTTCCGTTACTTCACAGAAACTTAGCGAAAACACTTTCTGGCGGGCTACCAGCGAGGCGTGGGAATGACTTGTGTACACAGGCAGTTGTGGCGGGAAAATTCCCGCGCTTTCTGCAAAATAGTAACTGTGATTGGCTTGCTCAGGGCATAGCTCCGTGACGTAGCAAAATCAGCGCAGAAATTGGCGCCAAGAATCTCCATTGGTGGAATGGTAGTGCTCTGGCAATAGAGTGGAATTTTCCGCCGGTTTTCGAGTTGCTGATTGGAACGTTTAACCACAGCCACTGTCGTGGGGGCGGGAATGTTGTGTGTTCGGCCTGTACGGGTGCTCTAGGTAGTCGGCTCTCGCCTTTCGGTCGAGGACGTCGAAGCAACCAGCCATCGCCTCTGGTACGCCAAATCGCGTTCTTGCAGTTAAGAAGACAGATTGGTAAGGTATGTCCGCAGCACCGGCAGACAGGAATTTTCCTAGGTGATAATCAGAGCTCAGCAGAGCGCGCCTGTTTGTCTTTTTCTAACTTTGTTCTGTCTTGGGTAGCAGCAATTAATGTTGGGTTGGCTATGTGCTTTCTCTTAAGATTTGAGTTGCAAGGAATTGGCTCCACATACCACTTCATCATAATCCTCACAATCTAGTTTAGGGACAACTTCACATTCACAGCGTTTGTTTGAGTATCCAATCTGAGCCAATTTGATGTATTGTAAATGTTCCATGTGTTTTTGTTTATTATTTTGTGTTTAGTCTTAATAAATCATATTCTTATTTTGGACAGAACTTTCATTCTGTTAATCGGTAGAGCAACCCTATCATTCCTCACTATGTTAATGAAACCTTCGTTTATTTAACATATTTATCAAATTAAATTATTGCAGGTGCCAAACTCTCTTCTACTCCACTGGCAGGGTTGATTAGAGTCAGTTTGCGTATTTTTTTTTAATCCTTGTGCAACAGCAAAAGTCGGAGTCAGATTAGGGGGGGCTTAGAGCATCATTTACATATGTAGATTCTAGAAGAATTTAGTGTTAAATACACTGCTAGCCCCGGCACCTCGCATAAAAAGGCGACCCTTAGCCTCGGATCTTTCCTGTGAATCACTGATAAGCAAGTATTATTAGTAGCAGGGACGTTCAGAATTTTTTTTGCTTAATTTTTTTTATTGATTAATACCCAAGTTTTTTTCTGGTAGTTCCGCGTTTAGTTTTAAGAAGTGGCGCATGATTACAGTTTTTGTTTTCAGTTTATATATTCTTTTGTTTATTGTTTTTGTGTTCCTTTGATGGTGTGTCCGTATCACATCCCACTTTGTCGGGTTTGTGTGCGGTTTCTGTACCACAACAAATCGTGCGTATAATTACAGCGTTGGAGAGGCGTTGTTGAAATTTTATGTCTATGTGTAAAAAAAAAAAAAAAATGGAGTACGTTAATTTTATTGTGCATTTTGGAATAATTTGTTTTTCATTAATGATAACGAGAAGTAAGGCACGACTATTATCGAGCGAAGCTAAAACAAAAGAGGATAGCATAATGGATAAGGGGCAGTTTACTGACGGGAATAGGTTCAGAGATGAGATGGGCACATTTTTAGCAGGACAGGACGCCAGGGTCATTGATGAGGAAGGTGATTTGGACGCGATCTCAGAGCAGCGTTGCGGCCGTGATTATGATAGTGAAGTAGAGGATGAAACAGAGACAGGCACACAGGTCGAGACGGTAGCAGAAGTTTATAATCAAACGAACGAGAGTAGACAGGAGCTAGCTCGGCCACGTCAGAGCTCTAGCGCCCAGGTGTCCAGAGTTACATCTCCCACGTTTGAAGAGGATCAGAAAGATGACGTAAACCCAATACTGAGCTTCCTACGATCAATGAAAGAAGAAGCTGACGAACAGCGTAAGAGGGAGAAGGAAGAAGAGGAGAAACAACGTAAGAAGGAGAAGTAAGAAGATGAGAAACAACGTAAGAAGGAGAAGGAAGAAGCTGACGAACAGCGTAAGAGGGAGAAGGAAGAAGGTGAGAAACAACGTAAGAAGGAGAAGGAAGAAGCTGACGAACAGCGTAAGAACGACACTGAGGCAATAATTTCGCATAAAGGGGAAATTAGGGAGGAATTACTAACAATAAAGAAAGAATGTGGAGAAGTAAAACAAATGTCAATGGCTGCACAAAAAGTAGCAGGCCTGGCCAAAACGGCAGCAATAGGGGCAATGAAAGTCGCGGAAGCAACTTCTAAACTCGCAGGGCGCTTGCGACGTACAACACAATCCCACTCAAAATCCCTAGCATTCTTAAAAACTCAAGGTAATATCGCGGTTGCGAACACCACGAAACGAATGGAAGAATTAGAGAGTCGGATAGCAAAACTAGAGCAAAACGGGCACACGAGCACTGCGCGTTCGGATACCAGTGATGGAGTACACAGAATTGTGTCTCCGAGGAAAAGCCCGCCGTGCTCTAGCCCAATGACCGAGTGCGGAACTAACAATGCACACGCAGAAACAGCGAGTAATAGCTCCAATAATTATAGCCCACTTAGGAGAGTGAATTCTGAGTGCCACTTCCACTGTGATACAGAGGTAGCACATCACAGTTATCAGCAAGATAGAACAGGACACTCAGCAGACGTGCAAATATCGGAAACGAGTGACGACACCAGTTCGAGGATCAGACAGGATTTTCATCACAATCACTTCCTGTCGATACTAAAATTCCAGAAGTTCAAAGAAAATGGAGGGTCGATGCATCCGAAGAGCTGGGTGATGCAGTTTACAAATTCATTACCGGCATCATGGCCAACCCAGGCAAAATTAGAATTCATGTGTGGACACATCGAAGGCCAAGCCGCGGAAAAGATGCGAGGTGTGGCAGTGACGTGTCGGACTTATCAGGAATTTGTTGGTGCATTCCTGCGGACCTACTGGTCAAAGGAAACGCAAGACAGGATTAAAGAGGAAATAATATTTTGTCCTGAACTGGAAATGTCCGGGCATAGGAGCGCAACCAAATTTCTTGATGATTTACTCAAGAAGAATCAATTTTTAGATAGTCCATATAGCAACGGAGAAATCATTAAATTTTGCTTTTCCAAATTGCCAGTTAGGTACCAACAGACACTTGTCGGGAAGTGTGGATCTGACAGAAGCATTCAAGAGTCTATTGCGCGAACTCGAAGTGGTCTTTGATAAACAAGACGCAAAGGACAGGAAGAAGGGACAAAGTAACAAATACCACGGGCCAGGAAGGGAAGACGACAACAAATCGCATAATCGCACCGGTCAGTTAGGAAACCAGGGTTACGGAAGTCAAGGTTACGCTATTCAAGGTTATGGAAACCAAAGACACGGAAACCAGAACGTCAGGGAGCAGGGTCAATCTAGACAAGGAATCTGGGGTAGGAAGAATAACGAACGGCAAAGCGACCGTAATTGGAGAGAGCGAAACCAAGGACAACAGTGGAACCAGGAGATTGAAACTAGACCCGCAAATCCTAATGCACGTCAGAGGAGGGGGAGCTTAACAAGGGATTGACGCCAGACTAGTGCGAACACAGGCCGCCGGAATTTCGCACGTAATCTCGGACTTGGCCAACTACGGATGATACATTACGAAGATTTATCAGAAATCCTGCTCGAGGAACATAAAGCAACTCCTCGACAAGATCGGCAGCCTCTTATCACAGTAGCAATAGCTGAAAAGAGGATGAATGCGATAATAGATAGTGGAAGCTACATAACAGCAATATCTGAGGCAGCATGCAAGAGGTGCTCTCAGGAGATGGACTGGCCTGGTTTATCGGTTAAGAAAACCAAAATAAAAGGGGCATTAGCGGGTAAATGTACGGAGGTCACCCAACAAACAAGACTGGAATTCTCCTGCCAAGGACACAAAATAGAGTCTAACTTCTGGATCGTGCCAAATCTGGCGATCGACATGATAATAGGAACGGACTTCCTAAATGAACATGAAGCGATAGTTGATCTAGGACGAGGTGAAATGGTTTTGAGGAAAGGGAATCCCGTCCACATTAAGTTCGACGACCAGCTGATCCCAGCTCAACTACCGTCTAACTGTGTACGGATAAACTATGCGTGTCTGAAAGACAGAAAGGAAGAACAGGTCGACGTTGCGGGTAGGGGAGAGGACACGGATGAGAATGAAGTCGGCATAATGCTTTCCGAATGGAAAGCATTAAAATTCGCATTATTACAAGCACCCATCCTATCATTTCCTAATTTAGCAAAAGAGCTTTGCATAGTAACGGACAGTTCATACTCAAGTCTGGGTGTCATGGTGTTCCAAGACTATGTACATGAAGAAAACAGGGTGTGAAAGACAATTGCGTTTGGTAGCAGAGTACTAGCCAAGAGTGAGAGGAATTACTTAGTAACCGAGTTAGAGGCGCTGGCTATTGTATGGGCGTTTGAAAAATTCAGATACCAAGACGAGGGTCTACACAGACCACAAGGCACTCGAGTTCTTGATGACTGCAAAGCTTAATCACAGGCGGCTCATTAGGTGGGCATCATATCTGCAGCAATACAACTTTTCGATAGAATATATCCCCGGCAGTCAGAACATTATTGCAGACGCCTTATCACGGTCACCGATCGGATTTGAGCACAACATTGAAGAAGATCTGGAGGAAAATCACTACTGCCTTTTCAATATGTAGAAAGTAGCCTTTGAAAATTTTATTACCTGTAGTATGCAGGACATCAAGAAGGAGCAAGACAAGGACCCTGCCCTAGTGTTATTCAAACAGAAATGGATAGACAGAAGACACGCCACCATCAGGCAGTTCTACCTCTTGCGGAAAGGCATAATTTTCCACTGAAATTATGCAAATGACACTGAATGGGGGGTATGCATCCCTGAACACCTAATAAACAAGGTTACATGGCATACTCACCTCAGCTATGGACACTTCGGACCACGCAAGTGCAATCTCAAGCTAAGGACCATGTGTTACTTTCGAAACATGGAGCGTCGAATTCGGAGGGTACTGTCGGTGTGCAAAGACTGCCAAAAGGCTAAGCACACCACTGTGAGCATGCAGGCACCATTATACCCAATCGTACCGACTAAATTAAGACAATTAGCAGCAACAGATTTGATGGGACCTTTGCCAAGAACAAGAAGAGGATATACTTACGTATTAGTGTTTGTTGAACTAACGTCCAAATACGTTACCTTTACGCCACTGAAGAGGGCGACAGGACGAACTGTATCACGAGCCCTAATCCGAGATTTCCTACCACAGGTTGGTCATGTGAGTAGAATTATTTCTGATAACGGGCCACAGTTTAAGTCAAAAACATGGAAGGAGACGCTGCGTCGATGTAAAATTGATCCCATTTTTATATCTTCACACCATCCGAGCTCGAATGCTGCAGAACGGGTTATTAAAGAACTCGGAAACTTGTGCCGGTTGTACTGTAACAAACAGCACACGACATGGGACGTTTTCCTTAAAGACTTCCAGGAGGTGATCAATGAGGCACCCCATGGGATAACAAAATTGGCACCCATTACAGTACTGAAAAACCGGATTCCTAAGGACTTGATAACCGAGGTCGTAAACTTCCCACCAAGGGCGCGAACGCAGCACCGAGCCATAGTGGATTTGGCTCTCAAGAGGATACGGGCTGCAGCAGAGGCCAGGAAGAGACGTGCCGACAGGCGAGCTCGTCTACGACACTTCCAAATTGGACAAAAGGTGCTCGTTAAGTCTTTCCGACTTTCGAACAAACAAAAAATGAAATGCCAAAAATTCTATTCTGTTTACAACGGCCCGTACCGTATAAGGAGAGCAGATCACCACAATGCTTATGAATTGGAGACGCTGAAAGGAAAGAAGTCCATAGGACTCCACCACATCTCTCACATAAAGGAATTCGTGGAATAGTAGTAGTGTAAGTGGGGTACATAGTAGAATAGGCAAAGATATGAACCTTTCTTCGGGGAACAATAATCGTTGCATTAATAGATTAAGACTGTTAAAGTATTAACACGCTGCGTTTTCTCGCATAAGAATTTACTGCTGTTAACTTTTTTTGTCTATGTTCGGGATCTCCTCTGTCGTTGCGATAAGAGGCACTACATTTCCATGAGAAATGTTTTTGTCCTTTCCTATCTGGTGTCCATGTTAAGGGATAAAGATGAGTGACGCGATGTCGCACAAACGGGCGCATACAAGAACGCGCTCTTAGAAGCGTTCTGAGAAGTCGTGATACGCTCCATAGCGGCCACAGCCAGTTCGTGAGACGTTCATACCAATGCTTGCAGGCACGCGTCAGTGCACTGCAAGATTGTGGTATATTGCGTGATTTCGAGGATGAATATGGGCAGTATAGTTTTTTGCAGAGCTGCGCCAGCATCATTGTCTTGCAAGTCGGGGTGAACCTGTGAGCGTTCGACTCCAATGGTGCCCTAGACGAGAGAAATGCGGGCATAAAGCCTACCATGCCAATGTGGTGGTTGGGGATTTAGCGTGCTGCTCGTGACTGTCACTGATGAATAACCAGGGACTTATACTTGGATATTCGTGACATACTGTGTAGATGGCGTGTGTTGGGCGACTGAATCCGCAACAGGAACCAGTCCTGGCTTGGTCATATTACATTGCCTCTGGAAAGGTGTGCTTTGATCGCGAAAACCGCAATACATAGAGAAGGAAGTTGCAACTATAAATTTATTGTCGTGTATAGAAATGGCTAACCCAGTCTCTGGAGTTTCAGTGAGGCATAATGAAAACTCGGAGGTCATGTCGTACGCCGCGCACATCACTGTCGTCAATAGCGGCGAGCAGCGAGACATCTCAACGTAACTGGAATTATGTAAGAGTATTGTATAAGATAAACAAACAAAAAAAAGGTACGATATACTAGGATAAGTTAAACTGTAGGATTTAACAATAACTAGATTAATGTTGTGGGGGTTTTCTACCACAAGTGTTTGGCGCGCGCCTGTTGGGATGTTATTTTTCAGGTCATCAAATCACAGACCCAAGATGGAGGGACGACCGGCGAGCGAAAGTAGAATAGTTGCTTGTTCTTTATAAGCTCAGTAAAACTTCGACCTGCATAATAACATAATTTATTCAAAAAACATAGAATGTAGATCGTTGGCAAATGGTAGTTAATTCTTGAGCATGTCTACTGTCGATCTATATAATTACTAGTAATACTAGTGCGGGCCCGCACATTTAGCTGTTCATCCAGTGTAGCGTCACACACCATGTACAGTAGTGAGACCGGTCTCTACACAAATATCAAGATAAGTTATTTCCATGTCTAAATTTGATACACCAAGATTTTGTTATAATGATAGCCATAGATTAATAACTATAAAAGTAAAGTAAGAGTGTCTGAAATGACAGACCATCAATGTGTCATTATGTAAATTTATTATAACATAGAAGGACATGGGAAAAAGTTAGGCATAAGATTTTTGTCAGAATTGTGCAGATGATGGGTATCGTGGCAATGCAGAGGCCAGCCAGCGCAAAAACAAGAGGTCTTCGGCTACCTGCAAGAAGGCGAGCGTCCGGTCCTGCAAGCTGACAGTCACCGGGCCGTATACCTGAGGGATTAGGCGGGATCCTCGCTGGGCCACAAGCGAAAGTGAGGCTTGCCATTGACACTGACATGCGACCCACACGCAACAGCCTGCTAGCTCTCCGGACGCGGCAGCCGTTTGGAGGGATTCCCTGCGGCAGACCACGTTGTCGTGAGTACACGAAGAAGATCACATATCGTGTCAGAACCTGCGCCTCGTGTGCCTCAGGACAGAAAGGGACGCTATATACTCACCTGTTTGGGTTTTTACAACTCACTAGCATTGGCCGATCTTCATACACAAAGCAGTATCGTGCTACACTAACAAATGTATGGTCTCATTTCTAACTTCTCCTCTCTATTAGAGAGCAGTTTTAGCAATCGTCGCTCCTAGTTCGATCCTGTATGGATGACCTAACACACTTGTGGAGTCACTCCACGTGCCATCATCCCTCGTCGAACTGCAATATTGGGAAACGTAAAGTACTGTCCAGCGAGAGAAGAGACCTAGACTAGTGATGCATCCCAACAAGTAGACCTCAGAGACAATTAATCGACGTGAGGAGAGCCTATCACTGTGTCTTCCTACCGTACTGCCGTGATCACATGCGTAGGTCTTGGCGCAATCTCAACAGAGTACTGCAGATGCTCCAGCACACCCTATTGCCGTTGCAACAACATAGCAACAACACCCGACGTTTAGCCCTATGTGAAGTCAGTACTGTGGAATTTGTGAAGTGCTTCGAATATTTCTAACAATGTGATTTAGTGCCTCATTCTCAGCACAGTCGTGAACTTTGTGCAATGTGCATGCACAACTTGATGCCCCATGAACCTTTTTTTTTTTTCTTAAATTACTTTCTCTAGTGTTGTTTTTGTAATGTATGTTATACCTTGTATGTGTTTGTGTTTTACACTGTAATTCTTATTACAAATTACTGTATTGTTCTCCACACCATGTTTCTTTTGTATTTTGTATTTATTGTTGTGTGTATGCAAACAGTGTGCCTGAAGCCCCCATAAACCGAAGGAGATACCACCACTGTCATTGTGAATGGACCATCAGTTCAGGGAACATTTTGTAAAGGTTATTCTTGCTGCAGGGAGACAGAATGAATTGGAGGTTCTAATTAGATTCTGAAAGCTCACAAAGAGATTGTTAACTTAAATAGTATCATGTGTGAGTGAGTTCAGGTTAGTTTAATGATTGGGCATTTAATTATGGAGCACTCCAACTCTGATTGTAAAGAATAAATTGCTCCATATTTGGCTCACATGCCCGGGCCATATTTAGAGAGTGAATGTCTGTGTGAATCGGTGTTTGGAAGGGGCTCCCTGGGTATGGATGTGTGATGTGAGTGTTAGTGTTCCATATTAAGAAGATGAAGTTGGCTACATCATAAATAATCCACCCTCTATGAGCTGCATTTTTCAGTTGCAGTGATTTTCTTTATAGAGTGCGGCATGTGCAGCCAGTTTGCGAGATTGTTCTTGGGCGATTGACTCACTACCTTGCTCGTAAGTGAGCCAACCGCTCACCAATTACAATCTAAAATGGCCTAGGGGCTATGAGAAGTGGCATGAGCCTCCTCTCATATTTCTATCTTACGATTTTCCTCTCTAATTGCATGCAGTGAAAAGTCGCTATTCCTTCACACACGGACTTCCCACGCAGCGTCTCTCATCACCCGGGTGGTCCGGTGACAGGCGGGCACTGCTGATCTCGAAAGGGTTAAGCCTACGGTTGTGAGGAAGTCGAGTGAATGCTTTGCAGACGCCGACATTGTCAAAAGACACGTCCGGAGGGGTCTGAAGTAGCGGCTGGGCTAGAGGTTCCGTTACTTCACAGAAACTTAGCGAAAACACTTTCTGGCGGGCTACCAGCAAGGCGTGGGAATGACTTGTGTACACAGGCAGTTGTGGCGGGAAAATTCCCGCGCTTTCTGGAAAATAGTAACTGTGATTGGCTTGCTCAGGGCATAGCTCCGTGACGTAGCAAAATCAGCGCAGAAATTGGCGCCAAGAATCTCCATTGGTGGAATGGTAGTGCTCTGGCAATAGAGTGGAATTTTCCGCCGGTTTTCGAGTTGCTGATTGGAACGTTTAACCACAGCCACTGTCGTGGGGGCGGGAATGTTGTGTGTTCGGCCTGTACGGGTGCTCTAGGTAGTCGGCTCTCGCCTTTCGGTCGAGGACGTCGAAGCAACCAGCCATCGCCTCCGGTACGCCAAATCGTGTTCTTGCAGTTAAGAAGACAGATTGGTAAGGTATGTCCGCAGCACCGGCAGACAGGAATTTTCCTAGGTGATAATCAGAGCTCAGCAGAGCGCGCCTGTTCGTCTTTTTCTAACTTTGTTCTGTCTTGGGTAGCAGCAATTAATGTTGGGTTGGCTATGTGCTTTCTCTTAAGATTTGAGTTGCAAGGAATTGGCTCCACATACCACTTCGTCACAATCCTCACAATCTAGTTTAGGGACAACTTCACATTCACAGCGTTTGTTTGAGTATCCAATTTGAGCCAATTTGATGTATTGTAAATGTTTCATGTGTTTTTGTTTATTATTTTGTGTTTAGTCTTAATAAATCATATTATTATTTTGGACAGAACTTTCATTCTGTTAATCGGTAGAGCAACCCTATCGTTCCTCACTATGTTAATGAAACCTTCGTTTATTTAACTTATTTATCAAATTAAATTATTGCAGGTGCCAAACCCTCTTCTACTCCACTGGCAGGGTTGATTAGAGTCAGTTCGCGTACTTTTTTTAATCTTTGTGCAACAGCAAAAGTCGGAGTTAGAATAGGGGGGGCTTAGAGCATCATTTACATATGTAGATTCTAGAAGAATTTAGTGTTAAATACACTGCTAGCCATGGCACCTCGCAAATGGAACTGTCAATACTAACTGAGTCTACATCCATGACACGACATGCAGAAGTTCTCAGCTAAATGACTAGGATTCCATCAGCTGTGCTGCAACTATTGCAGGTAATTCTGCTTAGCACTGCCTGGCGGCTCTCTTTAGCTGCCCCTGCTTATACTACTACTACTACTGCTATTACTACCAGGTTCCTAATCTGATTGCAACAGACCTCTCTGAGCATTCTGCTTCCGAGATGTATTCACCCCCTCCACCCTCCCTCCCTCTCCCCCCCCCCCCCCCCAGCCTCACTCCTTGACATTGCCGGCTGGAGTGGCCGAGCGGTTAAAGGCGCTACAGTCTGGAACCGCACGACCGCTACGGTCATAGGTTCGAATCCTGTCTCGGGTGTGGATGTGTGTGATGTCCTTAGGTTAGTTCGGTTTAATTAGTTATGACCACAGCAGTTGAGTCCCATAGTGCTCAGAGCCATTTGAACCATTTGAACTCCTTGACATTGCGTGTTCTTGAAGGGCCCTCATCATCTCATTGGCTGTAATTGTGCACTATTCTTCGGAGTCTCAGAGGAAAGAGAGAGGTGTGCGTCATTAAATTATGTCTTAGGCCTGCTATAGGCCCTTCATCACCGATAGGGGCCCTTTCCTAAGACTCGCTCTCCTTTTCGCTCTCTTGCTCTCGCTTCTTGTCTGCAATTACATCACTCTTCTTTTTACATCTTATAGTGTTATCGCAATAGACGATCATTGTCACCCTGGCACCTCTGACCGGTATTTTTTTCCGATGTGTTTAGGAGCCTCTGACATTTTATGTAACCGCCCTTCGAGATCTGGCTGCTGTCGCGTACGGGCGACCAGTATCTCTTGTCTCTTAACTTCCTCTTTATTATGTTTCTAACTAGAATAACATGGCCTTTCCCCATGTGTACTACACCACATGGGGTTGTAAATCGCCCTTCATTCAAAATTCCAAGACCACCCAGGCTTTTCGTAACGCATCCGCTCTGGTCCGCCTTAGGGAAGGGAAGTTTAAGAATCTTACTCCACAAGTCACTAGCTAGTTATTTCCTTGCAGAAAAGTTAAGAAAATGCAGTTAAGAAATTTAATTATTCTCTCAAAGCGATATGTGACTGTATTGTCAAAACACATACAGAATACTAGTCATTAAGACTGCGATACCAGGGATGATGATAAATAACAAAACTTAATTACTATGCTTATAGAGCTTTAAGGAAGTTGGGTGATTTGGAGGTGTACAGAATGCACAATTTAGCTCACAGAGCTGCCATCTCTAGCAGCAGCAATGGCTCCAACATAGCTTGGAATCGTGTTGAACTGAGCTTCGATTACAGATAAGGGCAACGGCAACGTCAGTCCGTGCTTCAGAGTTCTTAAATCGTAGTTGCTGCCGTGTGATGACCTGTCAGTCTCTCGAAAATCCATAACTAGATAGCTTCAGTGGGTGAGAGATTTGGAGAACGTGCTGCTCACGGCAAGAGTCGAATATCGTCTTTATCAATGTAGGTCAGGGCAGCATTGGCAACACGCAGTCTTGCGTCATTTAGTTGTAAGATAACATCAAGGACCACTCGAAGATAGGGCACGTTCATGTGTCTCAATACGTCAAAAAAGTGAAGGCTACTGTTTCAACTGCTATAACTGCCACATTGCCGCGCGGGGTTTCCTGCGGTCTTGGGCGCCTTGCCACGGTTCGCGCGGCTGCCCTCGTCGGCGGTTCGAGTCCTCCCTTCGGCATGGGTGTGTGTTGTCCTTAGTATAAGTTAGTTTAAGTTAGATTAAGTAGCATGTAAGCCTCGGGACCGATGACCTCAGCAATTTGGTACCATAGAACGTACCACAAATTTCTAACTTTTGTAACGGCTATGGGTACCGAGGGCCGGTCCGAGATCGTCTTTCCACACATGCAACTTATTGTTTGGCAGCCCTCCCCTCCATTCTTTTCCCTCGTGCACTTTCACTCATGGTAGTTTTCGCTGGTAATTGTAACACGCACTGTATACAAATCTTGCACTTGGTCGCCCCTGGCCTCTCCCTCAGCTTGGCGCCGCAGGTGATTGCTTGTGTCACTTGGGCCGTAATCCGGCCCTGTCCGTACCAAAGGTGATCGTGTTGTGTAACTAATTGCGGCCCATGCCATCACGCCAAGTGCTGCGCGCTCGATGACGAGTGGCATCTGGTAATGGTTCTTCTGCCGTCCGCAGTGGCCGAGCGGCTCTAGGTGCTTCAGTCTGGAACCGCGTGACCGCTTCGGTCGCAGGTTCAAATCCAGCCTCGGGCATGGATGCTTGTGATGTCCTTAGGTTAGTTGGGTTTAAGTAGTTCTAAGTTCTAGAGGACTGATGACCTCAGATGTTAAGTCCCGTAGTGCTCAGAGACATTATTTTTGAATGTTTCTTCTCTTCGGAGTCTTCAGAACTGAAACTCCTCCGAAAAGGCGACGTGGTTCAACTTATGTCTCCATTGTAGTTTCTGGGCGCACCAACATCCTCGCACTTCTCTGTGATGCTGTGTCAGTGGAAACTCCAACAGTGGTCGCCGTGGTAACAGCTCGTGGTGCACCAGCCGTCGAACAGCCAGTGTGGATGCTTGACTTCCTGCCAACAAGCCCATTTCTTCACTAGAACACGTGGCGTAGCTCTACTTTCCTAAACGATAGAGCGAAACGTTATCGGTCCTTTCGAGCGCTGGTCACATGAGGCCTTTGTATCTCGCGTGGCAACGGGTACGGCACTTCTGAACATGTCGCTTCCATATTCGCCTGACAGTCGTGGAATCTTGACCTATGTCAGTAACAGTATTGTGCACCGATGAACTACAGCTGCAACTTCGATACACCACCATCTGCCGCTGTCGAATTCGATACGAACTGTTAGACGATTCTCCTTGTAACACCATACATAACACAATTCTCTCACAGCATATAACATTCAGATGCGACACATGAATGATAAATCCCAGTGCGTTGTTGTTGTTGTGGTCTTCAGTCCTGAGACTGGTTTGATGCAGCTCTCCATGCTACTCTATCCTGTGCAAGCTTATTCATCTCCCAGTACCTACTGCAACCTACATCCTTCTGAATCTGCTTAGTGTATTCATCTCTTGGCCTCCCCCTATGATTTTTACCCTCCACGCTGCCCTCCAATACTAAATTGGTGATCCCTTGATGCCTCAGAACATGTCCTACCAACCGATCCCTTCTTCTGGTCAAGTTGTGCCACAAACTTCTCTTCTCCCCAATCCTATTCAATACTTCCTCATTAGTTATGTGAACCACCCATCTAATCTTCAGCATTCTTCTGTAGCACCACATTTCAAAAGCTTCTATTCTCTTCTTGTCCAAACTATTTACCGTCCATGTTTCACTTCCATACATGGCTACACTCCATACAAATACTTTCAGAAATAACTTCCTGACACTTAAATCTATACTCGATGTTAACAAATTTCTCTTCTTCAGAAACGCTTTCCTTGCCATTGCCAGTCTACATTATATATCCTCTCCACTTCGTCCATCATCAGTTATTTTGCTCCCCAAATAGCAAAACTCCTTTACTACTTTAAGTGTCTCATTTCCTAATCTAATACCCTCAGCATCACCCGACTTAACTCGACTACATTCCATTATCATCGTTTTGCTTTTGTTGATGTTCATCTTATATCCTCCCTTCAAGACACCATCCATTCCGTTCAACTGCTCTTCCAAGTCCTTTGCTGTCTCTGACAGAATTACAATGTCATCGGCGAACCTCAAAGTTTTTATTTCTTCTCCATGGATTTTAATACCTACTCCAAATTTTTCTTTTGTTTCCTTTACTGCTTGCTCAATATAGAGATTGAATAACATCGGGGAGAGGCTACAGCCCTGTCTTACTCCCTTCCCAACCACTGCTTCCCTTTCATGTCCCTCAACTCTTATAACTGCCATCTGGTTTCTGTACAAGTTGTAAATAGCCTTTCGCTCCCTGTATTTTACCCCTGCCACCTTTAGAATTTGAAAGAGAGTATTCCAGTCAACATTGTCAAAAGCTTTCTCTAAGTCTACAAATGCTAGAAACGTAGGTTTGTCTTTCCTTAATCTTTCTTCTAAGATAAGTCGTAAGGTCAGTATTGCCTCACGTGTTCCAGTATTTCTACGGAATCCAAACTGATCTTCCCCGAGGTCAGCTTCTACTAGTTTTTCCATTCGTCTGTAAAGAATTCGTGTTAGTACTTTGCATCTGTGGCTTATTAAACTGATTGCTCGGTAATTTTCACATCTGTCAACACCTGCTTTCTTTGCGATTGGAATTATTATATTCTTCTTGAAGTCTGAGGGTATTTCGTCTGTTTCATACATCTTGCTCACCAGATGGTAGAGTTTTGTCAGGACTGGCTCTCCCAAGGCCGTCAGTAGTTCCAATGGAATGTTGTCTACTCCGGGGGCCTTGTTTCGACTCAGGTCCTTCAGTGCTCTGTCAAACTCTTCACGCAGTATCGTATCTCCCATTTCATCTTCATCTACATCCTCTTCCATTTCCATAATATTGTCCTCAAGTGCATCGCCCTTGTATAGACCCTCTATATATTCCCAGTGCGTAGTCTTTCATTATACAGGGTGGTCCATTGATAGTGACCGGGCCAAATATCTCACAAAACAAGCGTCAAACGAAAAAATTACAAAGAACGAAACTTGTCTAGCTTGAAGGGGGAAACCAGATGGGGGGTCCTATTTTAAAAAACGCAGTTGATATCCGTTTAACCTATGGCAGTGCCATCTAGCGGGCCAACCATAGCGCCATCTGGTTTCTCCCTCCAAGCTAGACAAGTTTCGTGATTTGAAGTTTTTTCGTTTGACGCTCATTTCTTGAGATGTTTGGCCCGGTCACGATCAATGGACCACCCTGTATACAGAATTTAGATGGCGTTGCTCCTACATGCCTTGAGCGGTTGCGCTGAAATTCTAATCGTTTTTGATTATCGAATCACACCAGCCTGAAGTTCGTAGGGGGCCTCCTTCATGGTGTTGCAGATGTAATGGTTATAAATGTATTAATGATTATAGTATTAATTATTTCCTCTGCAACAGGCAGAATTTCATTAGAGAAATGATTGAGTTTTTGGAGGAGACGAAAGTGTCTATGTTTCAGCGTAGCTTATCCAGTTTGTCAGCGTTGACAGTAAGACCCACCGAAGCTGTGCGCAGTACCTGAAACTGACTTGTGGTTCTGCAACTAAAGTCGATTCGAAAATATTTCTTTAACTCAACAAAAACGGATATCGTCATGGAAAAAAATTGCGACAGCTAAGTCCGTTGAAACTGATTTTAACTTAGATCTACTTAATAGTGTACTCTGAAAAAAAAGCGTCGCCTATTTTAAAATAATATGTAATAAACTGCATGTGGATTTACGTAACACTTCCGCAGTTATTAAAGCAACGAGTTACTCGTACAACCTGAACTAAAGGATTACAACGTTCATTCTTTGAATTCAAATTTAATACCCTTCCTTTGGATCATTTAACCGTGACTTTGTTTTTTAGAGCAACTCGGAGCATTTCTTCGAACAGTATTAAGTAATTTCTCATGGAAATTAAAGATGTATTATTCTTTCGATTTGATGTAGAAAATTAAAACACTTCTCTGTTTCCAATGGCTGTATGTTGGCGGTTCTGACCACAGCGGCGCCAAAAATGATCCCCCCTCCTCCTTTCCCAAAATAAAGAATTTACAACACACTGTGTAAAACGTGTTCTGTTGTCTGATGGAATCACGTTGCGTTCTAAACGGATAACTGTTTTCCCCTTATTATTCATTAAATCTCTCACAAAGAAAGGGAAGGCAGGGAATGAAATTAATATGGCTAACACCCAATTTGCCACGGTTTGGTTAAAATTAAGACACATATAATATTTATTTTGGTTGCACATTTGTATAAGGGATTGAAAAAAAAATGCAAACACAACAAAAATAGCACATTGCCATGTCCGGTACGGTTCCAAGATGCTACTCGAGGCGGGTGTAAAATGAATGTGCGCAACGGAAAATAATAAACGCTAAAATGAAGATTTGGCCCTGTCTGACTACCAATTGAAGCAGATCTTAGGAGCTCTTAATTCTATAAATTACAATCTAAACATAAATGAATGATAAAGGCAACTAATCCTACTAAATGATAAACGTTGTTCCTGCTTATATATTTATTGTAGATTAAAAAACCCTCTATATTAAAAAAGTTTACACTTCCTAAGTAAAATTAGTAATCACTTGCCGAACTCTGCCCCTTATTACGACTGCGCGATCTAATATCAGTACCGCGAAATGAGAGTCATCATCTACGTGCCAAACACTAAAAGACACAACCTTCAAAGATGTTCTACGGTGGTGTGGAACCTCAGTGGAAATAAACTAACGTGATCACAGCTGTTTAGCTTTTATAGACCTAATAAGCCGAAGCAATCTGCTATATCACCATATGTACTGCGTCCGGTGCGTCGAAGTGATGGTTCTCGTACTCGTCTGCGACGATGGAAGAACTCCAGCCACAAACAAACTCCTTCAAACACTAGGGCGGCAGAAGGCGTTCCACTGACTAATATACTCTAATACTGTCTTCTCCTTTCTGTGTTCTACAGACGAGAAACGCGAACTCCAAGCCACAAGGACAGAGTTCAGATAAAGTCTCAACGTAAGTATAGACAGAGGAAGTGCTCTCAATTACTGAACGCTGCGTACTCAACGACGACTTCCAACCCAGAGGTGAAGTCCAGAATCGTATAGGTTCGCAACAGTACAGTTACTAACTGTTCTAACAATAAAATATCCTGACAGCAAAGACAGCAAGTCCGTCTGTACCAACAAAGCTGATATCGAGCGACCGTCACACACGGGCGCTCAGAACGGAAGACCTCGACTGTCAACCACTGGCCTCCCAGCAAGGCTCGGCTCCCCACCATCGTAATTCCGAAAACGAATCATATTCCCGAAACCACGGAACATTCTCCCTCTCTACAGATTCTTCCGAACGCCGACCAACCATATTTTAGTCTTTTGTGGTCCAGCGCTGAAAGTTTGCGAGGAAAAACCTATACTCGTACAATGGTACGCTTCTCAGTAAAAATCCTTGGAAATAACCCAGCCTGCGTGGTCTCCGAGGTGCCGCTTCTTCGTTCCTCTCACCTGTGTCCAAAATTTGCAGAGTTCGGAAACATTATCCGGTTATCCTTCCGGCCCTACTACAATAGCGGCCGGTCGACCCTGTATTGTGTCTTCGCGCTCAGGTGTCACTATGCCAGTCTAGCTACTTCCTGTGTTTAAGCAGAACCAACACATCTGTGTGGGCCTTCCATCCAGGGCTTGAGTTCCGCCAGCCGTTTAATCTCCACTGTCGTTCCAACCTCTACTAGTGTAGGCAATCATTCATTACGCCGTTCTGATCATAAAGACACTGTCACCTTTCATGAAATAAGCGTTAACAATTATTTACAAGGCGTACGTGACAATATCAGTCTCCTTTATGTATTCATATGTACGATGTACAACCTTTCACATGATACCTAATTGTGTTTGTAGGTCACGTTAAAATATGTGGATGGGCGCTTTTAAGGTGCGAAATTATAGCCACGTTACACGTTCTACAAATACGAAAACCGTTGGCCTTCATAACAGTTTCCAGTCGTCACGGAATGGATAACTGCAGATCCTGTATTGTTTTCAGTGGCAGCTTATGCAGTTCTTCCAGCAAAATACGGCAAGTACAGGTAACGATTGTGGATGTGTATAGCGATCACTCACTTTCATGTCCAAAGCAGACCACAAAGGCTCCGTCATATTAAGATCTGATGACTGGTGGCCAGGGGAAGTGCGACAATTCATCATCGTGCTCATAAAACCTGTCCTGGACGATGCGAAGGGTGTGAACAGGAGACTTGTTGTCCAGGAAGACAGCGTCAGCATTGGGGAACAAACATTGTTTTGTGTTAGCAGAAGAGCCAACACCGTGTTACGAGTGGAGGCCGAAATCCACACGTTTTAGCTCACGCAGGCTGGCGTAAGGAAGGAAGAACTATATTGACGTGAGGTTTGGAACATGACAAGGAATGAGAATTCAGAAAGCGGACGTAATTGGTTTGATACTTAACTTTAATCCATTAATGATGAACGTCGCTCTTGACGGTACATGACTCACAATATTATCTGTTCAGAATACATTCTTGAAGATAGTAATTATAGTAACGGAATATGGCGCCTTGCTAGGTCGTAGCAAATGACGTAGCTGAAGGCTATGCTAAACTGTAGTCTCTGCAAATGAGAGCGTATGTAGACAGTGAACCATCGCTAGCAAAGTCGACTGTCCAACTGGGGCGAGTGCTAGGGAGTCTCTCTAGACTAGACCTGTCGTGTGGTGGCGCTCGGTCTGCAATCACTGATAGTGGCGACATGCGGGTCCGACGTATACTAACGGACCGCGGCCGATTTAAAGGCTACCACCTAGCAAGTGTGGTGTCTGGCGGTGACACCACACATTGTACCACAGGACGAGCCCGATCAGCTAAGACGGTCACATTATCCTTGGCAGTAACTCGACCTTGCAGAGCAAGAATGGTGTCCATAGAATACCACGAGGAGGGCTGCCCAAATCATCAACGAAAACCGCTCATGTTACACCCTTGTGACGTTAACTCGGCCAAAATCTGGAAACCATGTGAAACATGATTCATCCGAACAAATGACTTTCTTCCATCGCTAGATAGTCCAGGTTTTATGGCTTCGGCGCCACGTTTCCCCGTTAAGGGCATTTTCATCACTGATGAGTGGTTTTGGAACTCTTGCTGGGCCTGCAATTCCCTGCTTCTGGAGCTCCCTTCCAGTTGTTTTGACGCTGACAGCGTTAAGAGTTCAACATTCAGTTTTGCAGTGACCTTCGAAACTCTTGTCGTCTTATTTCTCGTCACAGTCCTTGTCAATGACCAACCCTCTGGAATTTGCATCATTCAACACACGATTACGTAAGCATTGTGACTTAGTGGGTGATGTTTTTCTGCTTTCCCATTATGCGGTATAAGTCGTAGATACAGGGTCTCTTGAAACACCGAAGACATCGCCTGCCTTCGTTAAGGAAGCACATAATTTGCTACAGTGGAATTCCCTTAGCTCCTACATAATACAGTCAGAACTACACAGAATACTGTTTTGACAGCGACTGGCGTTTGCAATGTATTGATGACACTGCACAGGTGCAGTTCGTGGTCAGATCCAACAGTACATCTTGCAGGCTCGGTGAACATGTACATTATTGTCAAGTATCCATATACCACGCTGTTTCTGTAACTGTGTGTTGTGGTCTTCAGTCCAGAGACTGGTTTGATGCAGCTCTCCATGCTACTCTATCCTGTGCAAGCTTCTTCATCTCCCAGTACCTACTGCAACCTACATCCTTCTGAATCTGATTAGTGTATAAAGCTGCATGCCCTCGGGAAAATTTACGGCTGTAGTTTCCCCCTGCTTTCAGCCGTTCGCAGTACCAGCACAGAAAGGCAGTTTTGGTTAGTGTTACAAGGCCAGATCAGTCAATCATCGAGACTGTTGCCCCTGCAACTACTGAAAAGGCTGCTGCCCCTCTTCAGGAACCACAAGTTTGTCTGGCCTCTCAACAGATACCCCTCCGTTGTGGTTGCACCTACGGTACAACTATCTGTATCGCTGAGGCACGCAAGCCTCCCCGCCAACGGCAAGGTCCATTGTTCATGGGTCCAGTGAATGTATTACGGCTGACTGAAAAATACTTGAGACCTGCTGGCGGTTCTTTACGAAGATGTAACTACACAGCAATTATGTTATAGATGCAGCCATGATGTGGTGATAGTGAAGGTGTAGTTAAACGATCATTCTCACAGTGCACGATGAGTATGAAATGATATTTACCTAATGGGTCTGTGGCAACTGCAAAATGGAACAAATAGATGCAGCCTTGATGTGGTGATAGTGAAGGTGTAGTTAAACGATCATTCCTACAGTGCACGAGGAGTATGAAATGATATTTACCTAATGGGTCTGTGGCAACTGCAAAAGGGAACAAACAGTGGGTCGTAGGTTGGAGAATGAGGGTTTGGACGGTGAAGTGTGGGAATAGCAGTGAAGATAGAGTTGGTGAAACGAACGAGAAAATAAGTTAAAGTGGGGCTAGACTAGAGCTAGAATGGAAAATTGCTGGCTACAGTTGGTAGGGCTGGAGTGTGACGAGATAGATTTAGTGAAATTGGCGAGAGGTCTGCCTTATGAAAAGACCTAGAGAGAAAAATGACTGTATGGTGTTTTAGTTTCACTAGGATGTTGCATTTATTACCACCCTGTCGACGTCTCATAAAGTCAGGTTTTGACAAAACAGAATCACGATGTAGAGCTACATCTACGAGGTGCATTCAAGTTCAAAGGCCTCTGATTTTTTTTCTCTGGACTGGAAAGAGATAGAAACATGCGTATTGCTTTAAAATGAGGCCACGTTCATTGTCTATACGTCCCAGAGATGGCAGCACCGTACGTCAGATGGAATTTTACCGCTGCGGCGAGAATGAGAACTGTTTTAAATACTTAAAATGGCGACGTTTTCCTTACTTGAACAGCGTGCAATCATTCGTTTTCTGAATTTGCGTGGTGTGAAACCAATTGAAATTCATCGACCGTTGAAGGAGACATGTGGTGATGGAGTTATGGATGTGTCGAAAGTGCGTTCGTGGGTGCGACAGTTTAATGAAAGCAGAACATCGTGTGACAACAAATCGAAACCACCTCGGGCTCGCACAAGCCGGTCTGACGACATGATCGAGAAAGTGGGGAGAATTGTTTTGGGGGATCGCCGAATGACTGTTGAACAGATCGCCTCCAGAGTTTTCATTTCTGTGGGTTCTGTGCACACAATCCTGCATGACGACCTGAAAATGCGAAAAGTGTCATCCAGGTGGGTGCCACGAATGCTGACGGACGACCACATTGCTGCCCGTGTGGCATGTTGCCAAGCAATGTTGACGCGCAACGACAGCATGAATGGGACTTTCTTTTCGTCAGTTGTGACAATGGATGAGAAGTGGATGCCATTTTTCAATCCGGAAACAAAGCGCCAGTCAGCTCAATGGAAGCACCCAGATTCACCACCACCAAAAAAATTTCGGGTAACTGATAGTGCTGAAAAAATGATGGTATCCATGTTCTGGGACAGCGAGGGCGTAATCCTTACCCATCGCGTTCCAAAGGGCACTACGGTAACAGGTGCATCCTACGAAAATGTTTTGAAGAACAAATTCCTTCCTGCACTGCAACAAAAACGTCCGGGAAGGGCTGCGCATGTGCTATTTCACCAAGACAACGCACCCGCACATCGAGCTAACGTTACGCAACAGCTTCTTGGTGATAGCAACTTTGAAGTGATTCCTCATGCTCCCTACTCACCTGACCTGGCTCCTAGTGACTTTTGGCTTTTACCAACCATGAAAGACACTCTCCGTGGCTGCACATTCACCAGCCGTGCTGCTATTGCCTCAGCGATTTTCCAGTGGTCAAAACAGACTCCTAAAGAAGCCTTCGCCGCTGCCATGGAATCATGGTGTCAGCGTTGTGAAAAATGTGTACGTGTGCAGGGTGATTACGTCGAGAAGTAACGTCAGTTTCATCGATTTCGGGTGAGTCGTTAATTAGAAAAAAGAATTGGAGGCCTTAGAACTTGAATGCACCTCGTATAACCTGCAAGTCTCTTGATCGCGGAAACAGTCCATTCCACCATGTGTTGGGGCTTTTCCCGTTCCATTGGCGTATGGAGCACCGGTTGAATAATTAGTATAAAATACTTCTGTGCACATTGAAATTAGTCTTATCTTATCTTTGCGGTCTTAATGGAACAGCTTAAAATTATGCCTTAATGCTAGTTACTGAACCTTTGCGAGTAAACTTTCATAATAGAGTTGGCATCTCGTTTGGAATGTCTGCCTGGTCAGGTTCTTCAACATGCCCTTGACGTCGTCCTGTGAGACAAAGAAACCTGTGACCGCCGGCCGGAGTGGCAGAGCGGTACTAAGCGCTACAGTCTGGAACCGCGCGACCGCTACGGTCGCAGGTTCGAATCCTGCCTCGGGCATGGATGTGTGTGATGTCCTTAGGTTAGTTAGGTTTACGTAGGTCTAAGTTCTACGGGACTGATGACCTCAGATGTTAAGTCCCATAGTGCTCAGAGCCGTTTGAACCATTTTTCGAAACCTGTGACCAATCGTGCACTCCTTTACTGCACATATTCAGTATCCTCTGTCAGAGGTCACATGCTTGACAATATTCTAATGTGGGGTACAAGTGGTCTGCTGAATTGAAAAGAGTTTTGCCAACCGAAAGATGCCATGCCGCAATCATAAATGAAACACGGGACTGTATTCGCAGTTGCGAATACGGGCAACAATCAGCTTTATAATGGAATGACGACAATGAGAATTCGTGCCGGACCGGAACAAGAAGCAGAATTTCCCATTTTATGCAAGTGGATGCCTTAATTGCTTTGCCTACCTGTGCACGGGTTGGGGCAGACCTAAACTTTCATTTGTCGTCCTTCATGCTCTACAACCTGCACTCGTATACATTATGTAATTTCCAAAAATGGGGAGGATATGTTAATTGAAAGTCGCTGCCTGGTATTGGCGGATAAATACGATACTGTGGTGCCTGTGTTATTAAGAAGTATGATGCAGTGCTCCTTCGGACACGCATGCATGGATGCATGCATGCATCTCCGAAGGAAGTCTCCATCGTACTTCGTAACAACACAGGCACTACAGTACGGAATAAACGAAATGCCGCGCTGTACCGGGTGCTTCCGAGAAGTATCGAGCAAAGCCGACACAGGCCGGGCCTCGGTCCACACGTGGCCCGCACATCCGAAAGGCGTGCGGTTTGACACACCGTGGCCGGCCCTGGGCTAGAAGATGTCTACTGCAGTAGGGGAAGAAACTTCATATAATCCACACACATAATAAAAGTGGGCATGTATATCGAAACTTTTTCTCTCTGCCAACCTCCACAAACTGATGAAAGGAAGAAATTTATCCCTTGCTACACTTTCGGTTTTCATGCAGTAAAACTGCCGCATGAAGCATGAAGTTTTAATTTGTTACATTTTTTGAACCAACTCTATTGGTGACACATTTTGGAGACGATATTCACATGTATCATTGAATGAACAAAAAAAATAAATCAGTATATGACACATAGTTCAGGAGATACAATATCAAATACTGTGATGCGCGTGAAACTATGGCATCCTGTACGAAATTTTAATTTATTTCTTCTTCACTACTAGCTCTATTCGCAACACATTATGTAGATACTGTCCACATATGCCACTGAATGTACCAAGAAAAATGTATGTTTTTGCAGCACATAAATCAGGAGATATGATGTCATAAACACTGAGACACGTGATAAACTGCTGCTTCAAGCATAACGTTTTAATTTATTAATTCATTACTACTACCTATATTCACAACTCATTTCGCAGATGGTAACCGCATATACCACTGGATGTACCTGCAAAATAAAATCATTGTGCACTATGTAGGTCAGGAGTTACGGCGTTATAAACGTTGAGCTGTTTGAAAATGAAGCTGCAGTACGAAATTCACTTGAGATACAGGTGAAATATGTGTAAAAATCTGTGTGAAATATATTAAATGTATGTGAAATATATTAGACGTGTTTGAATATGCCGGCCGGGGTGGCCGAGCGGTTCTAGGCGCTACAGTCTGGAACCGCGCGACCCCTACAGTCGCAGGTTCGAATCCTGCCTCTGGGATGGATGTGTGTGATGTCCTTAGGTTAGTTAGGTTTACGTAGTTCTAAGTTCTAGGGGACTGATGACCTCAGAAGTTAAGTCCCATAGTGCTCAGAGCCATTTGAGCCATTTTTTTGTTTGTGTAAGGGCAAAGCCAATGGTATGAAGCTAGTCCTAAACCCCTGAAATTCGGTACACATGTTAGTTATAATTTGGAAATAAATACTGTGGGAGTAAGGACTACTGGTGTGCCATTGGGCTGAGCATGATAATATGGAGAGAGAAGGGGCAGAGCAAGAGATGGAGAGACAGTGAAGGTGAAGAAGGAGAAGGTCACACATAGGGGAAGAGGAGATGGGCAGTGACAGGGTTAGGGAGAATGAACAGAGAGAGGGGAGAGGGCCCGCATCTCGTGGTAGTGCGGTAGCGTTCTCGCTTCCCACGCCCAGGTTCCCAGGTTCGATTCCCGGCGGGGTCAGGGATTTTCTCTGCCTCGTGATGGCTGGGTGTTGTGTGCTGTCCTTAGGTTAGTTAGGTTTAAGTAGTTCTAAGTTCTAGGGGACTGATGACCATAGATGCTAAGTCCCATAGTGCTCAGAGCCATTTGAACCAGAGGGGAGAGTAGAAGATGGAGAGAAAAAAGAAAGAGGAGGAAATGGACAGAGAGAGGGGGAGGAACAGTTAGACAGAGAGAGGGCAGAGGAAGAGATGAAAAGAGTGAAGGGCGAGAGAAAATGTACAGAGAAAGAGAAAAGGAACAGGAGATGAACAGTGAGAATAGGGCATGGACAGAGAGAGGAGAGGGTAAGAGGTGGACAGAGAAAGATGATGTGATGAACAGGGGAAGGGGTAGGGGGAGATGGAAAACGATGGAGGAGGAGGAGAGTGTATTAGACGGGGAAAGAGGAAATAGACAGGGGGGGCTGGAGCAGGTGGACAGAGGTGGTTGAAGGGGGAGTAGAGTGGAGAGAGGAAAGAGAAGGAGACACACTAACAGAAAAATGGAATACATACCCAGGCGACACTGGGAGCTCAGCTACTAGTTTTGTATATCGACCACGACCTCTCAGCCAGGAAGTCTTAACTGAAGCAAACGTTGGCCTTGAAGGCACACATTGTGAAGGAATCAACAGTAAAAGTCCCGAAAACAGTTTCCTGGTGATGGCTGAAGTTAGTTCTACATCTGTTAATGACCCTCCATGGAAGATAACGTGCTGCATCCTCCCTACCAAAACGTCATCAATACAGTCTCAAATTTCGTCTGATACCAGACTGGTAGAAAGAGTTGGTTTCTGATTCCACGACCGAAAGTGGCGCTGCGCGAGTCTAGCCGTGGCCCTGCGGCGTCCGCCGACCACGGTGAGGGGCAGCGACTGTCCGCCGCACTGGCAGGCAGGCAAGCACATACATTCCCCCAGAGCCAGGACCAGAGAGAGCCGTGCGTCCGGAACAAAGGGCGCGGCACGCGCTCACCGCAGCACGGCACGGCACGGCACAGCACGGGACAGCTCAGCTAAGCGCAGCGGCTGCAGCCGGGGAGAGGCCCCACCCCTCTGCCGCGCCATTTGCTAGCTGCCACGACAGGCCTGCGGGGCCCGGCTCGCTAATGGCTCTGCCACACACTCCACACTCCCGCCGCCACCACACATCACGTGCCCACATTCCCTGCAGGTACGAGCACAGCTCAGGGCGGCCGCGGGTAACGTCTGAAGTTCCGTGAGGCCTCTGGCGGATGATGCTGTTGTAAACAGACTCGTCGCAGCGCTGGAAAACTGTACAGAAGTGCGGGAGACCGCTGGAGGGTCTCCACTTAAGTGCATGGATTGGCAGGTGACTCTCAACACACTGCGCTTATATAGCCAGAGAGGCCCATTATTGTATGATTTCACGATTGCAGAAGAATCACTGACATCAGTCACATCAATGAAATATTAGAACTACGGAACGATTTACGGTGGCCAACAAATCGCAAGTAAGGCGGAGCCTAGATTGAGATTCGTTAGAAGAAACATCAGAAAGTATGGTGCATACCCTAAAGGAGCTAGCATATAAAACCCTCGTTCTACCCACTACCTGAACATTTCTCGTCAGTCTGAGATTGATAGAGGAAAGAAGAGCAGGTCCATTAGTTAAGCGTGAAAGCGTCACGGACATGGTAAATAAACTCTGTTGGTAGACGACAATGCTAGACAGGCATTCTGCATACCACTGTGGTTTACTCTCAGAATACCGAGGGCATACGTTCCTAGAGGAGTCAACCAGTTTGTTGCTTTCTCCAACGTCCATCTCACGAAAAGACCATGCACATAAAATTAGGTAGACTCGAGCTCAGACACAGGCTTACCAACCATTGTTCTTCCCACGAGCCACTCGTGACTGGAATATGGAAGGGGGAGAAGTGTCAGTGGTGCACGAATTACCTTCGACTACACACTGTAAGGTGGCTTATGGAGAGTAGGTACAGCATGTCCCAGGAGAAACGGTTAACATTAAAGGATATGACAGGAACGCTCATTTGAAGCAAAATAAAACTTCATAGTGACATTCCCTATTCGGAATGATTTCCGAGATAAAACACGTTAAACGTTAATTTATTTCTTGGCTAGTAGCGCTCACATATGGGTCTTGCGCACCAGATGTTTTATTCAAGTTCAGCCTACCTCCCAGCTTTTCGTCCTCTTTGCTCGGGATGTCTTTCTTCCATTATAGTAGCCCGTTGAACTCACGGTTGACCATTGTGTGTTGTCAGTAAGTGCGAGGTCGCACCATGGACGCTGCTGACCACATTAAGGAACGTGCGGAGGCACTCAGACAAGCAACACGGCATGTTCTTCCAACAGTGGAGAAACGCAAAGAAGTTGACGGTGGGATATTCGAACATTTACTGTCATCTCTACAGCAGATGTAATGTGACGTGTACGATGATGCTTAAGGATGAAGGTATTAAAAGTACGTATTTTTAGATTGATAATTCATACGGCGCATATTGTAAAGTTTACCAACTGTTGGACATGTGTGCATGTGTAAATATGACAATGTATTGAATAACACAGAAAACAAGAAACAATCATTCGGAATACGGCACATATCCATACACAGTTTTTCGCTTCAAATTATAGTTCCTGTCATATACCTGAATATTGACCATTCCTCCTGGATCACCCTGAAGATGTACGTGGCGAACAGATTTTATTTTTCCAGACAGTAAGAAACCTCCTGTGTTCCTTTCTATCAATTATCCTTTTGTTAACAACAAAGTGCCTTAGATCCCATGAGTAAAAAAGCACTGCCCTCTCGATGGAAGAAAGCACAGGTTACGCTCATTCTTATGTTAGACGACCCACCATCAGTTATAGATAATGGCAGCTATAGGACACCGTGACGAATTAGTATAAGGCCCGATGAAATGCCCCTCACAAGCGAACGTACTATAATAAGCCTAGTGAAGCATTCACAATGAAATGTCAGAATTTGAAGGTCTCCTAAAAGGTAGTGGACCTCTCACAATGCTAGGTAAGCAGGCTGGTTAAAACCCGAAATTTATAGGAGTGAGATTTTTGGGGGAAATATAATTTATATGGAAAGGATAGGCTAGTGGGAAATAGAGGTGGTGTATTTGTCACGGTACACAAGATACCCGGATTGACCGAGAGAGAAAATGAAGCTGCATACAAAACTGTTTCCACAAGACTCAGTGTCAAGGGTGGGTATGTAATTAGATCTTTCTATCGACTGCTAGACTCACGCCCAGATGTAACCAAAAACTCAGGATAACACGTGTTTGCTTGTATGTATATTCTCAAAACATACAGTCATCATCACAGGTGACTTACATCCTCCTACAGTCGCCTGGGATAGCTACAGGTTTCTAAGTGGTGGGTCTGACAAGATATTATGCTCAACACATTCTCTGAACACTATCTGGAACGCTTACTTTTGAAGCCCACAGGTGACGGATATAAATTTTACCCAATGGAAACAAAAAGAAATGGCCTCTTTGACGATGTTCTCATTGAAACTATCGCTGACCATCAGGCAGTAGTGACTACCTGTGCTAAATTACTGTACAAAGACTAACTAAAACAAGGAGAAAGATTTACATGTCCAGCAAACTAGATAAAGAGGCAACAGTATCATATGTACCTAGTAGAACAGTTCATAATGGGAGATACCCTTCACAGGATAGAGAGGCTTCAAAAGAAAGACCGATTAATGTACGACAGGCGTAAAACAAAGAATAGAATTATAGATAGAGAAATGTTAAATGAAACGCGTTTGGATGTTAAAACGGTATTGCGCGAAGCCTTCAACGCCTTTGGCAGTAAAATCTCAATGAAAGCTTGTACATCTGATGAGAACTCCAGAAAACAGAATTAGTAAAAAAATAATACAAAAATTGTGGAATAGCAAGAGCGACATTAAATGGATCACAGAAATTAAGGAAGATATAAAAGAACTTCCAATTACAGTAGATGACCTAAAAAACAAGACAGAGAAAACCAAAATACTGCAAGACCCGCAAACCAGACTACAAATGAAAATCAATAAAAGGAGTACAGGAAGAGTTGTCTCAGATGAACAAAGAAAGAAAATATCTGAAAGAATGAAGAAATATTGGGCAGACAGAAGAGCAAAACACCTTTCATATAAGAATAGTCTCTAATAATTATATTACCTAAGTATATTAAGTTATTGTCGAACCAAATTGTATCTATGTGTAACAACTTGTTTAGAACTTTGTATTTTTGACTACAGTGGTCCAATGAAGGCCATAAAATAAATAATAAAGAAAGCTCTCACTAAACCCAAAGAAATTCGGGTGATACGTAACGGCTGTTTGTGGCAACCTGCTTGGTATCTGGTCACTCATAAATGAACTCAGTCTCCCTATGATCCTTTACAAAAACAAAAAAAACCAGGACAACTGTCCAGAATTAATTCTCGAACTACAGCAAATAAGAGGATGCTGATATTAGTGTCAGTGGCTTTGAGAAATATCTTAAATCACTTAAATTAAACAAAGAGTCTGAAGAAATCTCTATCATAATCTGTGGCAACTGATTTTACCCCTCTTTTGACCACAATATACCATCGATTCCTCGAACACGAAACAGGGCTTAGTAGTTCGAAGAAGTCAAGAGTCACATCCGTCTACAAGAAGGCTTGCAGAAGCTATGCACAGAATTTGGGTTCATTGCTACATTCCTGGGGAAATATAGACAGTTTACAGTATAAATCACTTACGATGGACTTATGCCTCATAACATCAGAATATTTCTCGAGTGCCTGGGATTCATACTATACCATATATAACCAGCGAGATGATACTGAACATAAACAACGAAAGGCAGCAAGGACTTTGTAATTAGGCTTGTGCGTGGTGTTTTGTGAATAAAACCGTCTAGATAGCTTATTAGAATTCTTTATTACGACGTATCGGAATGGGAATACCAAAGACCCATGTGGGGGATAAAAAGAACAACAGGGCTCAAGTGGACTGCCTAGCCTTTGCAGATGACATACCAATAGTAAGTGAGATGGAAGAAGACGCAAAGACACAACTCAAGTAAGGTAGCCAGAAAGGTGGAACTGAGGATCGCCTATAACAAAGACATTAAATACCAACGCAGACTGGGAAACACCGGAAGGCACTGTTCAAATGGTGGACAAATTTAAATACCTGGGAGAATTTATAACAGGAAGGAACAGGAGCAAGGAGAGAATAACAGAGAGGATAAAGAAGATGAGGCCAGCCTTCTGCATGACGAGAAAGATATACAATAAAAAGAATATATCCACAGAGGAAAAGATAAGCCACTACAAGGCAACGGTGAGGAATTCAGTATTATATGCTGCTGAGACGATGACACTAGGAAGAAATGGGGCAGAACAACTAGAGAAAGAAGAGAGAAAAATACTAGGTCCCAAAAGAGGTGGATGCGAAGACCTAGGGAAGAATTGTACCGGAACATGAGAAAAATATCCGGGGAAACCAGACTCAAAGGGCAAGGTTTGCTGGACATGTAGTTAGGATGAGTATGGACAGAATGACAAAGAGAGTGTGGGAAACAACAGGGAGGACAAGGGGAAAGACAGGAACCAAGTGGGTTGTTGAACTTCGGGAGGACTGGTTGGAATTGGGGATCAAGGTCGAAGGAAAGGAAAATTGGAGGAAAAAATATACACCGACCAATATGCCGGAGATCAATGACAGAGAAGAATACAGGAAAAGATTAGAGTGTTACCAGTGGAGCCGACAGGAAAAACGGAAACTGAAGATCTCGGAAGAAGAGCGGGAGAGAAGAAAAGATAGAATGAAGAGGTTGTGGGAGAAGAAGAGGAAAATGCAGTCCACGAAGGGACTACCCGTGGTCCTACAGATGCCGTAACGCAAGAAGAAGAAGAAGAAGACGTTTCGGCTACTGCCCTCATGAGATATCTGTAACTATGATGAAAGAAGCTGAAGAAAGACATGCGTGTATTATACAACAACAAGGTAGCAAAATATAATAAAAAAATAATAGCTTAAAATATTTTTGAAAATACCCTCTACAAAAAGCGAAGAATTTGTAAAAGAAGGTTCTGCGGCAGTACTACGAGGCGCGTTCAGCAAGTAACGCAACACTTTTTTTTCTAAATGGATGTTTGTTTTGTTCAGGATTCGAATACACCAGGTTATTCACCACTCTTTTGGCTAAAAGACCCTACCTTTAAACATAAAAAATGGCTCTGAGCACTATGGGACTTAACTTCATAGGTCATCAGTCCCCTAGAACTTAGAACTACTTAAACCTAACGAACCTAAGGCCATCACACACATCCATCCCGAGGCAGGATTCGAACCTGCGACCGTAGCGGTCTTTCAACATAAACTCCATTTAGTGCGACACCCTAAAATGTCACCTAACTGTGAGGGTATCTATGCCCAGATGGTGCCACTCTAGTGGCGATGCCGGAGCCAACGCCTTGCTGCATCAATAACCACCCTACCAACCACGTACTGGTTCCAGCGGAGTGCATCATTCACTGGGCCAAACAAAGTGACATCGGAAGATGGGTGATCCGGTCTGTAGGGTGTTTGAGAAAGAACAATCGAATGAAGTTCTGTGAGCACCTCTCTGGTTCGCATGCTAGAGTGAGTACTTGCGTTGTTATGGAGAAAGGAAAGTTGGTTAGCATTTTTGTTGCGAGAACACGCTTAAACAGATTCTTCAGTTTCCTGATGGTAGTACAATATACTTCAGAGTTAATCTTGCACCATGAGGGAGGACATCAAGGAGAAAACCTCCTTCAGAGTGAAACCTTCCCGTCTCCTCTATATCTCTTTTGTTACGGAACCTTCCCTTGTACAATAACCCATGAAACCTTCCCTTATCATTTCTATCTCTTGCATAATAATAACAAATGAAATGTTCCCTTTGAAATTAATTCTCTTTCTCAATAATAATAAGTGCAATCTTCGCATACAAATTTAAATGCTGCTTATTAAAAGTGATTTGCTGATTATTTCGACGAGACACAGAATGTGTCGTCGTCGTGGCCCTCAGTCGTTATCTGCAACAACCCAAAACTGTTCCTTACCGTTTTTACTGTTACTGGATCGCCATCTGACTGCTACATCGAACTGCGACATGAATATAATTACTCTGTTTTACTATACTCTATCACAGGGCCGGCCAGAAATTCTGCACACGTGCGGTGCTCCTGCACATGTGCAACTTCCGGGTCACAGCGTGCACGTCGCAGCCGTCAGCGTTCATGTAGTGCATGTTTCTACGCACAGATGTCGCTTTATCCACTTGCTTGGATGCTCTGTACCGGCGCATTCTAGAGCTCTTTCCACAGCTTGCATGCCAACCATGGGAAGGTATTTCGCGTATTAAACATTTAAAATACTGTCACATTCTACTCATTGAGACGTCTACTTTTATGATAACAGTTTAACCCAGTATGACAGGTAATACAGTTAAGAACCATCGGTTTTTATTAAGACAGCTTGACTGACGGCACGTAATAGTATTTAAGAAAGAGAGCACTTAGCGACTTCCAACGAACCTTATTCATGATTTAAAATGACATTAAACTAATGCAAGGTTTCCTACAATTAATTTTCGGTGCCCTCAGTTACACACTCATAATTTCTGTCTCACTAACCTCTGAACAGAATGATAACCGCAGACCTCTCTATGATCACCTGTTATTTCAATACCATTATTGCTATATCTTTCATCAGTTCCGTCTGAAATCTGCATAATAACCGATAATTAGATGAATGTTATGTTTTATCAACTTCAGCTGAGCGTGGCCTTTCACACATTAAAAAAAAACCCTAAATGTAAGTGTACATTGGAACAATCGGTTTAACGACCAATTTTCCTGATAATAATGTAACATAGAGCAGAATGAAGCAATAATGCACAATTAGTAAACAATAATTTTTAATTATGTAAGGAATAAATCCAAACACGTTTATCGCTGGTCATGAGAAATGATATAGTTAATGTCGGGCACAAAAGCACGGCTCATTGACAAACGCAAGCAATTGCGAAGATTTTCATTACTTATGCTTTATCGAAACCTTGATTTATTCATTTTCATCACCGATAAAAATCTTTCACAAACATATGTCGACACAAACATGGACATAACTCCCGCGGCTTCTCGGCGCAGGCGTGGAAATTCTTGTTGTGAAAAATTTTTGTAGAATTCTTTTGTACTTCGCACAGCAAAGAACTTCTACTTCAGTCTTGTATTGCACTGTAGGTCGATCAGTTCCATCTGTAGATCATTCGGAGCATCTTCAACTGACGACGAGAACGGTCGAGCAAAGAGGCGAATGGCAGGAGACAAACTCGTAACATCTGCAAATCGTGATCGAAATTGTTCCTTAATTTTTACAATTATGCTACGTACTCTTGCAATCTGGCACCTTCATGGACCAGTCCAAGAGTCTAGAAATGTGCAGTGTTTTCTGTCAATAGCGGGCTCTCCCGAAGCGCAAGTTTCCTTTCAAAGGCATTTACTTTTTCCAACATGTCAGAAATTAAATTATTTTCACCTTGCAAACTGACGTTCAGGCTGTTCATGTGAGACGTAATGTCCAAGAGAAATGCAAGGTCTGATATCCAGCAAAGGCCTTCCAACATAGGTTCACTTTTTCCCTTCTCATGTAAGAATGTTACTATGACCAAACGTAAATAAAAAAAATATTTTCAGCATTTTACCTCGACTGAGCCAGCGCACTGCAGTATAGTAAGGTATGTCGCCGTACTCCGCTCCTAATTCCTCCAAGAACCGCCGAAACTGGCGATGCGGAAGTCCATGTATCTTCACATAGTTTACAGTACGCACAACAATTTGCATGACGTTTGCTAACGTTACTGATTTTGCACTTCATCAAGCGCAACAGAGATAGCAACAAAATCTTTAGCCCTATTTATTAGCTGCTTGTGCACATCGCCGGCCATAGCACTGATACGTCTTGTCCCTATTTGTTTGGATAGATTGATTTCTTGAAACCTGCTAACGTTCGTGGAACACACAAGTTCTGCAGTATCAATCAGACACCCTTTCACAAACTCCCCTTCGCAAAAGGGTTTCCCAGATTGAGCAATTCTTAATGCGATTTTAAAACTTGCTCGCAGTGAAGATTTAGTGTGGTTGTCATTCTGGAAAATTGAAAACAGTACATTGTACAGCGTACAGTATAACAGACATAAATGTAACATAAGAAACTAAGAGTTCAAGAAGTATCAGTTACTTTGATGTACAGTAAAATCGAGTTGATGTGTCTCATCCATTTTCTTAAGGACATTTAATTTTGCTTGCCGTTCTTCACTGTTGAGTTCACTACATTCGTCTTTGTGATATGTATTGTAGTGTCTTTCAATTGAAAACTTACGCTGGCCGCCTGTTATTCGGCGGCACAGCAAACACTGTGAGTTTTCACCAACGGCTACAAAAATGAATTGCAGTTCTCAGTCATTTTTAAACGACTGAGAACATAGATCTCCCGTCCTTTGCTTTTTCACAGTACCTGCCATTTCTCAGTGCTTCTCTGTTAAGGAGGTTACGGTCACCAGGGGTAAACGAGACGGGGTATGTTGCTCTCTTGCTTGTACCACATAACCAGGGAAGTGGAGTCGCCGCCGTTCATTTAGGACACATGTCTAATAACAGATGTCGCTGTCGCTCGCTGTCGCACACGTGCGCACATGTGCAGCACTTCCGCACGTCTGCACACTGTGCAGCGTTTGGCCGGCCCTGCTCTATTAGCTGCTGGTGGGCTGTCGTAATAAGTGCCTATATTTATTACCAAAGCTGACGTTATTCTTTAATAGCAAAGCTGACGTTGTTCTTTAATAGCAAAGCTGACGTTATTCTTTAATTAATTTGACTGAAGTTACGCAATTCATAGTTAAACTTTTTCTTGACAACAATAAAATTTTGCAAAGTTTTACGTTGATGGTTTTTGGGATGGATTATAATCAGCAATGCAATATGGCTGGCAAAAATTAATTATATTCTGAAAACGATTCTTCAGATATTTACTGTTGGTAATGAAATGATTTTACAAACGTTCAAATGGGACTTACGTTTTACAATAATCTTACAACTAGCTTTGCGCAAACATACCTTCAGTAGTCTTAAGTTTCTCAAAAAAATTAATTCAATAATATTAGTTCCTCTTATGATAATAGTTGGCTGATGTCTCTGTACATCCGTTTATAATCTCTCGTAAATCATAGCTGGTGGCTGGCAGGCACACCGCTCCTCTCAACCTCTCGCTTCAGACCTGCTACCGACTCGCTTCGCATCTCGCTTACTATTTACTTCCTACGAACGCTAAAGAGCGGTCTCTCCTGCCAGCAATGCTTTCTGGTGCAGACAATCCCCACTACCATTACAAACTGTATCAATGGGCGGTCTTTCCCGCTCTTTTCTTAAAATGTATCGATACGCGGTCTCTCCCGCCCTTTATAAAATTATATCAATGTGCGGTCTCTCTTGCCAACAATACTTTGGCGCAGACATTCCCTGCTTCCACAATTATTTCCAAAATGACAAATATTAATTATTCCTACTTAATCCTATTAATAAAATATAAACATCTTTCATAAATTGTGGTTTGAAAATTGACAATAGAAATATAGACGTCTTACAAGAGTCCCAGAAGTTCGTCACCCTGACTTTACCTGCTGAGGATGAGGCTCTGAACTTCTTCTTCGAAAGAGATTCAAATGGTTCAAATGGCTCTAAGCACTATGGGACTTAACTGTTGAGGTCATCAGTCCTCTATAACTTAGAACTACTTAAACCTAACTAACCTAATGACATCACACACATCCACGCCCGAGGCAAGATTCGAACCTGCGACCGTAGCGGTCACGCGGTTCCAGACTGTAGCGCCTAGAACCGCACGGCAACACCGGCCGGCTTCGAAAGAGAAGCGGCGTGGCACATTTTGATGGATTGCCGTTTTGTTTCCAGTTCCATCCGATGCAGCCATGTTTCATCTCCTGTGATGAGAAAAAATTGTCACAATCAACATCATAATGCGCAAAGAATCATGTACAGATGGTCTTCCGTTGCTCTTTATGGTCTTACGTTAGGCGGCGACGAACCCAGCGGGCACACACCTTTGAGCACTCCAACTGGCGGACCATTGTGTCAGCACTAACAGAGACGTTCAGCTGCGTAGCGGGGTCTTTGATCGTGATCCGACGATCACTTCGAATGAGAGTGTCTGCGCATTCCAGCACTGCAGGAGTCGCTGTTGTGTGCGGCCGGCCAGCACGCGGGAGACAGGAATGTTTGCACGGCCACGTTGCGATGTTGACAAATGCTCGTGCAACAGGCTTTGTTCGCTGCCAGGTCCTCTAAGACATTCTGCAAGCGCCTATGAATATCTGCGATGCTCTGGTTTTTCCGGTTCAAATGGTTAATGGCTCTGAGCACTATGAGACTTAACATCTGAGGTCATCAGTCCCATAGAACTTAGAATTACTTAAACCTAACTAACCTAAGGATAGCTCATACATCAAAGCCCGAGGCAGGATTCGAACCTGCGATCTTAGCGGTCGCGCGGTTCCAGACTGAAGCGCCTAGAACCGCTCGGCCACAACGGCCGGCAGGTTTTTCCGGCAAGTGAAACTCAATAACACCTCCCTGCAAGAAACGTACCTCCGTTACAGACGCCATTTAGACTACGTATAGCGCCGCAACCTATCGGAACTTCACGAACTATAGAAGCAGGAATATTCTGCTGTGTCCCACAGCAAACTGCACAGTTTTTCAACTGAAATCAGCCGAGAAAAAAATTTGTTGCCTTACTTATTGAACGCCCCTCTTAAAGTAGACATTCAGATTATGCTTAGCAGGGGAATCTCTAACAGTTTGAGTCAAAAAATTTTGCGATAATGTTAAGTTTTCGTCGGCAGGTAGCACTAGTGTTGGGGACGTTGCCTTGAAATTTTATTTTATTTTCGTACTTACATATTTTATGTCTCTCAAAACTGATTAAAAGACAAATGTTATTTCAAATATAAACGTTCTAAACCGATTAAAAGACAAATGGTATTTCAAATACAAACGTTCTAAGTCAAATTATAAATACTATGTGTTATCTTTTGTTACTTGTTGTGTAACAAACACATGTCTCTTTTTATGTTCCTTTCATCTTAATTGTGTCCGCCCCCGGTAACTGAATTGTCAGCGTGACGGATTGTCAATCCTCTGAGTCCGGGTTCGATTCCCGGCTGGGTAGGGGAATTTTCTCCGCCCAGGGATTGGGCGTTGTGCTGTCATCATCCTATCATCCTCATCGACTGCAAGTCGCCGAAGTGGCGTCAAATTCAAAGACCGGCACCCGGCGAACGGCCAGCCGGACGGGAGGCCCTAGCTATACGATTAAATAAATAAATTGTAATTGTAATTTCTAATGATAGCAGTAACCGATACGTCTTAATAAATGACGATATTTTATTACACCATGTAGTCGGTTTCATTCACGAAATATTCACAATGATCACGGGTGGACTCATACAGGGAATTCAGTACCTTTATTAAAATCTTGCAGGATAGCTGACTTAATTTTAACGTGAGCCAGTTAGGGTGTTTCTGAATCTCCATGACAGTCTCCAAGTCGTACGTTACGAACGGTGTGCCTGCTAGGCAGATGTGTTCAAAACACAGAGTGTCTGACTGGCCGACATATGGCAGATAAGTTGCCATGTAGTGGGTGGGCCAGGTAGGTGAGTAGATGCTGAGTAGTGCACATGGACACAAACCAGAATGGTTAGTTACTGACTTTGCTGTGCAAAAAGCTTCGAATATTCACTAAACACACGAATGCCGCTTCCAGACATTCTACAGAAAATTTAAAGACAACGTTAAAATCAGACTAAAGAGACGAACCCACTAAAATTATTAGTACGTACGAAGTAATTACCAGGGTAATCCTAATAGTAAGTCTCCTATTTTTTTATAACTACATAGACCTGTTTATTTCTACAATGGTTTACATCAGTTTGCAGCTTGAACATTTAGCTATTTTTCGACATTATCACCATTTCTGTCGATGTATTTTTGTAGACGCTGTGGCAATTTTTGTATGCCCGTGTCATACCAGCTCGGCGTCATGCTGTTCAGAAAGATATGAACCTCTTCTTTCACCTCGTAGTCGGAACTGAATCGCTTTCCGGCCAAATGTTCTTTTAACCTAGCGAACAGACGACAGTCACTGGGCTCCAAGTCAGGACTATAGGGTGGGTGGGTGATTATGTTCCACTGAAACTGTTGCAGGAGAGCAATGGTTTGCTGAGTGATATGTGGGCGAACGTTGTCATGGAGAATGTGTACGCCCTTGCTCAACATTCCTCTTCTCCGGTGCTGAATTGCCCGTTTGAATTTTTTCAGAGGCTCACAGTACCTGTCAGCGTTAATTGTGGTCCCAGCGATTCAGCTCCGACGACGAGGTGATAGAAGAGGTTCATAACTTCCTGAACAGCATGGCGGCGAGCTGGTATGTCATGGGCATACAAAAACTGCCACAGCGTCTACAAAAATGCATCGACAGAAATGGTGATTATGTCGAAAAATAGCTAAATGTTGAAGCTGTGAACTGATGTAAACCATTGTAAAAATAAAGAGGTCTATGTACTCATAAAAAAATAAGAGACCTTACTTTTAGGATTACCCTCGTATTGACAGAGTTATTGACATTTATACCGTAATTTTTTATTAAGTTAACAACAGATTGCCGAGGACGTTATACTCGCATGGGGAGAGATCAGGACTATAGTGCAGGTGCTCGAGTGCCTCCCACTTCAACCTGTGTAACATGTACGTTATGTCGTTTGCGACATGGGGACGTATGTTATCATGAGTTTGGCCCGCGCATCATTCCACAGCGATGGTTTTCGACAGACGGGGTGCGCCATACATTCTTCATTATCTGAAGTATATGCACCGGCGTTCGTCCTTCGAGAGCAAAGAAAAGAATAACAGCACGTCGCACCTGTTTCGAAGCATTGGGTAACACCACTGGCCACAGTCCACGTTTCCACATTTTCCAGACGCTTTTCAGAAAGTTACGGGTGCCACACCATCACTTGCCTATATATCGGTGCTTATGTACCTCCACCGGAATTGCACTACGTTGCGTATACCCTGCAGCGACGCCCTCAAACCGAAACTTTTTGATTGCCTCTTATTTTAAAGTCTTTCTGCATTTACTTACAGTTATGCAGAGATGATATTTTCATGTAGACTATAGCGACGTCAGTGAAAAAAGTGCTTTCCCAACTGGAAAATCCTTTACGTATATTGAAATGATTAACGGAGATATTGCCAGCCATGGAACACTACCGGTGTTACATAAGTTTCTACGGTGCACTCGCCGTTCGTTATGACGTACTGTTCCCTCTTTGCTACAAAGCTGACACATTCCAATGGACGAAGGGATGCCAATCGTGGACCGCGCAGGACTCACACTTTGTTAACCGGTCAGGAAAACAATGTTCCTCATCGTAAGTGTATGACGAGCGGTTGCATGTTGCTTGTAGGTTTTAGGAAACTAGAGGGACAATACGCAAGGAATGGCGCAAGCCTTACTGGTTTCATTTCTTTCTGATGATGTGTTAATTAGGCAGAAACGGGTTCTTTACTTGAAGTGCCAGGTGCCATGCACCAGAGTAGCCACATTGAGGGAACAAACCTGATTTTATCGTCTGCCTCTTATCTTAAAGAAGGTGTTACATTTCCGTCCCTGTCTTCTGGGCCGAAAGCTGAGGTCGCTCTTCACGAGATATCTGTTGACTGTTTGAGACGATAATTTGGCACGTTGGTGCCTCTCACGATATAGCCTTGTGCAATCCATGCGTATCTATGCCAAGGTGTTATCAGACTCGTATTTGTTACATTCCGATGTATCAGGGTGGGGGGAAGGCCGATTACTGATACAGTCTGGTGAGCTGTTTACCGTTGCTAAATGGTGCATCTAATGCAGAGACTGCCAAATTTACTAGCTACTTCTTCTTTCTCTGCCTAAGCTTTTGTCATTTAATGCAACAAGGGCCGCCCCTTTGGCTTCTGTCTCCACTTCTTGAGATCCTGTCTTCATTGTGGGCGCAGGCCAGTGTGGCCAAACGGTTCTAGGCGCTTCAATCTGGAACCGCGCAACCGCTACGGTCGCAGGTTCGAATCCTGCCTCGGACATGGATGTGTGTGCTGACCTTGGGTTAGTTAGGTTTAAGTAGTTCTAAGTTCTAGGGGACTGATGACCTTCGATGTTGAGTCCCATAGTGCTCAGAGCCATTTGAACCATTTCATTGTGGGCAATCGGGTTTGCCAATTAGACAAAATCGCCATGAGCATTAAGGCAATCGTCCCACCGAAGTATAAGGATGAAGATACCAGTCTGGTAGAACACCGTGTCCTGCTGCGTGAAGAAGTGCGTAACACCATGATGCGCGTCCTCGTCCGACGGGAATCGCTGACTCTGCAAGACATTTTTTCAGCGGCGAAGGCGTGATAATCTCATGGCGAGGAATCAGGACAATAGGGCGGTTGGAAAATGAGGGCCACCCACTTGAATGGCCACTAATGGATAAGGCTGGCCTCCGACATCACCCACCGTCTTGTGTCGAACGGCGACCAGCACAGAATGTGGTGCACCGTTCCACAGTGGTGGTTTTCTACAAACTTGCTTCCCCATCCTCGTTCTTCGATGGATGTCTAATGGTTTTCGTCCTTCTGCAGCCAAGAAAAGAATAACAGCACGATGATCCAGTTTGGAGGCATTTGGTACTAATGTCGCCGTAGTTCACATTTCCGCATTTACCGCAAGCACATAACAAAGACACGCATGCCAAACTAATCCCTTACTTACTAGTCGGTGCTTATATATCCGCATCGGAATCGCGCTGCGTTTCATATACGCTTCAGCAACGCCCTCAGAGGGAACCTTTCTGATCGCCCCTTATATTTCCGAAAACTTGCCTTTTCTGTGCAGCACAAAATGAGCATTGATACACTTATTGAAGCAGAAAACCTCAGTTTAAAATAAACTGAGAAGCCAAAGAAACTCGTATACCTGCCTAGTATCGTGTAAGGCACCCGCCAGCACGCAGAAATGCCGAAACACGACGTGGCATGGACTCGTTTAACGTCTGAAGGCGTGCTGGAGGGAACTGACACCATCAGTCCTACAGGACCGTCCATAAATCAGTAAGAGTAGGAGAGGTTGGAGATCTCTTCTGAACAGCACGTTGCAAGGCATCGCAGATATGCTCAATAATGTTGATGTCTGGCGAGTTTGGTGGCCAGTGGAAGTGTTTAAACTCAGAAGAGTGTTACTGGACCCTTCTCTAGAAATTTTGGAAGTGTGGGGTGTCGAATTGTCCTGCAGGAATTGCCCAAGACCGTCGGAATGCACAGTGGACATGAGTGGATGCTGGTGACCACACATGATGTTTACGTACGTGACACCTATTGGGTTGGGTTGGGTCGTTTGGGGATTAGGGAAGGACGGGGAAGGAAGTCGGCCGTGCCCTTTCAAAGGAACCATCCCGGCATGAAGCGAGTTAGGGATATCATGGAAAACCTTAATCAGTATGGCGGGACGCGGGATTCAACCGTCGTCCTCTCGAATGCGAGTCCAGTGTGCTAGCCACTACGTCACCTCGCTTGGTGTGACACCTGTCAGAGTCGTACCTATACGTATCAGAGGCCCCATATCACTCCAACTGCACACACCTTACTTCATTACACAGCCTCTACCAGCTTCAAAATGGTTCAAATGGCTCTGAGCACTAGGGGACTTAACATCTGAGGTCATTAGTCCCCTAGAACTTAGAACTAGTTGAACCTAACTAACCTAAAGACATCACTCGCATCCATGCCCGAGGCAGGATTCGAACCTGCGACCGTAGCGGTCGCGCGGTTCCAGACTGAAGCGCCTAGAACCCCTCGGCCACACCGGGCGGCTTCTACTAGCTTCAACAGACACCAGCTGATATGCAAGGTCCATGGATTCAGAGGTTGTCTCTATAACCGTAGACGTCCATCCGCTCGATACAATTTGAAACGAGATTCGTCCGACCAGGCAACATGTTTCCAGTCATCAACAGTCCAACGTCGACGCTGACGGGCCCAGGCGAGGCGTAAATCTTTGAGCCATACAATCATCAAGGGTACATGTGTGGGCATTCGGTTCCGAAAACCCATATCGATTATGTTTCGTTGAATAGTTCGCACGCTGACACTCCTTGACGCCCATTATGCGGATGGGTTGCACTTCTGTCACGCTGAACGATTCTCTTCAGTTATTATTGGCCCCGTTGTCCGTCCTGGTAGCTGACTGGTCAGCATGACAGACTGTCAATCCTAAGGGCCCGGGTTCGATTCCCGGCTGGGTCGGAGATTTTCTCCGCTCAGGGACTGGGTGTTGTGTTGTCCTAATCATCATCATTTCATCCCCATCGACGCGCAGGTCGCCGAAGTGGCGTCAAATCGAAAGACCTGCACCAGGCGAACGGTCTACCCGACGGGTGGCCCTAGCCACACGACGTTTCCATTTCCATTGGCCCCGTTCTTGCAGGATCTTTTTCCGGCAGCAGCCACGTCGGAGATTTGATGTGTTACCACAGTCCTGATATTCGCGGTACACTCGTCAAATGATCGTGGGGGAAAATCGCCATTTCATCGATATCTTGAAGATGCTGTGTCCCATTGCTCGTGCGCGAACTATAATGACACGTTCAAACTCACTTAAAACGCGATAATCTGCCACTGTAGCAGCAGTAACCGATCTAACAACTGCGCCAAACATTTGTAGTCTTATATAGGCGTTCCGACAGCAGCGTCGTATTATGAATGTTTTCATATATCTGTTTTTGAATACACAGGCCTATGGCTCAAATGGTTCAAATGGCTCTGAGCACTATGCGACCTAACTTCTGAGGTCATCAGTCGCTTAGAACTTAGAACTAATTAAACCTAACTAACCTAAGGACATCACACACATCCATGCCCGAGGCAGGATGCGAACCTGCGACCGTAGCGATCGCCCGGTTCCAGACTGTAGCGCCTAGAACCGCACGGCCACTCCGGCCGGCCCATAGGCCTATACCAGTTTCTTTCGCGCTTCACCTTAAATTCTCACTGTAGGGTGGCATGTTCCTGCAAACAATTGCCATTAAATGCAAACCAGTAATTTGCTTACAAAAAAAGTTAGACATCGGTAATTACAGGAAACAATAAAATTTTTTGACGTAGTTCATAACATGGTTCAACTTGTCACCTACTGACAAAAGCAGAGGAAATTGTAGAAACAAATGTGTTCCATGTTCTGCAGGTTACATGGTGTTCAAAAGACGTCCGAAGGCCTCTCTATGAGTGTCCATGAATTGTATCCGGCTGTTGGTCCGTCCAACGATGCTTTAGATGGTAGGTTGTTGTCGAACTGGCACATCTGCCGCGGCGAATGCTTTTTAATCACAACAGCAGCTGCTACTCACAATGCTTCTTCGTTCCTGGCAACCCTCAGTCTACTGCCTGCGGGTGCTACCATACGTTTTCAAGCAGTGCCTTGCTAACAAGTCAGAAAGAACTGGAAGAGAGACAGACGAAAGGAAATGACGCCGCAAAAATTTTCTGTGTGTAATTCTTGTTTAGATGGTCAAGGACGCGCAGGGCTTTGTGTGGGGCGGCGCGCGGCAGCCGCGCGTGCCTCTGGCAAAAGCCACCCCCGCACCCCCTGGCAGGCCAACGCCGGCTTGTTTGTGTGGAACGTGCCGTGCCTCCAGCAGCTGCCGCCGCGCCGCGGGGAGCAGATGTTTCGCGTCGGCACCGGCCTCGCAGATTCAAAGTACAGTCTCTGTTCATCTCGCTGAAAGCTGCCCCGCGAGCTCCACTTCCCCACGGGGTGTTTAGTAGTCTCCGTTACACCGTCACGAATCTTGGTCTCTGCAATCAGTGATACGCGACACGAACGTGCTACGGCTCTGCGTTTGCGTTACAGAATAACTGGACTCGAGACTACTTCGTAACATTAGTGTTCTGGCATTTTAAAATTTATTGCCGACGGTTGCCGGTTTAGGTATTACAGCTTAGCTGCTATCATTTCTTCATCGCACTTCGTTACGGGTTCGATTATTAAGCGCGAGAGCGTTGCGGGGAAAGTCAGGGAATTCCTGTGCCAGACAGCGTAGGGAAGGCTTTGCGCATCAGTGGCGTAGCGTGGATTTCTGCCACTCGGTACGCCCTTCTTTTCTCGGAACTAAGCAAAATTATAATTGATACCTTTGACAATGCGGAGCAATATTAGGTTAAGACATATAATCATAAAATGGGGACGTTAGAATTTATTGTCCATTAATAATGTTTTGAGAGCTTCTACGCTTTCCAATACGTTGAAAAAATTGTTTTCGAAGATGATTTATGTGTCTTGTTTGTGTGAGCTGTCCGTAACAGTTAAGAAAAACATCATACACTGACGGGAACAAACCTCAACACCAATAAATAAGAGTATGTAGAGCTACAGGATTTCGGGGATACATTTGTCTATGTTACATATTTAAGTGACTAACTTTGCGAGAGCACAGGTTAATGTAAGCGCGAGAAAGCCATTGCATATGTTTAGTACTGATAGATTAATAGCCGGTGTAACCACCAAAACGTTAAATAGAAGGTTGCAAACGTGCATACATTATGTTACACAGGTGCCGGAAGTCAGTTTGTGGGATGCATTTCCATGCCTGTCACTCTTGGTCGGTCAACACAAGGCCGGTTGATGCTGTTTGTGGATTACGCTGGAGTTTTCGACCGATGAGTCCAATATATGCTCTGTTGGAGACATATCTGGTGATCTAGCAGGCCGAGGCAACATGTCGACACTCTGTAGCCCAACAGAGTTATAAATAATGGCTGAAAGTGCTTTTTAAATCGCTCGTGTGTGATAGGGTCAAGGAAAGCAACTGTTCGCAGGAAACATCGCTGGAGTGAGTGTGCGGTCACTAGAGATAGTTTCTGTAATCTAGAAGGATGATACAAATAATAAAACAACTCCATTACATACTTATACATACAACGTTAATGATTTTGATGTCAATATAGCAATTTTATTTGATTCTTTGTTCTTTGCTTGACGAGATACCTAGGACATTAAATGGGACGAATCCTAAACTTAAGGAGATTGTGAAGCTTCTGTTTCGCTGCGTCCGTCATATCGTCCGCTGCTCTCGTCCCTGTGCTCCAGCTTACGTGAGACGAACTCTGTTTCGTCACACAAAGTAACCTAACTATATCTTAATCTCTAAAGGAAACGTTAATTACATTTTTATCGATGGTTCTAGACATACTTAAAGATTCACTTTAAATCGCTGTACAGGGATATCCCATCACAACTAGTATGCCAATGGTGTTAGCCTTAGCTATAGATAAGTCTAGTCACTTAATCAAAAGCCTTTTTCAGCTGTTACCTCTGTTCCCTAACATAGACACGGAAAGATAATGCCATCCTTAAGTTAATACATAATCACTCACCTTCCAGAATCAGAGCTGCAAAATATAAAATCTACCGCCTGTCCCCCATACCCCACAGGTCGTCTGCCTTTGCTCTAGACTCCTCAAGGGTTTCTTATTAGGTCCTCTAGTCTTATAAGTAGGCTGTTTAGGTCTTCTTATTGGTAACGCCACGTAGCGCTCTGTATGAAAATCACTGGCTGTGTTGTGTGCAGTCTGTGGCTAGTTTGCATTGTTGTCTGCCATTGTAGTGTTGGGCAGATGGATGTTAGCAGCGCGTAGCGTTGCGCAGTTGGAGGTGAGCCGCCAGCAGTGGTGGATGTGGGGAAGTGAGATGGCGGATTTTTGAGAATGGATAGTCTGTAGGTGTGTCCATTAGAAACAGTACATTCGTAAGAATGGATGTCATGAACTGCTATATATATTATGACTATTAAGGTAAATACATTGTTTGTTCTCTAGTAAAATCTTTCATTTGCTAACTATGCCTATCAGTAGTTAGTGCCTTCCGTAGTTTGAATCTTTTATTTAGCTGGCAGTAGTGGCGCTCGCTGTATTTCAGTACTTCGAGTAACGAAGATTTTTGTGAGGTAAGTGATTTGTAAAAAAGGTATAGGTTAATGTTAGTCACGGCCATTCTTTTGTAGGAATCATTGAAAGTCAGATTGCGTTGCGCTAAAAAATATTTTGTGTCAGTTTAGGTACAGTCCTGTATAATTGTTCTAAGGGGACGTTTCAGTCTGAAGGACATTCATTTAAGATTAAACGTTCCACTCAACAAGTGCTGTGGTAACAGGATGACCGGCTTCCGATTCAGTATAAGCATTCCCATTCTCCTCCTCGGTTTCGCTTCGTGGTATGACTATTCGTTACTATTATTTTCCTTCTAACGTTACGAAAAGTTTATACCTCAAGATGAGCTCTTGTGATGGTGAAATTCTCGTGAACACAACAAAGCCAGGTCTAAGTGAATTGACAAGAATGCCGTAATCGACACCTCAGTGACTTTGAACGAGGTTGTGTAATAGGGCTACGAGAAGCTGAATGTTTCTTTTCTATCCTGCAGAAACACTTGGCACATATGGATTCATTGTACATGATTGCTGGCAGCTGCGGTCACAAGAATTTACGGTCGCAAGAAGACCGGACTCCGGACGGCCAGGTGTCTCTACCGAGAGGGAAGAACATCGTGTTTGGCATTTGGCTGTGGAGCATCGTATTGCAACTGCAGCAGCAATCTGAGGAGCAGTTAGCACTAGAGTGCCACAACGAACTGTTACAAATCGGTTACTTCAAGGACAGCTCCGAGGTGCTTCGATGGTGTTAAGCGAGAGCTCATTGCAGGGCATGGTGGAGGTCTGTTATGTTTTCTGATGAAAACTGGTTCTGCCTCGGTGCCAGTGATGGCAGTGTTCTGTCAGCGTGCTAGACACACTGGAGCCACATCTGGAGTTATGGTCTGTGGTGCGTTTCACATGACAACATAAACACTCTCGTGCTTATTCCATGCGCCCTGACTGCAAATTTGTACGTCAGCCTGGTTATTCGACCTGCGGTGGTGCCATTCATGGACAGCATTCCAGGGGGTGTTTTCCAACAGGATAACGCTCGCCCACATCCCGCTGTTCTATTCCAACTATGTTACGTTACTCTTCTTGAAATTAGGGCTCAAATTAAACTTTAATAAACCCAGCGGTGCGTATTCAGTAAGTTCTTTCCTACAGTCTGTTGTAGCTATGAAGGTTTGTAGACGTACTCACTCAAACTTAAACTCTTCTCTGTCAGTATCTCGAGAAGCCCGATGGAGATTGCTTTCCTCACCATAAATACCCAGTATTATTGCAGGCCCTGAGGAGGGCATATGTTTCGGCCAAATTCTGGAGCTGCTGGAACCTTTCTCGAATTTCAACAACTTCTCTATCTATAGAAGCAAATATTTTTATTTTTAAATCCTCTTCACACAGCAATCCGGCAGCTTTAATAACGTCGCCAGAAATGTGCCTGCTCCTAATTCGTCTTGGAGGTTCAACAAAAATGCCAAGCTCTTCACAGAAGCCTTTAGAATAACTTACAGCCTTATCTACGAATCCCAATCGCTTCTGTCCAACACAATCTTTAAGGCACCTATTTTATGAGCACTGATGTAGGTGAAACTCCCTCATTTCAAATAATTTTGGATATAATTCACTTCATGCAGCACTGGTTGCAGAAATAAGGGAAACATAGAAAGGAAAAGATTGCATCCCTACTAAGAAAGCTTCTGCGTCCTTTCTTTCATATGTTCAAGTTTTTGTTTATTCCTCTTAGCTTCTCCAGCGTTTCTGAGTAATCATTTTGTGACACGTTTCCTATACCGGTTCTTGCCCTCCAACGTATGCCCTGAGTCCTCTTCAAATTCAGGGGTGGACGACAGTCAGTCTGTTACCAACTAGCTGAAACACTTAATCTAAAATGAATGTCCTCCGGCCTGGAAACTTAGAGCAGCTAAGAAGAAACTGTTGTGGAGTCTAGAGCACAGGTAGACGTCCTGGAGCGTACGGGGAACAGATGGTAGTTTTTTTTTCAGCGCTGTTTTTCGAGAGTGAGTGATTAAGTATAACTTAAATTTAATGTAATTTGACGTAAAAGTGATCAAGGTGTTGCTGACCTTGATCTTGACGTGTCTGAACTTCTGCGACATTGCTAAATTCCAACACGTCTCGATCAAAGTGAGGACTACACAACACTCAAAACGCTTCAATAATTTTTCAGGAAATCATATATTTCAGTTTTCAACCATTTGACTGCGTCACGCAAGAGTAGATTCGACAGTAATTCTGTAATTTTTTGTATCACATGAAAAATTTACTCTTGGACATCCAACAGGGGTATATTAAATTGTAACATTTTAGAAAAATGATTTTGATGGAGAGAGTCAGATAAGCGATAGAGACATGTTTTCTCAAATATTGAAGAGATAAAATGAACAAGAAAAGAACTGTAAGAAAGTCTTGGAATGAATGAATAAGAGGAATAATTCCTACAATTTGTGCACCTCGTTCGCTTACTACAATCCGTTTATCATCATGTTGTAATGAACAAAGTTTTTCGTTTTTACGTGCATTCAAATGTTATTCAACACCAACAATGTTGTAAGATCGACTCAGTCATACTATTATTTTAAATATTTATTACGATATTACCGGCAAATTAGATTGAGATGTTTTGTTACCTACATTTATTACGTGACACGCAAAGAGCAGCACAATTCTTACATTATGCTAGTGATTTCTTGCACTGAAAGCATTTAACAAAGTAAATATTTTATCAGTCACTTTGATATATATTTACAAGGAGAGTCTTTTTCTTTGGACAACTACCCGCTGAAACGAAACATGAACCTCTGGGCCTGATATGTTGTGCATCAAAGTGACTGTAAAAAGAACTTACTTCACAAGTTTTGGATGCCTTCCAATCTGTACAGCAAAATGTCCTGAGACGTTAGCCATTTCCGGTCCTTGTTGTTGGGCTTCATGCATTCTATTAGAGCACACTCGTCTTCTAATTGGTAATTACTCGAAAACCTCTGAATAAACTACATCTAACAAACACGTGTCGAGTTTTGCATTTGATGGTCAGAAATGTGGTTCAGGTTCACTGGCGCCCAAATTGTATGACAAAAACCATGGGCTAAGGTAGCCCACTTTTGGGTGTTATGTTGACAAGTTTTTAAATGAACGCATTTTATGGTTTAAATCATAATAACATTAAAACAGCTACTGATGAAGGAATGAAAAGTGAAACCACTTTCCAACAATCTGTATCCTTTGATGATGCGAGTAAAGACGAAAGCTTTTATTTGATTTATTTATGTAACCTGATCTGATTAGGATCTAATAGGCCCTCTCTTACAGCGGACCGTGGTTTCACACATACTGTATCCTTTGTACATCATATTTTCCTAGTAAAAAAAACATTTTAACGTTAAAAGATTTGAGAGTCTGAAGTGGAAATTTGAGTAAATAATACTGCAGTTGTGTTACTAATAGCGATATAGTAATAATAATAATAATGATGAAAATTTCTGACAGATTAAAACTGTATGCCGGACAGAGACTCGAACTCCGACCTTTGCCTCTCGCGTGCAAGTGCACTTGCCCGCGAAAGGCAAAGGTCCGTGTTCGAGACTCGGTGCGGAACATAGCTTTAATCTGCCAGGAAGTTTCATATCAGCGCACACTCCGCAGCAGAGCAAAATCTCATTCTGGAAACAATAATGATAGTGGCAGATATAACAAGAATTTAGAGGTATACAAGATAGATGTTTTCTGATACAGCGAGTCCTGGGTAAATGAAATTTAAGGAGATTGCGCCAGCTAAGAACACCAGGAAAAGAGGAAGGTCTGATTGGAAAGAAGAATCTACAAGGATACAGAGTGCGTAAAGGGACACTAATAACCTTTATTGTTGTTTTAGTAGATATGTCATTAACTGACCTGTGAAACTGGAGATGTTATTCATTACTCTAATGTAATGCGGGAGGTTATTCCAGAGTCGGGTACCTTCTATTGAGAACGTCTTCGATACGGTGGTGAACAATTTAATGGGACAAAATGGATTTTGCTATGGTATGAATGTGTGGTTTGCCTTGTTGTTCAGATAACCGCATTAAAATCGAGGAGAGATATGAGGGACAGGGTTCTTTGATAAGACAGTAGGGAGACCATGTAATACAAGGAAGGGAAAGTATTGATTGACACACTCGTAACTTGATTCACACCAAAAACATTATATACAGGAAGAAATTACACCATCACCCTATACACATAATTATGGGAATGAAATTCGTTCTGATGGACCTCGTGTTAACAACGAGTAAAACAAGCACTAACACGAATGTAATAAGTGATACGAAAACACTCCCAGGCAAAGGCGAAGGAAAGAGTCCACGTGGCTGAGTAATTTAGCAACCGGTTGAAAACTGAATGAGTAACCAACACAATTCGAAAAGAAATTGAGAGAAGTGCAGTAGTGAGGATAAAGTAATGAACAGGAACAGTTGAGGACTCAACTAGTTCATTGTAACACGTGGTTCGCACGAACAAATTAAGTTTGAGAAGCACAGAAAATTCAAGATTAATTTTACACGGAAAAGCAGTTTAAAACCATATTATTAAGGGTGATGAAAGATAACGACTGGAAACATGAAAAAATGGGTCAGAAGGCTCATTGAAAGAAACACGCGAGACCAGGACAGAATACATGCACAGAGAATTCAAAGAAAATGGCAAGAAAAAGAATTAGGCGTACACGAAGCCACAATTACACACGCATTCGCTCTAGGGAAGGAAATATTCTGACGTAAACTAAGCATCTCGAAGTAGGTCACACTTCCACATATCAAAGTTACTGTGGAACAAAGCAAATTCCTGAATAAGTCATGAAAATCCTACCATTCGCTACTTTAAAAAAATCATGGAACATAGTTACGAAAATTGAGTTGCAAAAGGAAATGATTAAATACTTCATTGACGTTGAAGACTTACAGAACGTCATCATGATTCTATATTACCAATCTCGCGCTTAACCGACGATTTTCACTCACCAGATCCCGGCAGCAGAATGTCCGTGTAGGCTTGTTGACCGACGGACCACCCAGGTACACAGAAGTAGCCAAGGGGGTCCGCCACCAATGTCGAATGACTTAAGCAGAGGAGATAAATTTCTTTGCTTGGTGAAGCTACTCAACGTTGGTTATACACTCCTGGAAATGGAAAAAAGAACACATTGACACCGGTGTGTCAGACCCACCATACTTGCTCCGGACACTGCGAGAGGGCTGTACAAGCAATGATCACACGCACGGCACAGCGGACACACCAGGAACCGCGGTGTTGGCCGTCGAATGGCGCTAGCTGCGCAGCATTTGTGCACAGCCGCCGTCAGTGTCAGCCAGTTTGCCGTGGCATACGGAGCTCCATCGCAGTCTTTAACACTGGTAGCATGCCGCGACAGCGTGGACGTGAACCGTATGTGCAGTTGACGGACTTTGAGCGAGGGCGTATAGTGGGCATACGGGAGGCCGGGTGGACGTACCGCCGAATTGCTCAACACGTGGGGCGTGAGGTCTCCACAGTACATCGATGTTGTCGCCAGTGGTCGGCGGAAGGTGCACGTGCCCGTCGACCTGCGACCGGACCGCAGCGACCCACGGATGCACGCCAAGACCGTAGGATCCTACGCAGTGCCGTAGGGGACCGCACCGCCACTTCCCAGCAAATTAGGGACACTGTTGCTCCTGGGGTATCGGCGAGGACCATTCGCAACCGTCTCCATAAAGCTGGGCTACGGTCCCGCACACCGTTAGGCCGTCTTCCGCTCACGCCCCAACATCGTGCAGTCCGCCTCCAGTGGTGTCGCGACAGGCGTGAATGGAGGGACGAATGGAGACGTGTCGTCTTCAGCGATGAGAGTCGCTTCTGCCTTGGTGCCAATGATGGTCGTATGCGTGTTTGGCGCCGTGCAGGTGAGCGCCACAATCAGGACTGCATACGACCGAGGCACACAGGGCCAACACCCGGCATCATGGTGTGGGGAGCGATCTCCTACACTGGCCGTACACCACTGGTGATCGTCGAGGGGACACTGAATAGTGCACGGTACATCCAAACCGTCATCGAACCCATCGTTCTACCATTCCTAGACCGGCAAGGGAACTTGCTGTTCCAACAGGACAATGCACGTCCGCATGTATCCCGTGCCACCCAACGTGCTCTAGAAGGTGTAAGTCAACTACCCTGGCCAGCAAGATCTCCGGATCTGTCCCCCATTGAGCATGTTTGGGACTGGATGAAGCGTCGTCTCACGCGGTCTGCACGTCCAGCACGAACGCTGGTCCAACTGAGGCGCCAGGTGGAAATGGCATGGCAAGCCGTTCCACAGGACTACATCCAGCATCTCTACGATCGTCTCCATGGGAGAATAGCAGCCTGCATTGCTGCGAAAGGTGGATATACACTGTACTAGTGCCGACATTGTGCATGCTCTGTTGCCTGTGTCTATGTGCCTGTGGTTCTGTCAGTGTGATCATGTGATGTATCTGACCCCAGGAATGTGTCAATAAAGTTTCCCCTTCCTGGGACAATGAATTCACGGTGTTCTTATTTCAATTTCCAGGAGTGTACTATCACAATGGCAGAAGGAAAACGCTACGCAACTAAACACATTTGAAATACAAAGCAGACACATACACGTATTCACTCACTCTTTCTTGCACGAGGAAAGAGAAAGGAAGGAACACAGGAATATGAGATACAAGCACTATAAAATAGAGGTGTGCGTTAGGTGAGAAACAATGGATGCTAGTTATACTTAAATAAACATGATTTGAACTGATGCAGAAGATACATCGTTTGCATTGTAACGAGCACTATGGTTGAAATAAAGCATTGTACTGCTCAATCTCCTGCCAGGATAAGTTAAGAAGCGCCACCCGGAGTGGCCGAGCGGTTCCAGACACAATCGAACCTCGAATGTTTCTATACCCGGAGGACCGACATTTTCTCGCCGCCAGATGTCATGCTATTACGTGGGTCAAAGGGTGGGCGGTCGCTTATCTCTTTCATGAGGGACCTAAATCACGCCTCGACTTTTGGACCTATTTACGAACAGCCCATGCAGCTCTCGAAAACACGCCACGTTACCGAACATTATTTGCTAACTATCTTCGAGCGGTCTTTGTTAGACCTCCACTGAGTTGGGGGGTGCCTGGCTCAGAGGGCACCCACCCCTCCTCCCCCGGCGGTGTCTGAGTTTCAACCGCCTACGATCTATTCTACTTCTGACCTCCGCGGATGGGAGAGCGCGTCGCAGATTGCGCGGATTTTATTTCTTTTTGCTTTTCCTTTTTCCTTTTTTTTTCTTTAACCAGAATTTATATTTCTTTTCTCTTTCGCCGACGTGTTCACATAATTTCATGATATTTGTGAATCTTACACAAACACATGCAAATAAATAAATAACAACGCCTTCCACTACTGTTGATTCCTGTGTCTCCCATTTCTCTAAGCACCACCGAGCCGGTGGTGGTGAGGAGGACACTGTGGCCAGGTCTCGGGTTTCGACCCCTGCCCACTTTGCCCCCCGAGCCCCCATTTAAAAAAATAAAAAAATAAAAAAAATAAAAAATGAAAAACACAAAAAATGAAAAATATAAAAAAAATAAAAAATAAAAAGTGGTAGAGCACTAAACAAAAAATGGAAAAAAAACAAAAAAAGCGGTTCTAGGCGCTACAACTTGGAACCGCGCGACCGCTACGGTCGCAGGTTCGAATCCTGCCTCGGGCATGGATGTGTGTGATGTCCTTAGGTTAGTTAGGTTTAAGTAGTTCTAAGTTCTAGGGGACCGATGACCTCAGAGGTTAAGTCCCATAGCGCTCAGAGCCATTTGAACCATTTTTTAAAGTTAAGAAGCACACCGAAAAACAAAGGTGCCAATACGAGACGCATTAACTAGGTAAACCAAGCAAAATATTATGGACCCGTTCTTACAGGGACATTTCAACGCTTTACTACGGTGGAAGATCTTCATGTTAAGGCTACAGCTGTGCATAATGTAACTCGTTCCGAAAATGTATCCGAATGCGATCATTCCCATTTTCAGGATAACACATGTTGATTTTTTAAAAATCCCTCAATGCATCCTCAGTATTAAAGTAATAAATAAAAACACAAAAAACCTGGAGGTTGAGATGTAACTGAACTGATTTAATGCAACTGTCACGCTGAGGACTTACGTACCATAAAACATACTGTCGGTATGAAAAAAAAATGGAAGATAAGGACAGTGTTTACGGAGGGTACACTGACAAGTTATTATGTTGTACGAGGGCGTGCTGAAAAGTAATGCCTCCGAATTTTTTATGTGGAAACACTTAAAGATTTATAAATAAAAATGGTTCTAATGGCTCTGAGCACTATGCGACTTAACTTCTGAGGTCATCAGTCGCCTATAACTTAGAACTAATTCAAACTAACTAACCTAAGGACATCACACACATCCATGCCCGAGGCAGGATTCGAACCTGCGACCGTAGCGGTCGCTCGGCTCCAGACTGTAGCGCCCAGAACCGCACGGCCACTCCGGCCGGCTTTTAAATAAAGAAAATGCTATTAACACTCTACATCTTTATTATTTCCTGTCTACATATTCATTTCTCAACATAGTCATCCTGGCGACGAACACATTTCTCCCAAAGAGATACCAGTTTGTTGATGCAGTCACTGTAGAAGGTTTGATTGCTGACGGAGCCAGAGCCTCTACTCTGCTTGTACCCATTCATCACTAACAAAGTGAAGTCTTCGAAGGAGTTCTTTAAGATTTGAAAATAGATTAAAATCGGAAGGTGCCAAGTCGAGACTGCATGGAGGATGATCGACGACTGTGAACCCAAGGTGTCTGTTTGTTACGGATGTTGCAGCGCTCGAGTGTGATCTGCCATTATCACGCAAGAGAGGGTTCATATGAGGACGAACTCCTCAAATACAAAATACTGCTTCTCACGTACCGAAGTAGTTATATTAAACACCCCCATATTTCGCTCTACAGTTTAGAGTTCTCTGGCTGCAGATGGCTGCAAATGTGTAGACATGCAGAATAAACATTTATAATGTTTACAACTTTTCTGTTATTAAAAAATATTCAAGTGTTTTCACATTAAAAATTTAGAGACTCTACTTTTCGATTGCCCTTGTATTTGCGCTGTAGAAATGAGCTATGAGAACATTGTGTAGATTTGTTGAAGAGAACACACGGTTGGATTTAGCTTTAATTCAATAATAAACTATAGAGACAAAAATTAATATTAATAGATCAACTTCGCATTAACTCAACCCTATGCCACCTTTGTATTATGAGATCAGATGTTATTGCGTAAGCTCTAATTCAATGACAGCACATTGCCGTAACTGCTGTGTTCTATGCTGCAGATACTAAGAAAGTATTTTCACTTAAAAAGGTGACGGTATGCTAAAACGATCAAATAATATGCTGGAGTATTCTGTTAACAATTTCGGGACAACTTCCTGATTGAGCCATTCAACGATATCTACAGACATACATCGATAGCAGGAGTGTAACATTCGGCACACGTTAGGCCTGTTCGTGGCTCTTTCCTTGCAGAAGGTGAGGTGCGAATCTGTTTGTCACGACCTATCATGTGGTGAGCATTAAAAGAGAAAAAAAGAGGCAGACGCTCTACCACATTGTCAATGTTTCGTACGTGATCTCATTTGCATTCCTGGCACAATGGCTGCTGCTATGGAGGATTCTGCTTCTCTTGAAATCCTCTTCCACGCTACCCTCTTCATTTCAGATTATCACTTTCACCCTACATCGTCAATTTTTTGTTGGATGTATTCAAATCTCTGTTTTCCCTTACAGTTTTTACCGTCTTCAGCTCCCTCTAGTACAATACATATTTCTCCCTGATTTTTTAAAACACATATCCTCCTGTCCTCTCTCCTCGTCGATGTTTCCCATATGTTGCTCTCATCACCGATTCTACGGAGAACCTCCTGATTCTTTATCTTATCAGTTCACTTAGTCGTTACCAAACTTAATTGTCGTATACTGCGATCGCATCAGGATCTTTCTCCAGAGTACACCGGACGGGTCTGTGACAGCCATATACACAATAAATGAGGGATGGAGAACGATTTATTCTCCAGTGCAAGTAGTTCTTGTAAGGTATGTATACCTATATACAGATAACTGTTTACCAAATACCGCACTGGAGTGCGGTAAGTATGGACGAACAATTTGATACAAGAAACTTGTTGTCTATCAAGCCGATTTAAATGTTGGCTAAAATCATCATTGTGTATTGAGAACCCCTTCTTCCTGCACGTTTAAAAAGTAAAATTGACGTTTTTTGTAAATTTAACATCACAGCTTTGTAAAGTTTTCTCTGAACTACTTACTACTAGGTAACTGTACTTATAAAGGCTACGTTAGAATCGTGTTGTAAAGGAAATTAGTTTCTGTATAACTTCTTCAAAAGTCTTTTCTTTTCATTAACCTCACACAAAAGGTAACTTAGTAGTGTTGACGAAATCCGGCGAGAAAATATTAAAAAACTCGCGCGACGCTGTAGCTTGAGTGTTTTCTGTAGGCCAATTTGAGGCTATTTCCTGGCTTGACGGATCATAAATGTGTAAACAGTTACTGCTAGGGGGAGTATTTTATAATAAGCACATGAGATAGTGAGCCTTGTACCTGTAAACAATATCCGGGAATGTATA